>NC_048308.1:58018110-58363638 GCF_013100865.1 Trachemys scripta elegans | reverse complement strand
GCCAGGGGTAGGCAACCTATGGCACGGGTGCCGAAGGCGGCACGTGAGCTGATTTTCAGTGGCACTCACACTGCCCAGGTCCTGGCCACCGGTCCGGGGGGTTCTGCATTTTAATTTAATTTTAAATGAAGCTTCTTAAACATTTTAAAAACCTTATTTACTTTCCATACAACAATAGTTTAGTTATATATTATAGACTTATAGAAAGAGACCTTCTAAAAACTTTAAAATGTATTACTGGGACGCAAAACCTTAAATTAGAGTGAATAGATGAAGACTCAGCACCCCACTTCTGAAAGGTTGCCGACCCCTGCTCTAGGCAATACTTAGCTAAAGGTATCTAGGGGAAGATGTAAAGGGCAACCCCTGTATCAACGTAGAGTTTAAATAATGGGGGTGGGGTTCTCAGTAAAAAGCAAGAATAAAAGCTTCTTTCTGACACTGGATCTTTAGTTCTTCTTTCATCATATACAACAAATGGACTTGGTTTTTTAGCAGTGCTATTGTCCACTGAGGCAACTGCTGGAGAAGATTTCAACAAAATACTTTCCCAAACATATTTACAATTTAACAACTGAAGTCAAGAAGTATGGAACACAAGCCATTGTGGCTGTCAAGATGCTCAGATGTTTGTGTACATTATGCTGTATTTCTAATGAAATAGTGATGATCTATTGCTGGCTACACATGGAAAATTTCATGGCTGAGCCATTACAAACATTGAATCTATCTCCCCTTGTAAGTATTCTCACATTTGCTTCTTATCAAACTGTCTGTACTGGGCTATCTTGATTATCACTTCAAAAGTTTTTTTTCTTCTTACTTAATTGGTCTCTCAGAGTTGGTAAGACAACTCCCACCTGTTCATGCTCTCTGTATGTGTGTATATATATCGCCTCAATATTTATTCCACTGTATATGCATCCGAAGAAGTGGGCTGTAGCCCACGAAAGCTTATGCTCTAATAAATTTGTTAGTCTCTAAGGCTTGGTCTACACTAAACCCCCAAATCGAACTAAGGTACGCAACTTCAGCTACGTGAATAACGTAGCTGAAGTCGACATACCTTAGTTCGAACTTACCCCCGTCCAGACCCGGCAGGCAGGCTCCCCCGTCGACTCCGCGTACTCCTCGCGGCGAGCAGGATTACCGGAGTCGACGGGGAGCACTTCTGAGTTCGATTTATCGCGTCCAGACTAGACGCGATAAATCGAACCCAGAAGTTCGATTGCCTGCCGCCGAACCAGCGCGGTAAGTATAGACAAGCCCTAAGGTGCCACAAGTACTCCTGTTCTTTTTGAGGATACAGACTAACACGGCTGCTACCCTGAAACCGGAAAATTTCAGCTTGTTCCTGCTGGAATTTCAAACTAGGCTCTCAAATACTGTCCTTCTGGATGCTACTTAGGCATTACATATACAGCGCTCTGATCTAGAAGAGAATTCCAGAGTAGAGCCGGTTGAAATTTTTCATTCAAAACATTTTTTCAGCATCTTTTCCAAAACTAAACACTTTCACAGAAAGGCTTCCACTTTTTCCAAATTTTTGTTTTTCATAAAAAACAAAATGTTAGCCTCCCACTTCCTTTTTTTTTCTTTTTTCTTTTTCTTTGGTTCCTTCTTGTCACTGAGTACAATCGAATGAGTTTTGTCTAGGGGATTATTTTCTCTCCATCTATTCATTTTTCCTCTTGCCACTCTAATTTTTCAAAGCTTCCTCAGCTGTGGAAAAGTTAGTGGCAGAAGGAAAATTGGCTCTGTTTCATTGTATTGCACACACAGGAAAAAAGGGGGAAGTGTGTGTGTCTGTGGGAAGGAAACCAAAAATTCAAAACATTTCCAAAAATACTTTGAATTTTTTCATGTAATAACAAAAATTGTTCCTTTTCAAACTCAGTAAAATGGAAACCACTTCAAAATTCCAAAACACGTTTGTAATCTCTCAACATATTTTGACCATCTCTACTCCTTAGTCCATGTGTTTTTTGACTGAGACCCTCTGTGGGGATTGTCATGATTACCAGGCAAGATTCACCATTGGGATTCTCAGCAACTGCACCCCAACATGTCTGATCTCAGTCCTTCAGCTCTCGTGGGGGGGTGGGAGGGGGGAGGGGAGAATTCTGCAGTTCAATCCCTCGTAGACTAGCACCTGAGTATAGTCCTCTGGGGACCAACCATGACTACTTCAGCAGATAGATCATCGCTCTTGACTCCTCTCCAGGGGCTGTGATAGTAGTTAATACAGTAACCACACAGCTTTCTCAAACAGTACTGTTTAATATTAACTGCAGGAATACAGCATTCAGAGATGTGGGTTAACATTTAAAAAAGAGGCCTAATCATATGGCTCTTACATAGGCCAGGTCTACACTACAGACCTATGTCAGTATAACTACATCACTCAGGGGTGTGAAAAACCCACACCCCTGACTGACCTAGTTACACCAATCTAACCCCCATGTAGACAGTGAGCTCGCCCATCAACATAGCTACCACCTTTTGGGAAGGTGGGTTAACGAGGCATTGGAGCATCTTCATTAAGCGCTACAGCTGCACCTGCACTGTAGATGAAGACAAGCCCTTCATCTTTTAGCTGCTCCTGACCTAGATACCTAGGCTGTCTCTATACTAGAGAGCGTCCAGCAGCACAGCTGTACTGATGCAGTGACGCTGCTACAAGATCTCTCATGTAGCTGCTCTATGCTGCAGGGAGAGAGTTCTCCCATCGACATAATTAAACCATCCCGAGCGAGCAGCGGTAGCTGTGCCAGTGGGAGGGTGTCTCCCGCCAACGGAGCACTGTGCACATGATCACTTATGCTGTCATAACGATGTCGCTCAGGGGATGTATTTTTCACACCCCTGAGCAACTTCAGTTTGGCTGACATAAGGGGGTAGTGTAGACGTGGCCCTAGGCATTGCTTACGAAGACATGGCCTGCGGCTCTTACTTTTCCCCCAGTTTGTGTGTCAGCCTCCCAGTATGCTGACCTGAGCACTTGCCCTTCCCCTTTCTGCCAAGGGCACCTTTTAACCAGTCATAGTCTTTTGATCTTTAGTGTCTCAGACAAAAAAACAAGTCCTGTCAGTGTTCCCAGGAAGTAACACCTGCCAGTGATAGCCCCAATGTTCTCTTAGCTGCTTTGAAAGCGTGTACCTGTGACTGTTTTATCTCATCATTCTAACTTCCTTCCCTAGGCCAGCCACCAGCTGTGGTTTGAATTAAGTTTCCGAGTTCAAGTAGGCAGCAATACAAAATTGAACAGGGACACAGAGTCGCATGTAATATTTATAACAGTAAAGCCATAGGAGGTCTGTGAATGCCCCCTTTGGGGAGGCTAGGCCCCTGCCCCCCGCTTCTGCTCAAGCCTGTTCCCCCAGCCTACCCGCCTGCCCCCTGTGGCCAGAGGAGCCCTGGCTGGGCCACTCTGGGCTGCTGGCCAGCCCGAGCTCCAGGTTGTCAGCCGGCGCTGAGCCCCGCTGGCTTCTGGGGCAAGGGGAGTGAAGAGGGAGGGAGGGAGGGGGATGGAGGTGAGGGAGGGATGTGGGGGGATCTCACCGGGGGATGGAGGTGGGGGGGATGCAGTGAGCGAGGGGACCTCTGGAGAGGGGCATGTTACACTGCACCCCATCTTCTTCGTAGTGATATTATTATGTTATGATGTATTTTATGTAAGATAAGTCATGTGAGGTGCCATTGGAAAAATTATGATTTGCTAAATATGATTATCCTATTTGTATCCATGTATCATTTTCGTATCTGAAGTTATAAATACTGACTATGTGTCTGTACTTCAAATGTAGGTATACCTGGGTAATGCCCACTAGACAAGATGCTTCTAGTTTAGACAGCTGGTTGTGAAGAGCCTATTCAGGGTAATGGGCCCTTAGGAAAAGCAAAAGGCCTTGGGAGAAGCTTATCCCCCACCTAGTGAGCCTTCCTGAGAAGGCTACAGACAGCCCTTTAGTAATGGCTGCTATGACTCTACAAGGACATGTGACCAGGCCACATGATGCTGGACTCCATCTTGGGATGTCAGTATTTTTCCACAAAGTGGTTTGGGAACCAAGCTTTGAAACAAAGAGTTCCTGCCATATGCTAAAGCTGTATAAGGCGAGGAGTGATATCAGATTTCTTCACTCCCCACACAAGAGGACTGGAAACACCCGAGGACCAAAGACTGAACTGGGGGAAGTGCTGGACCCAGGCTAAAGGGATTTCTAGCCTGTGTATGAAACACCCGGGGATTTCAAGCTGCAAAGCAAGTGTATCTTGTGCCTTAAGTATCTACAAATCTGCCTGTTCCATCAGTTAGGGTGAGAATCTGCTATTCATACTCACCCTATCTAGTATATTAAGCTTAGGTTGCGTTTTTGTTTATCTGCTAGGTAATCTGCTTAGATCTGCTTGCTATCCTTTATAATCACTTCATCTATTTTTTGTAGTTAAATTTATTTTATGTTTTAATCGAGACCAGTGAGCTTTGACTGGAGTGCTTGGAAAAAATCTCTGCTTGGTTACCTCAAGCGTGCATTGTTCTCTTCACATTGAGTGAGAGGTGGACCGGGTGTTTAAACCCATATACTGGCCAGATTTGACCAGGGCAAGACGGTACTGCTCTGGGGTCCAAGGCTGGGAAGCTGATGGTTAGAGAGCCTGCATGTAACTGCAGCTGGGTGTGTCCCTACCTGTATGCTGGTGAAAGTGAAGGCTGGAGGGCTTTGCAGCTTGTCACGGCACTACAGTGTGAGAGGGAGCCCAGGCTGATGGGACAGGGGTTCAGTAGTACTCCAGTTCCAGATGACACCCTGGGTGGAACCCATCACAGGGGGGTGGAGTGGAGGAGAGAACCAAGGAGGGACTCAACAGGCAGTGGTGGCTGGTGGGGGGGGGGCTCCTCAGGGAAAGGGTGGAGCAGGGAGGGCAAGAGGCAGGGTTCAGGCAAGGACACCACGGCCCAGGCTTCCTGCAGTGGATCAGCAGCAGTTGCACTAGGCCCTGGCCTTGTGACATTGCACTCCACAGTGTTTATGGAAATATGCTTATGAGTGTAAATATGATGTAACTGGAATATGCTTCATGCAAAAAGTCTCTGGTAAGGTATCATTACAAAGCTTATGATCTACTGAGTGTGTTTGTGTTTGCATGTATTATTTCTATGTCTGGAGTTAGGAGAATAAGATATAAACTTGTATTACTAATGTAAACATGCTAAGTGGAAGCCATTAATGGTGCTTCAGAATCAATGACCCATAAATGGCTCTGTTTACTTGCAAACCTTCCTGGGTAGGTGCGGGCCAGCCCTGGAAGAATGAAGGTTGGGGTCTCACAGGACATGTGAACATGTCACCTGATACCAGGTTTAAGATGGATTCCAGTGCTTTTCCATTTAGAAGGAGGGGTGGGGACCCAGAGATTCCCGCCTTGTGCCAAGGCTATAAAAAGGGGTGGAACAGAACAAAGAGGGCTGCCAGTCATGAGAACACCCCTGCTTTCCACCTAAGATGTCTGCTGGAACTAACAAGGACTGTACCGGGGAAAGGATTGGGCCCAGGCTAGGAAGGAGTCTAGTCTGTGAAGGAAGCTTATTGGAACATCTCTGAGGGTGAGATTTTACCTGTAATCAGTTTCTTAATGTATTAGGCTTTATTTTGCTTGGTGACTTACTTTGTTCTGTCTGTTATTACTTGAAACCATTTAAATCCAACTTTTTATACTTAATAAAATCACTTTTGTTTATTAATGAACCCAGAGTAAGTGATTAATACCTGGGGGAGCAAACAGCTGTGCATATTTCTCTCAGTGTTATAGAGGGCGGAAAATTTATGAGTTTACCCTGTATAAGCTTTATACAGAGTAAAACAGATTTATTTGGGGTTTGGATCCCATTGGGAGCTGGGTGCTGGAAATAGGTCACCTGCTGAGCAGTCTTTGGTTTAAGTCTGCAGCTTCGGGGGCGTGGACCAGACCTGGGTCTGTGTTGCAGCAGACTAGCATGTCTGGCTCAACAAGGCAGGGTTCTGGAGTCCCAAGCTGCCAGGGAAAACAGGCTCAGAGGTAATTCCAGCACATCAGGTGATAGTCCCAAGGGGGTTTCTTGTAGAGATGCATAGCTCCCGAATCGCCAGTCCACAGGCGCGGCAAACTGCTCCCATGGCTACGAGGCAGGAGTGACCTTCAATCCAGCGTTTGTGTTTGGGAAACTTATTTGGCTGATTTGATTGTACCCTCGCAGCTGGTGTTCACGCGCTCAAGAGATGGGTTCGTTATCTTATGTGCATGTATACTGCCTGGCTCTTCTATGCGCAAGAATGTAACCACTAAGAAGAGTTGTAAACAAAGTAAGGAGAGAAATAAAAACCCCAGGAAAAGTTTTCCTGGGAGGCTTTTTTTGCAAGAGGCTTGTAAAGCTCTCTAGCTACCACAGACCTGGCGTTCTGTTTCCTTTCCTGTGTCGTCACCACAGTTTCTGTGACCGAACCTGTCACAGGCCTATTATACCTACCAACCCATAAATAAAGTACATATCTCCTCGTTCATTGCAGGGATAAACTGCAAACATCCGCTTCCCTTTTTTACCTCCTCTTATGGGTTGAGGGGTTTGTTTCCTCAGGAGGGTGCGTGTGAAGTTTTCCAAGCAGTCTAAGAGCCATGTGGTGTAATAAAAACCAGATTTATTAAGAGCAGAGAGATCTCATATAAAACAAAGAAATGGTCTAGTCTAAAACTTTGCTAAGCTCATCTAGAGAGGCTCGTTTCTGTAACAGGGCGTGAAAATCTGACATTTATAGAACTAGATTATTTTTTCCCCTGAACTACTTGGAGCAGACTCGCACCTTGTCTATTATCAGAAAATATCACAGAGACAACCTCTGGTTTCTGTACCTTTCCCTTGGGAACTTGCGGTTTCATGAGATTCCTTCTCAGTCTAGTAATAGGTTCCTTTGGACTCACAGGTGTTACACAGGGCTCTCATAGTCAGCACATCTCACGGATAAGTAAGAGCTAGGGATTGTTATCTAGCATCTTTCATCAGTAGATCTTCAAGTGGTTTACCAAGGTAGGCAGTATCATTATCCCCATTGTACACAAAGGGGAAGTCCTGAGGTCACTTGGCAGGCCAGTAGCAGAGCCAGCACTAGCACCCAGACTTGAGTTTCAGTGTAGTGCTCTAGCCACAGACATTCTGGTTTGTTGTTTATTATTTATTCATTATTATTTGTTGATTCTCTTCATCTCTATATACTTGTCTGAAGGTAGGTCAGCTCGGCTGGGGACTTTCAGCCCTTGTCTGCAAAACCACCTCATTTGGGGTCCGTTGCTGTGAAGAAGCCCTTATGAGATATTAACTGCCCTCCTTTCTAAAGTTAACTGTCCCGGATCGCAGAAGCCACCTGGCTTTCTGTCTGATAGAAAATGGGAGTATTTCTTACCGGTATTTCTACTCCGTAAATGAATTGGAGACATTGGTTTTAATATGATGCTTTAATTTTAGAGTAACTGAACAGTGATGTGGTATGCACTGCCTGGCAGGATATTCAGGTGTGATTCCCAGTGGGCCATTTAACACATACTGTCATTAGACTCTGAAGGTGATTGAGGCTTTGAGCTGCTCTAGGGGAAATGATAAAGGTCTGATGCAAAGCCACAAAAGCAAGATAGTGCCAAGTTAAGACTTAAACTTCATCTTCCTCTGTTTCTAGGTGATGAAGGACTCTTGAATATTCTGGTCTTTTGTACCTTACCACGTATGTGCTGTAATACAGATAAATAAAAGGATGGGATAAAGAGGCTGTGCCTTGCTTTCTCATGTAGAGACTGATCCTGCCGCCCTTACTTATGTAATTAAGAGCCACAGTCTTGGGATTTTAATATATAAAATGTATACTGGAAGAATTTTGTTCTTCTAGAAAAAAACGGTAATTTCCCTAGCTCTACATGGAAAAGAGGATCCCTGCAGTCTGGGTTGTGAAGATGTAGTGAGAATCCGAAAAACTAAAAAAAAAAATGCACAATAACAGATTCTAGATGACACTAGAAAGTACATTATACACTCCTTCCATTGTTTCTCTATTGTCTGTAGTCCCCATCCAAGGGACAGAATGTGTATATATACACTAAAGTATCCTAGTGTGGTGCTGTTAAGAAGCGTGAAGACCAATCTTGCTAAACTGGACATAACAAAGCAGTAATATGTGCAGTAAAATGGCTGCTGTTGCTGGCCATGCGGCTGGAGTGGACTTTGGAGGTAGTTCATTTTTGGGAGGTATCATAGAAGAAACCTTCTGCAGAAGGTATAACATAATTGCTCTATGCAGCACTGCAGCAATATCCTTGTCAAGGAAACATTCTACATTTTTCAACTACAAGATTTTTTTTTTTTTATGTTGTCACATTTGATGTGCAGTTAATGGATTTGGCCATGCCCAAGTTAACACAGAATATCTGAAGCAAAACACGACTGGAAATAGCTCTAGAGCTAATGTCTCATTGTTGAGCCGATCAGTATCGTGTGAGTTCAGTCTGGGAAAATCTCTTTGGCTGTGAAACTGACATTTCAAGTGGCCGGAGGCTGAAGGAAACTTCCTGTGCCACAGGTGACCGACTTGCAAGTTCACACCTGGAACAGAAATTAAGAATTGGTTGTAAACAAGCCGGAATCACTCCAGCTTCTAGCTCTGCTCCCCTTCTAAATTGTGGCTGATTTCTATATAAGGGCCCATGTCAGGGCGAAAGCTCCTGACACCCTCCCACACTTGGGCCAACAGCCACAGCCTGGCCTTTATTGTAACGATCCAAAGTTTGATACGCAGATATACTCAGAGCTGAATTAGAGGCACTTCCCCAGAGTCCTTTTGGGAAAGATGTGGCATCACAAGAGTCTGAATCAACTGATGCTTCACATCAGTTCCTCATTCTTGAATTTATTACATCGCCATGTTCTGAAGCATTAACATTTCTGAGGACTGGTCTGTTGGGGGAGGGATAGCTCAGTGGTTTGAGCATTGGTCTGCTAAACCTAGGGTTATGAGCTCAATCCTTGTGGGGGCCACTTAGGGATCCGGGGGAAAAATCAGTACTTGATCCTACTAGGGAAGGCAGGGGGCTGGACTTGATGACCTTTTGAGGTCCCTTCCAGCTCTATGAGATAGGAATATCTCCATATTCTGATCGGTAAGCTCTTTGGGGATTTTGCTTTTAGTTTGCTATTCCTGTACCCAGATAAATTATAACAACTTATAACACTCACACTTCTAAAGTCAGCTGGAGGCAGATCAGGCCAACCCTTCCCCATAGAGAAAGCCTGTTGCTAACGATGTAAGAATGATTCAGTAAAGACATAGTATAACCTTAGAATGCTGGTTTTCTAGCTGCATTCACTGCTGCCATGGGCATATATTCACTGTTGAACTCATGGGAGTTGGATTCACATTGCTGTGTCTGCAAAGAAAATGCCCTGAATTTAGTTGATTGTCTCTAACCCCCATTCACTCTTGCCTTTGTCCTTTTTAATAGGATGATTAATCTCACTCTGCTTTCAAAGCCGGATGGTGTTCGCTTCCAAACTTCACAAATTGGAAGAGGAAAGCAGACTCTGTTCAACAAAACTCTCTTCTTCTGTGGCTGTTACCTTTGTTTTTAAGAGCTTTTGCTCAGGAACAGAGCTGGAATTACTCCTCTTTCCCCTCTTGAAGAAAACAATCAAGTGAGTTCCTTCCCAAGGTATTTTTGCTGACCTGTGCAAAGTTGCTGTTTCTTCCTATGGCTCCAGGTCTTTAAATCAATAGGCTAGTCTGACTTAAAAAAAATTAAAACTGGGCTGTTGTCACTGATGACTGAATTCCATTTCATTGACACTCTTAGCACATGCTGTGCATGTGTCTGTAACACACCCTTGAGCACGAAAAAACATTGCCACTTTACAGCGCTGCAAGATAGTGCACTCACCTCGTGGAGGTGGGTTTTTTTATAGTGCTGGGAGAGCTCTTTCCCAGCGCTGGTGCCGTGACTACACAGCCACATTAAAACGTTGCTAGCGAAGACATACCCTAAATCAAACTAAATCAGGCCCTCAACGTATCAGCTTTGGACCTAGGACTATGTATGGAAATTGCTTACCTTCTTTCTTAAGCAACAGGCTACTATGCAGCAGATACAGGAAACCATGGAAAATACAGTGATCCCAATAAGCATCCATGACATCATTTCTGATATAATGCAGGCTTCTGAGTCTTGAACATATTAAAAAAAAAAATCACTGAAGATTAGCAGTCTAAATTATCCCCCCCACACACACACACTTTGCGTAGGTGAGATCAATGCTTAGAGCGGTCTGAAAAAAGTGTGTGCTGGGGTGGGAGAATCATAATCTTGGAGGACCAGCTTTGGTAAGATAGTGACCCAGCTTGCTTTACAAAAAAAATTTTTTTTTCGGGTTTGCAACCCCATGCATTTTAAGCAGTGGGGGAAATGGCAGAGGTCAGTGTTGGAGAGGGATCTAAATGATGTGATTGGTTGGCTTGGTGAATGGACTCGAGGAAGACACGCTGAGCATGAGGCAGAACGCAGCAATTGTCCAGAGGATTTTGTGTGAGGAAGAAGTGAAGGAGGTATCGAGGCTAATATTGTTGACAGAGTGGAGGGGGCAAAGGACAATATGAAAGGAGACCAGGGCTGCATCATGGGTGGGCAGGGCCGGCTCTAGTTTTTTTGCCGCCACAAGCAAAAAAAATTTTGGCTGCCTCCCGTCCCAGCCCTGGGCTCCTCGCCGGACCCCCCTGCTGCCCCAGCCCTGGGCTCTTCCCCCCCACCCACACCCCCTGCCACCCCAGCTCTGGGCTCCCTCATTCACCCTCACCATTGCCCCACACACACACACCTCCTCCCACCCCAGCCCTGGCCTCTCTACCCCCCCACCTGCACCCTCCTTCCGCCGCAGCCCTGGGTCAGAGGACAGGCAGCGGTTGGATAGGCATGGGAGTCCCGGGAGTTTGTCAGGGGACAGGTAGGGGGTGGAGTCCTAGGGGGGAAGTTGGGAGGGGTCTCAGGAGGGGGCAGTTGGGGACAAGGAGGTTTAGATAGGGGGTGGAATCCGGGGGGGCAGTTAGGGGCAGGGGTCCCGGGAAGGGGTGATCAGGGGACACGGAGCAGGGGGGTTGGATGGGTTGGGGTTTCTGGGGGGGGCAGTCGGAGGGAGTGGATGGGGGCAGGGTGGGGCTACCCTCCCTCCCCGAGGAGTGTCCTATTTTTTGAATGTTAAAATATGGTATCCCTACCCCCAGTGCAGCTCTCCATTCACTGCAGCATGAGGTCTCAGCTACCTTACTCCCTCCCTCTCTTTCCTGTTGGTAGTGGCCAAGGGAATGCTGGGAAATATAGTTCTTTCCCTGCTCCAGGGCTGGCTCTATAGGCAGGGAGCTAACCAAGGAACTACAGCTCCCAGGGCCCCCTGTTGGTTCTCAGCTCCCATGCTGGATCCGTGCCGCCCCTGCAAATGGGCTGCCCCAAGCACATGCTTGTTTTGCTGGTGCCTAGAGCCGCCCCTGTGGGTGGGCCTTGAAGGCCCAAACCAGATTGAGTATTAATTTAATGAGTAACGCAATGGGGAGTCAGTGGTCCAAAGGACTGGTGAGAGAAAGGAATTTGGAAGCAACATTTTGGATGAAATGGAGGGAGGCAAAGTTAGAGACCGGAGGAGAGTGCAGTAGTTAAGTCATGAGATGACACAGCTGTGGCTGAGCGATCTGGCTGCCCAGACACAAAGGAAGGGGTAGCTTTTGGAAATGTTAGGCAAGAGAAGTGACAGGATTTGGATCACAGATTAATCTATTTTTAAGGAACCACTAGAACATCAGATCTGACAAAACATGGGCCATTGAATTTCATGGTTACCCCGGTATTCCCCAGATGCTGAGGGAGGGAAGGGACAGAAGGAGAAGAGAGGACAACTGGGAAGATGGTTTTATCATCCATCCTAACAGAGAACAAAGGCAAGGGCTTGGGTGGGGAGATTATAAACTTGTTCAGCTAGAGGCAAGACACTTGCAAACCAGCCAAGGTGAGATATCCGAGACACAATGAATGGCAACTCAAAAGATGATTGATGTTCATTCACCACCCATTGGGGTGCGGTCCCAGCCCCTTTCAGGTAGACAGCAAAATGTCCTTTAGATTTTGATAGACTGTCCCAAGTTACTTAACAGACCCAGGTCCCGATTCAAAGAGGTGAGCAATGGGAGTTGCTCAGCACCTCTCTAGATCAGGCCATAAATTAGATTTATATATTGCTTCTGGTACAGATACCGATAACTAAGACTTTGCCTGTGACACATGCAGGTAAAACTCAGAATGGATTTTTGTGCTAATCTAGAATTAATTCAAAATTTGCCTTTGGTATCTTAGAGAAACATTCTCATTTATACATCTCTAAAGCTAGAGTAAGGAGAGAGGGGCTGTGAACTTACCATGGATATACAAATAGGTTTCATTTACCCTACAGTCTATGTAGGGAGCAGGTAAAAGTATTTCCAGGCAGCAGAGATAAATGCCGGTGTGCTTGCTTTCCAAATTTTTGAGAATGAAGGACGTGCTGTTGCCAGAGTGCACTGGCTCACAGTAGCTGCTATTAGTTTCAGGTATTGACTTCCCATTCTCCATGTGGAATGCACAGATTTCCTGCCTCTCGTGCCCCTTCAGCAGTGTCATGCTGAATTCAGTAACATTTTTAGGGTCGCTGAAGTTGAATTTGACGATCCCATTGTGAAATTCAAGTGTCACCTGGGGCTCAGAGACAGTAGGTTGTTCTGCAGAGAAAAAAATAATTATACTATGCAGGAAAATCTCCAAGTAAATATCAAACCAGGTAAACATCTGTAGCACTGAAATCTATTGAAGTGTGCATGTCCAGAACTGTCTGTTTTTGGGGAGTAACCCACAATGAACATTCCCTTGACAGCGGGAAAGAGAGAAAAATATAGCCTATATCATGTAGGGGCACCCTTGAAATCTCTTCCATTTTGTTGCTGGGCCCATTTAATACAGTAACTCCTCACTTAAAGTCGTCCCGGTTAACATTGTTTCATTGTTACGTTGCTGATCAATTAGGGAACATGCTCGTTTAAAGTTTTAACGTCATTTGGCAGCCGCATGCTTTGTCCACTGCTTGCAGGAAGAGCAGCCCCTTGCAGCTAGCTGGTGGGGGCTTGGAACCAGGGTGGACCGGCAGCCCCCCATCCGCTCCCCCGATCACCTCCCCGTTCCCCTAAGTTCCCTGTGCAGCAGTTGCCCAGCAGGCTCGTAATTGCAGCTGTCCCTCCCCCCACTGCCATGTGCTGCTCCTGCCCACTGCCTTACAGCTGCTCCCCGAGACACCTGCTTGCTGTGCGGGTGGGGGGGAGAACGAGCGGGGCTAATGTCAGGGTGTCCCCCTGCCCCCTGCTTCTGCACCCCGGTTACCCTGAGGTCTCAGCAAGCTGATCTAATTAACAAGGCAGTGTACTAAAAGGGGAAATGCGCATCTCTTTCTCACGCACACACGGCGTGTGTCTCTGTCTCTGTCTGTGATGCTATCTCTCTTCCCTCCGTTCCTGCTGCCTTGTAGAGTGTGAGAGTTAACCCTTGAGGGCTCAGCCAATTGCTAGTTCATCATTTAGCAGTAAGACATTCCATGGGCAATATCCCACCCTCTGACTCCTCCACCTCAACCAAGCTTCACAATCATCATCATATATATATATAATATAGTCTTTTGTCTGATGAAAAAAAATTTCCTGGAACCTAACCCCCCCCATTTACATTAATTCTTATGGGGAAATTGGATTCACTTAACATGGTTTCACTTAAAGTTGCATTTTTCAGAAACATAATTACAACGATAAGTGAGGAGTTACTGTATTCAGATGTTGAAACAAGGTGTAAAATAGCTTGTGAAGATGCCGCTGAACAAATATGTGCACTAACCCAGTGTAAGCTGGTGTAGGTCAGTGTTAGTGTTTAGATCCTGCATACTAGTTATTTGTATTATGGTAGTGCCTAGAGGCCCCATTGAACCCAGCATTGTGTAGAGACACAGTTCCTGCCCTAAAGAGTTCAAAATGTAAATAGACAAGACAAACAAAGAGTGGGAGAAGATGATGATCATATTCTTCTTTTACAGATGGGTAAGTGAGGCACAAAGATTTACCCAAGGTTGCAAAGTGGTAGAATTGAATACAAATCTCCTATGTCCCGGTTCAGTGCCTTATTCACAAAACTGTCCTTCCTCTATGCAATAGCTATTAAGTTTGACCCTAATAATTGACATGTTTATATCTCCTCTTATCATGGAAGCTTGCTGGGGTAGGGAGAAGGAATGTCACCCCATGCCCACTCGCACCACCCAAAATCCACATCCACTGTGGCTGCAGGTGCTCACAAAAATCCATGAGAAGTGAAGCCATCACCTCATATGCAGCAAAAATTATTCAAATTATTTTTGAGAAGTCAATTAAAACACCTGACTGAGGATCTCCTAGTACCTCCCCGTTTGGCTTTTGTAGGAGTCAGTAGCTAACAGAACTGGGAAACCCTTTGGGAAGATGCATGAATTGCAATGTCCATTGTAAAGAAGGACATGTTTCCATTTCAAGAACCAGCGTATTGTGATACAAAAAAATATTTGCAATTTAAGACAATTTATGGAAATATTAGATGTTGTTTTAAAAATGGCTCTTACCTATATTTTTGCATAGTCGATGTGATGAACACCGTTCAGTTCCTGAAAAATAAAATGTAATTTGCTGTTTAAAATGACTAAGGGGTCATAATGTGATGATAAGATGGTGACATCATTTTCTAGTGCTAACAAATAAAATCCTACAATGCAATAAAATTGCAAAACATTAAAATCAGAAGCTAAAGAGCATGAATTGATCCAGCATTAAGATCAATCACTTATGCAGCATTCATTAATTCTCACAACACCCACACAAAGTAAGTATTATCTGTATTTTGCAAGTAGAAACTGAAGCTGCAAGTTAAGTAATTTGCCTAAAGCTACAGAGGGGATGTGTGTTAGACAGGATTCAAAATCAGAAGTTATTGGACCATGTACTCAGATGATAGTCAAGGCCTTATATTTCTCTTATCAGGGCTTCTAAGATCAGAAGGATGCCAGCCAGCCAGCCAGATAGAAAAGACTGGCTCTCCACTTCTGACAATATTTTCAGTAAGGCTTTCAAAAGTCACTTGGATTAAAAGACTCACTTCAAGCAACTTTATTTTGCTATGCTAGGGAAATAGAATGAAAATAGTTAATTAAGAATTTTAATGAGCCAATATATTATTGTTTTGATATTACAGTATTGTCTAGAGGCCCCAGCCAGACTCAGCCCCTATTGTGCTTGGTGCTGTACAAAGCTATTCTAAAATCCAGTCACTGCCCCCAAAGAGCTTGCAATCTTGTCCCGATTCTACAAACACACAGGCGTAGAAAATTACATGCTTCAGTCTTTTGCATGTAAGACTCGAGTGGTCTTTCATATTCATGTTTTGTACTTCTTTGAAGTCTTGTTTACCCACTTGCTGCCCGTTGGCCAGGAAATTGCCAGGAGTAATTCACCACTCCTGCACTAAGCATTCTAAAACCTCCTTATTAGCAAAGACATCAGAAATACCAGTTGTTTGTTAGACTAAAAAAAAAAATCCTTGAAAACGTTAGTTTTTGTCATGTCTATTATACGTTATTTTTAAAATTGTTGTATTTTGACAACTAACTTCTTTCCCAGTAGTAAAAAGTATTAAGTGTGGGGATGGGGGATGAGGCAGAACTTGAAGCAAATGGCTGCAAGCTTCACTCTACCTTACTCTCCATTAGATCTTAATGCATCCTGAAGAGCGAGAGCAAGAACATATACTCTAGTGAATGTACCAGGAGTAGGGAGATCTGAGTTCTATGTCCAGTTCTTCCACAGACATGCTGAGTGACCTTGGGCAAGTCCCTCTATTCCTCAGAACATTTAGTAATATGCACATCCCTCGCAGGCGCCCAAAGACACTTATGTTGTTGAATATTTGTAAAATACTCTGAGGTGTTCAGTTGGCAGGTGCTACAGAAACAAGATATTGTCACCCCTGTATGACTGAGTCATACTCTTCCTCTGTTACCACATGGCCTCTGGTCCACTATGCTCAGTCAGTTACCCTTGTCTGATGCTATGATAGTTCTAATAGTCTGTACCACTTTCAGGGCTATTGCCATGTATGCGGACAGTCAAAATATTGGTGTCCCATTCCCACTGCTGTGGTGATAGGACAGACAGGAAAAACGCCCAGGTGGAGTATAGATGTCAGCTCCAGTATACTCACTACAGAACAAAACTTGTTGTATAAGAAAGTAACAAACACAGAAAGTGCCAGCACCAAGAGAAAGGATGAACATTAAAATAATTCTTGCCGCTTTGCATATTCCTAAGTAAAGTTTGATGGGGGGGAAGTTGCTGTGCTATTGTTAATTATTTTAAGTAAAGATTTGGTAAATACTGTCTAATTGTAGGGGCTGTAGTTTGATAGTTTTAAAATTAGGCAGCGCATGGACAAATCAGTGAAGGGAAGAAAAAAGTTGAAAATGTGTCAGTGTATCAGGTGTAAAGCTTACAGTGTTTGCCTAGTATTTTAAATCTTATCTAATATTTTTGAGGGGTATTTAATAGTAGTCTGGGGCTCTTTAGATTTCTGGTTCAATTGCTTTGGTTAAATAGGGCCAAATTCTGCTACACTTTCTAACGCTGAATAGCAGCTCACTCCACAAATAGCCCCATGGAAATCAATGGGACTATGTGATTATGTATGCTTAAGTGGGCCACAAGCTTTACACAGCAGTGAATTTTATCCTAAAAACCCATGTAGCACTAGGGTGACCAGAAAGCAAGTGTGAAAAATTGGGACGAGGGTGGGGGGTAATAGGAGCCTATATAAGAAAAAGACCCAAAAATCGGGACTCTCCCTATAAAATTGGGACATCTGGTCACCTTATTTAGCACACTGTTTCCACGTCGCCTAGTGGCTGGCCACATAGAGAATAGCAAGCTAATTTTGCTACAAGCTAATGAAGTTATTCTTTTTGTTCAAGTGGTGGTAATCTGTCTTTTATGCTGAGGGGCATAAGTGTCATCATTGCCGCTGACCAGCGATAGAAATGGTGGGGGAGGGTCATTAAGCATACAATTCATGTGAGACTTTGGCCAACTGAAGCATAGTTTGTATCTTCCTGAGCCCAGAATTGTAACCACCAAGAAGACTGAGGACTGATAAGATCACTTCACTGAGTAAACATTTTGGTAAATATGATGTAATAATCAGTTTCTGTGGAGTAACAGGTGAAAATGCTGCCAGGCTGTAGTACTGCAAAAAAGGGTCTGGGAGTTGAGTGAGTCAACTGTACATTGAGTAAATTGAATGAGTCAACAATGTGATGCAGTTGCAGAAATGGCTAATATTCTGTGGGTGTATTAAAAGGAGTGTGCTAAGACATGAGAAGTAATTGTTCTGCACTGCTGAGCCCTCAGCTGGAGAAGTGTGTCCACTTTTGGTTGCCACACGCTAAGAAACATGGACAAATTGGAGAGAGTCCAGAAGACGGCAATAACAATGATAAAATGTTTAGAAAACCTGACCTGTGAGGAAAGACCAAAAAACTGGGCATGTTTAGTTTTGAGACAAGATGACAAGGGGGAGGATGCAGCTCCTTGTCCTACCCTCCGTAGACAAGATATAAGCTAAATCTGCCACAGGAAGAGTTAGGTTAGATATTAGGAAAATCTTTCTATTTATAAGGATAGTTAGGTATTGGACTAGGTTACCAAGGGAAGTTAGGGAGTCCCTCTCATTGGGTGGTTTTAAGAACAGGTTAGATAGATTCCTGCCAGGGATGGTCTAGGTATACATGGTCCTGCCTCAGCATGGCAGCATGGAGTAGATGACCTCTCGAGGTCCTTTCCAGCCTTACCTTAGTGATTCTGTGATTATCACAGCGTAAAGAGAGCAACTCCTGTGAATGAGGTTTTAATGATATATAAGAGAACAACAAAAGATCACCAGTTTCACAGGCATACTTCATGAGCCCAAGTTAGCTTTGCCACTGAAAGCTGAGTTTTTCATTGCCAAAATGGAGACGGTCATGTAGTGTTGCAAAAATGTCTCTGAAAGTTGCAAGATGATTAATATAGAAATTGTAGTGAATACTGTTTTCTAACTACTAGGTAGTATTGGGTGGAAATGAATTCCAAACTGTGCGAACCTCTGAGCCTTTAGAGTTCTTGCCAGTAGCTAGTGGTTGCTTCTGCTGTCTTCACTGTGCCAAATGTGCAGCTTTAGCTGGTGATACAAGTTGGCAAAATCCAGTCACTTGGAATGGGTAACCCTTCTGACAGGCCAGTACAACATCATTAGTTTTTTCATTATCATCAATCATTGTGGAGTGAGGCAGACAAGGAGATTTGTGTGTCCACACGGATAAATTTTCCTTGTTCCAAGATAGGATGTTACTTCTGGGACCCCATCAATCCTGGATAGGAACTAGCTAGATACATTTGTGATGTCGCTCCCTAACATACACGTAGATGTTGTGATGGGTGGAGTGTATAAGCACTGTTTTTTAGACAGACTGCAAAATGGCCCCTTCCTTTTCTGTATTAAAGCATTTGGAATGGTGCCATCTTTAAGGTTGTATTTTTTCATTAAAATCAGGCTGAAGTAATGCAATAGAAATAAGAAGCCTGTGGCAGGGGTTAAACTCTCACACAAGCAGGTGTAACTCTGGACTTAAGTGGAGTTTCTCTTGGTTTACCCTGGTTTAAGGAAAAGGAGACTCTGGCCACTTATATTTCTGGTTGCAATGTGGAGCTGATGGGTACAGGCATGCGTGTGCAGACATGCGTGCATAAACTATGTTGGCTTCCATAAGAGATTAACATCTGTTTCTAACTCAGTCCAGCCAACATGCTTCCTGAGTTAGAACATCTTCCTCAGCATCTTCAATAAAGTCAGTGGGCACTTTGGTGGGGGCTCAAGGATTTCTGCACCAGTAGTGGTTGGATGGCCAGTAACCAATAGGTGTTTTATTTGCCAGCTGGCTACCAGCTGCTATTGGCTTTCAGACTGGTCAGTGACTCAATGCCATTTGCAAGCAGCCCAGGTAAAATTGCAGCTGGCCATAACAGACTTAAAAAATAAAATAAAGTTTAACCCTCATTTTGAAACTTGGAGTTGAGGGTGGGACGGCTGGGTGGAAATAGTCTTGGACCGTTGGGCGGAGGTGAGGGGATTTTGTTTTTGTTTTGTGGTTTGACTCTCAGAACAGAGCCTTAGTTGTAACAAGCAACAAAGAGTCCTGTGGCACCTTATAGACTAACAGATGTATTGGAGCATAAGCTTTCGTGGGTGAATGCCCACTTCGTCAGACGCATGTTAGTTGTAACGTACTCATGAAAGTCACAAACACAATCTCAGCTGCTGAAGATGAGCTTGGATTATTTTTTTCTTCCAATAGCATAAAGAAAACAAAAACAGTTTTAAGTCACTGTAGCACTGACCCATCCAGCCCCTCTAAGCCGATGCCCTCTGAACTCAGTTAAACTACTCACATGGCTGAAGCTAAGTGTGTGCATAAGTCTTTGTAGAATCAGGGCCCAGACTCAAAGAGCAGAGATATCCTACAGGAAAAAAGGTGGTGGCCACAGATGTACTACTTGCTGTCTATGCTATAGGATAAATATTATGGTGGTCCCTATTAAAATGTCAGCATTTGCCATTCAGTACCTCACTCTAGTATCTGAGATGAGCATGGCTTCTCCCTACACTGACAATAGGAGGTTTCCATTGTAACCCATGATAACAGTTGGCAAATGTTAACTTTTTTAAATGGCTACATGAAAAATATAGAATAGACAACTTTCCACAGCCAGAACCCCACTGCTGTCTGATCTGCAGCCCCATGGCAGTGTTACCATGACCTTTAGACAGGCAGTTTACTAATAGGGAATCTCTTGGAGATTTTGTGGACAAATATCCTAGGGAAATTTGTTTGAGGGAGAAATTCAAAAGGGACCAATGTAAAGCCCTACCAAGGTAAACTGAATAAATACAAAAAACTCACATTAGATTGAGGGCCTGATGTTTTTCTTTTCTCCATTTAGTCCCTGGTCCTGCATGCCTTATGCAGGATCAAATTCCATTGAAATGAAGTCAATAGCCGTCTGGGTAGGGACTGGAGCATGAAGCTGCACATTCTCACAGTGATTTCTTTATCAAGATTATACCACAAAGTTGCAAAGACTAAAATAAATTTTAATTTACATGGCACAGTTTCTGATTGGAAATATATCCATAGATCATGGCTAGGGCCTGCAAATCTGCAGGCATTTTTGTTAAAATGCTACTATGTTTTTCCTAATGAAATTCTGCTAAAATGCTTGGAAATAGTATTTTATAGGGTAACATATTCCATACATTCTTTGCATCCTTGTTGACATATTCTAAATCAAACAGCCCCTTATTTCACCCCATCTTGTCCATTTTAATAATAATAATAATAATTAATAATAGTAAATAATTACCGTGGTATATGTTGAAAGCAATGTAGAAAAACATTTCCTGAGAGATTTCATTTTTTCCCTCAGAGGAGCTTTTGAAATCACCCTCTTTACCCTCCCTTTGCTCCTCCTTTCCCCCTGATTCCCAGCTTGAGGGTCAAAAAAATTCCAGTGTCTGAGAGAACATTCATTTACAGTCTCATTCTTTTTGTATGAAATGTCCTTTCCACTGAATCCAGCTACACTGGATAAAGCACGTTAGCTGGATGTTTCCGCCAAAATGGAAGTGGTTAGTATTGATGTTTGGTTTTCATTAACAACTTTTCAAGTTAACTCCTCATTGAGACAAGGGCCGGCTCACACACTACTTGAGATATTGGGTGAAATCCTGACTCCACTGAAGTCAATGGGAGTTTTGCCATGGCGTTCAATCTGCCTGTTTGAAGGCTTTGGATGCCGGCAGTACCCGAGCTAACGTTCTGAAGCGTATCTTCACAAGCAGAAGGGCTAGAAAGTCTTTTTTACTTAAACAAAGCTTAATTTCTGCATAAAACCCTGAAAGTATTGAAATTCCACAGGGACTTTAAACCTACTTTATAGCACTGGAATTTCAGTAGCACATACTTCCACTGGCCCTAGGCATGACCTTCAAAGGAACACATTTAAATGGGGCTTAGTGGTAATAATACCCACCAAATCCCAAACTTCAGAGTATTGTTACTTAGGACAAATCACACTAAATCCTACAACAGTATGTAGGTTAATGAGATTTCTTATTTTAATCAAATATTGACTGAATTTCTGCACTGGAATAGTATGTAATGGAAGGTGGGTTTCCGAGAAGTTAAAAAGAAGCGAGCTATGGCATTATACTTTGCAGACTACAATGCTGCGATAGGTGCTGAATCCCATAAAATGCCTTGTCAGTGTTATGGTCATTTTCAGATGGATGGCATCAGCCATGGCTCCTTGTAAATCACTCTGCATTTCCAGCCTGCAATATAAATGACCTAAACCACTTCTCCAGCCCATATATGTTTTCCAAGTTAAAAGAATTCCCCTCCCAAACATGACTCCTCCTTGAAATCAATAGCTCAGTATGGATCTCCTCACACAGGCACTTGGCGCACTTTTACATTTCCAATAGATTAGATTCTGCTCCATAAGGGAAGATGGCTAAGCACTACAATAGCTACAGCTGAAAGATCACTCCAAGCAGATGAGTGAAACAGCCAAAGTGCATATTTTTGTGTGTCTCAAGACAGCGCGAATGTTCTGTGCTGGCACCAACCTCTGTGGTGGTGATAAGGCTGAGACTGACATCTTTCCTCTTGGCAACTATTTTTCTTAACTGTTCCTGTTCCCCCAACCCCATCCTGAGTAATTCCCCATTTACACATCTGGTCATTGTGTATCTTAAATGCCTTATGGATGATTATTGTAAGAAGCAAAATCCCAAATGCCACTTACCACAGAGGGCTTCCAACTGAAGGCAGAGGAGACAGAACGTTAAAACTCCTGACTTCATACTTGTCTGACACAGACACCAGCCCCAGCCGTCTGCCTTAAGTTTTCAAAGCTGAAGGAGAATTGACATTTTTGTCATTGTTGCCCCTTTCATAGGAAAGGAAGTGGTTTTGTGGGCAATGAGTGGAATTATACCATAACTTAAAGGGCTCTTTTATTTAAAATAACCCATCGCAACATTATAGCTATGTCAGCAGGGGTTTTGCTATTACACACGTCTGTGTGTGGGGGGGGTGGCTGTGTTTTTGCTTTTGTTTTCCCCAGCTCACGTCTTACTTTCATCTTCCCAGCAGCGATAGCATCTGTGTCATTAGTTTACCTCATAGAATATAGGCCATCTTCGATATTCACTTTCACAGGTGGCTACTTCCAGCTTAATCCATCCCCTGCATGCACCACCATCCCCTATCTAGTATGTGTCTTGCAAATAACCAGTGGTCAGCAAACTAGTTATGACACAAATTTGTTTTGGTTCTTTATCTATGTCAAATTGCTTTCTCACCAGCCACTCTCCGCCATCAGTTTCTCTTAAACAACTTGTTGCTGTCTTTGTTTTAAAGCTGTTAGTGGATACAGTAAGCCTGAGGGAATGGCTTACTGGTCTACGCATTGGAATCGAAGCACCCGGAATTCGATGGAAACACGAAGTCAAATCCCAGGTGGATCAGCTCAGCCCTCTAGCTTTCCAGGAGCTCATTCAAATGCGACCTTCAAACCCGAGGTCCTGTTTGATCTGCATGGACATTAACGATCTCATGGCCTCTCTGTAAAAGTAGAGGGAGTGATGCAGTGTCCACAGCCAACATTTTCTCGCTCTGCTTTTGTCTTGTACTCTGGGCTGCTGCTCTCTGTCCCAGAGGAAGCTGCACATCCATGGTTTAGGGAATGCTTTAGGATCCTTTGGGATCAAAAGGGCTACATCCACATCCAAATGATTATTTATACATGTATATTTTTATTATTAGAGCTGGTGGAAGATGGGGAAAAAACTTAAGAATCTAGGGGATTTGGTTCGTTTCAGCTGTATTTGAGCCTGTTAGCATTCCTGAATTTACAAAGATGAACTGAATGGCATTAGTGTACGCTACCCATGGAAATACCTGGATGACCCGTTCAGACACTGTGCAGATATTCCAGAGACTGACCTTGGTTCACTTGGGATGTGCTTTGAATGTTACCAAATATCAAATCATTTATAAATAACGGGACTGGCTTGCACATGCTTTGCAAAGCCAAAATTCACCACCTGGGGTGAATACTCTTTTTTAGACATTAATTTACTCGCCCCTTTCTCAAAAAGTGCTTTTTCTCCCAGCACCATTGTCAGGCACCTTTTAGGGGGATATTGGCTCATTGCAGTTGAGCCAGTTCCTGGGATGGTAAGGCAGTGCAGCCTCTGATCACAAGCGGCATAACTTGCTAACATGAGAAGCAGCCTGGTCTAGGTAACGAAGCACAGGATTGAAAGCAAGGGGCCCCTATATTCTAATCCAACCCTGTACAGAATCCCTTATTGCCTTTAAGCTCCTTTAGCCTTCCTGCCTTTGTTTTCTCCCTCTGTAAAATGGGGCTAATACTTTCCCACTCCCAGGGATATTTTTACTGAGAAAAGCTAACGCCGGTTTCAGCTGACATCTGGTGCAAGCAATCTGTTTCCACAGCACGCTACCTATATCTGTAGCTATTTTTGGTCTCTCACACGTGTTTCCTTTTTCCAACCTACATTGGGCCCAGCAGCTCACTTCCCTCCCCCTGTCATTTTATTCTTTTAAAATTCTTCAGGGTCACGTTCCAGTCGTCTATCCATCTATTCCTCTAACAGCTTGTTCCACTCCACCTCTCCCATCTTGGCTTCCGCTGGTGGTGCTCCACACACCAAACAGACCCTCTTTCATTTGCACTGACTCATCTCTTTGGAACTTTTCCCCTTCCTCTGAGCTACTAAGTCACATCCTGTCTTTAAATCTTACCATAAACCCTACCACGCCACTGAGATTTAAACCCCATTTGCCCCTTCCCCATTACTGCATCTTTCCATTCGCCCCAGTTACAAATAATCGGGGAAAAATCCTTACTTTCAACGTTGCTGCTTCTAAATAATAGAACACAACACACGCAGTTCAGCTGGGAAGTGACCTCGTCTAGCCCTCGGCCAATACAAGGTTGTTCTCTACGGTGTATTGCTTTGTCCTGTCTAATTTCAGATGGCTCAGATGGTGGTAGCACAGCCTAATAGAACTCACTGTGAGGATTATGCTTCTGATATTCTTCTTCGCTCAGTTAAATTGCATCATTCCTGCTCTAGCTGTGGTACTACCCTCTCCCTACTAGCAGCTAGTTATCTATTATATACCCTTTATTCATCTTTTAACCGAGTTATACACTTTTACATTTCAGCATTCTGTTCTTTTTACCTGATACTATGTTCACCTCCCAGTTCTCTGCTTCTGCCTGTAAACGGGCAACTGCCCACAACTGTGCTCAGTCTTCTCTCTCTTGCAAAGCATTGTGTGATCCTTTGTGTGAAGATGCCAAAGTCTGTCTATGCAAATGATATTGTATTTTCTCCTGCTGCTCCTCATTCTCTGCTTCAATAACTGGCCTATATTCTGGAGCCTCTATGCTGCCCCCCTCAGGGTCAGAGCACGAAACTTTGGCTCTGGTGTTTTTATTTTTTTCTCTAAGGGAAGCGGGGGGGACTGTCTCCTGTGCTATTTTTAATTTTTGTTGTGGCTTTCAACCCTCCTCTCCTTCCCATTGAGTGGGTAAACAAGTGACAGTCAGTCAAGGAGGCAGAGCCTTTGGCCCCAAATGCAGCTCATTTCTCTCTTGTTATTACTCTGATTTTTCTTCCAGCTCTGTGGGACACTGCAGTGCGGGGCAATGGAAACAATCAGGACTCACCTCAGCTCAGCAGCAGGGCAAGCGCGTCTCTGCAGAACAGATACGATGAGTTGGGTTTGCTGTGGGGGGGTGTATGTGGCTTTTCTTCTCAGTAAATGCTATCGAGTTCATCGATGAATCAGTCTCTCGAAAGTGTAAGATTAGCTCCTTCCGAGTATTTCACAGTCACTGATGCCTATCACACACCCTAAGAAAGAAAAACGGTGGTCCATGAAATCCTAGCCTACATTAAGTAATGTATAGACAGTCATGTGATGTCTGAATCTAAGCTTTCCTTTAAAAAAACCACCATGTTTCTTCTCCTCATCATTGGGAAGAAAAGCTCGAAAATGTGGCCTGATGCCAGACAGCCTCCAGGAGAGGGAGGAACCATGGAGGAAGCTGCCTGCCCCCATGCCCTGTTGCTCTGGACGGACAGGGCCCCCCTGCTGCTGCTGCTGCAGCTCCGGGGAGGCTAACCTGTCACCCTGTGGGGCCTGCCACTGCTGGGGTGGGGGGGGACAAGCCACCAGTCCAGCCTCAGCTTGAGTGGAGGCTGTGTGGAGCCCCGTGCAGGGATATGCCTAGGGATCTAGTTCACCTTTATCTGGCTCTCTGTGTAGACAGTGGGTATCTGTGTACATCTGTCATGAAAGTGTGTGACCATAAAATCTAACCCCCTTGTGGGTTTTGGACTAGGGTGACCAGACGTCCCAATTTTATCGGGACTGTCCCGATATTTCCTTGTTTGTCCCGCGTCCCGACCAATGTGTGGTCAGGACACTGGACAAACAAGGAAATGCACCGGAGCCCAGAAGTGCTCGCGCCCCTCCACCCCACCCTGACTCCGCCTCCTCCTCCCCCGATTGGCTCCCTCCCCGAATCCCCGCCTCTTCCCCAGCTTGCCATTCCTCCTCCCTCCACAAGCGCTGGAGGGAGGCCCGGGAGACGCAGGGGAAGCGCGGGGCCAGGGTGAGTGAGAGTCCGGCCTGGCCCCGAGTGCAGGCAGGACTCAGTCGGGCGGCAGGGAGAGTAGGGGGGTGGCCCGCGGGGCCAGGCGGCGGCTGTTCTCCCCCCCGGGCAGCGGGACTTGGGAGCAGCCACTGCTGCAGCTCCCACTGCCGCGGGGGGAGGAAGCCGATGGCCAAGCTCAGCGGCTGCGGCTCTGGCGCCTGGGCCCGAACCCCCCGAGCCCGGGCCTGCTGCGGGGACCCAGCAGCGCGCACGCTGTGCCCAGCCCCTGGCCAGTCGCGTCTGGGCTGCTGCCCAGCTGGTGCAATCCCGCAGCGGCCCCGGGGCGGAGGCATCGGCAGCCCAGGCCCATTCGTTCCCCTGCGGGACCCACTGCCCCCACTCCGGGGCTGCCGCAGGATAGCACCAGCTGGGCAGCAGCCCAGACGCGACTGGCCAGGGGCTGGGCACAGTGTGTGCGCTGCTGGGTCCCCGCAGCAGGCCCGGGCTCGGGAGGTTCAGGGGCGCCAGAGCCGCAGCCGCCGAGCTTGGCCATGGCCGCTTCCTCCCCCCGCGGCAGTGGGAGCTGCAGCAGTGGCTGCTCCCAAGTCCCGCTGCCCGGGGGGGAGAACAGCTGCCACCTGGCCCCGCGGGCCGCCCCCCTACTCTCCCTACCGCCCGACTGAGTCCTGCCTGCACTCGGGGCCAGGCCGGACTCTCACTCACCCCGGCCCCACGCTTCCCCTGCATCTCCCGGGCCTCCCTCCAGCGCTTGTGGAGGAAGGGGGGGGGTTGTTTGTTTGTTTTTGCCACGCCCCCTCACCATGCCCCCCTCACCCCACCCCACGTCCCAATATTTGACTTGGGTGATCTGGTCACCCTAGTTTTGGACTCAGAAGCACAGTGACCGTATGACACTAAACTAAACACCACTACAAAAATCTTTTCACCAGAATTACTCAGTGTGTTACAGTAGGGTGGGAACGCCCACCTGTGGTTATTGGTCAACAACACTTTGGATTGAAAGAGCGTTTTGTCGTGGTGGGTGGGTTTTGTGGTGTGGCTTTATCTCACCAATGTTAGTGTTTATTGTTTAAAGGTAAACTTTAGTTACAACTGCATAGGCTGGGTTTCAACATGGAGTCTCTGACGGTAGTAAGTTGCAGTAAGAAGCAAGCTGATGGCATGTTCATCTGGATTTAAGATGAATGTTGAAAATGGCAAATTTAAATGTGACATGAAACAAAGCAAAATTAAGAGTTGGATTTTCAAAAGCACCCAAGTGACTTAGGAGCACACGTGCTGCTGACTTTCCCCAGCAGACTTAGGCACTTTTCAAAATCCCATCTTAAAAGCTCATCTTAATTTGGGGGGTTCTTTCTGAACAAGCTACACTGAGCTTTGCTATGCAGTTCCCATTATAGAGAGGCTTAAACAAATGCTGCTTCGGTAGGAGTGGCATATAAACCTAGACGAAAGGAACCCTAGCTTATATAAGAATAAAAGCAAGGTTGCTCTGTTTTGCATGCATTATGTTCAGAACTACTTGATCCATTTGTGCTTTACAAATGTATGTGCAAAGGGTAAGCATAGGACCCCAGTAGCTGGACCAAACACTACTTCCAACCTGCAGGTCAGAGAAAGTAAAAACCACATGCTCCTTAGTGCTCAGGGCCTACTCCTTTTCTCCATCCCCTGGGTTAGGAAGATCTGATTGAGTACATTACTGGGTGCATGATGCCCCTGCTAAAGGAGTGTAGCAGCTGGCATGCTACCCCAGAGTGCTGGGAGAGTCAAGAAGGATTTGTTTTCTTGAGGCAAAATTCCTCCTAGACCCCCCCGCCCCCCAAACTTCCTCCGAGACAGGGCTGACATGGTTGAGCCATTCATAACTTAGTAAAAATGCCTCGGATCCATCCTATACATTAACGGATACGCACAAACACACACACCATCTTGCAGTAAGAATGCTGCAGAGATTTGGGACATTGCTGTAGTTTGGAGGGAAGTTACTTTTAGAGGGGATGGCATGAAAGGGATAGAAAAGTGTAGCAATATATGACTAATGAAGAGTAAGTCAAGTTGCTTCTGAGCCTGCCCAGGGGCTCACAGAAAATTCTCTGCATTGTCACATGGATCTCAATAACTATCAGTGATTTGTCACTTTATTAGACAGGTAAAAAAGCTGGTTCTAGACAGGATTCCCACAGGAACATGCAAGTTGGTATGTTCCCTTTCTCATCAGTATGTAGTAAGGGAGAAGGCATGTGCCCTATGTTACGGACAAGCCTGTGTTTCCCACTTTGATTATAATGAGAACTAGGTTCAGCTGAATAGTTAAACTAGGAGGTTTTGCTAGTGAAACTCTTCAGACAGCAAGGGAAACAAAGATGAATGAGGGGAGATGTTTTTTTAAAGACTCCATTCATTATGGTCCCTCTGTCTCTGGGACAGTTCACAGCCTGGGCAGCACAAAGTAAAGGCTCTTCTGAAGACCAGGAGCTCCCAGCACGGCCCAACCTGCAAAGAGATTTTTTGTCACACTCTGTCCTGCTCTCCTCAGATACTCCTTTATTTAAGGGCTCTATGGTAGCCTCCCTGAACAAAGCTTCACATGTGGGTCACGCACTTTCCTCTGGAATAATATCACACATCAGTATGCAAATGTATTCATGCTAATTGGTGATCAAGCCTCTTGGGGTACTAACAAATGTTCACTGATTGTTGTGACCTCATAGGGTTCCCTTTAGACTTTACAGAGTCTGGTCATACTCTTGTCATCCTTTCTGTTCTCCCAAACACAGAACAAATAAGATAAAAGACTTCCTGCAATTGCTTGGAACTGCCACATGGGGGTGCTGCTGATCTATAGGTTATCTCTTCGTTAGAAAGTTCAGCAGGAAATCGGTTCCTTTCTTTCGCCCCTGACAGCAGCTTTACAGGCTGAAAAATGTCTCCAGTAAAAGCCTTTTAAAACAAGAACAATCAGAAGAAACCCCAGAAGCTTCTCTTATTCAAATGCGGTGATTATGCACGGATAACGTTACAGGCGACTCTTGTTACATCTGTGTTCATCAGTTTACATCTTCTGATCCAACTAGTTCTATTGAAAGGCAATCTTCCTATGAGAAACAATACTTCATTGGCTCTATGGTTTTGTTTGTAACAAAGGGAAGTTCAATTAAATGCAAGGGTTTTATGAGCTATGGCAGGGTGCATTGGTCACTCTCCTGCCCAGGCTAAGTTAACGACTGTAACATGGGGAGAGCTAAGTTGGGGGCTGGTTTCCCATTTCATTTACACCAGTGTAAACCAAGCATAACCCAGGACCTTTAGTAGGGTTACTACAGAATGTAACTGGTGTCATGAGCATCAGAATCTGACTGTGGATTTTATAGCCGTCAAAGCCTGATTTTTACATGTTATTTCCCAGGATTTCGAGTTTAAATAATCGCAGCGTACAAATTTTAAAGAAAACTGTTGGCCTCGGTGATGGAATTTGAAGCCTCCTCTGGAGATATCGGTGAAATGTCTTTGTTGTCCGGCTCCAAGCTCGCTGTTTCTGTTTGGACAATGGCGGGGTAGTGGAGGACTGCTCACCATACTCAGAAAGATTTGCTAAGTCTCACCGCAGAGCATAAGGTTCATTCTTCTATGCAGGCATTGACACTATGTTGATCCAGGCTCGCTAGTTGGATGACAAAGCACAAGCTTGTTAAAAACATTTGAATCAAATCATGCTACGAAACAGGGAAAGAGCAAGAGACAACAGAATAGCTGAAATGAAAGTCATTGCTCAAGATGACGTTGCGTCACTATTGTTTCATTTTGAATGTAACTTTTTCCCTCCTGGAGGGGTATAGGTGCGGACTGTGATGCAAGACTAACACCCGATTAAGCTATTAGTGAAATCAGACTCATAATGGCAAGAGGACAGCGTTCACCCACAAAGAATAGAGGGCTTTTAGGATAAAATGTTCCTATATAGCCCACAATATATATTAGGAGAGAATATTGGCCTTCTAAACCATTTTTAAAATTAATTTACCAACTGGGAACATGGTAGTTAACTGATGGGTATACCACAGGTGCTAAAACACATGCTTCCCTTTCCATTGTCAATATTATTTCTAAGGTGATGTAGGGACTGAAAACAAATGCAAAGCAAGATCGGTGTTCAAGCAAGTACGTAGTATTGGCCTGTCAACAGGTTAATTTGGAAAAAGGGACGTTAAGAACTTAGGCAATGAAACATGTGAAGAGGATCTTGTGTAATGTCTCATCAAGGTAGAATAATTCCATCCTATCATGATAGCCCAAAATCCAAAGTCTCTGTAAAAGGGTTCTATAGAATTACAGGAAATCACGGTAAGGAGCTGCCTTACAGAAGCAAAGGGTGAATTCTTCCTCTTTGGAAGCAATAAAGAGAATTTGGCATATTAATGAGATTCATAATGAACTAAACACTGAAATCAGTAATGTATTTTCTCTAGAGAGCACATATGATTGAAATGACTACCATAAAACATTACTTTTAACCACATGGATCACACATTTTGTTTAACTGGCCTCTTCTTGGGTTTCTGGGCTGTTTTGCAGATGATCTCTGGGTGTTTCTAACAATGTCCTAACATATTCTTTGTTCCTTGCTTATATCACTTGTATCCCTGGCTTTGCAGAATTTAACAAGCTTACTTCCATCTCTTTGCCAGGAAGCACCTGTTTCTCAAACTGAGTTCAGTAGGAACTCAAGTGCTCTGCATCTCTCAGGATCAGCCCCTAATGATCTCTTCATTGTGAGCAGTGAGTCTCTCTCTTAGCCTGAATTAATGGATCGATATGAGGGGAGAATGTCTGCATTGTCTCAAATTGTCTGTCTTGTTGGATAGATCTCAAGCCCTAGTATTTTTAATCTTCTCACAGAAAGCCTGAAGGCTGACACTTCTGTTGTTAAACAAAACAGCATTTATATTGTATTAATGCCTACAGGCCAACCGCAGGGTCCCCATTGTGCTGTTTATGGTGCTAATTTCAGCCTCTTGTATGGAAGCTCCACTTTGACTGAGCCATCTTAAAGATTTTGGGATGCCACCGTTCCAGAAGTGGGTTCACAGCGGAGCTAGCCTTTTTTAAAAGGCATTCCCAGAAAACAGGTGACGGATATACCTGAATTTTATCTTAGAGTTAGCAAAGTTTAAATGGTAGCTGGTCATTCGATTAGCTTCAACAGACCCAATCTACTAAGAAATGTTCACACACTTATTTTGTGTATCTATTTATCTCAACACAAAAGGTTGACTCTATCAACTTTCCAGTTATTGGCAGATATTCTTTTGTTATATTTGTACTTTAAATCTTGTCAGTACACAGGGGACTGAACAGATCTGGGGGGGGGACACGAAATGTGCAGCCTTTTACTTCTCTCACTGGTTTGGATCCAGCCTATGTAAGTAACAACTGCAAGATTTTGCCATCAGAAGACTGTTGATGGCTCCTGTCTATTCCCTAGAAGACAGCTGTCCATATCTCAAACAGCAGCCTCCTAACTGACATTTGCTGTTTCAGACTCAAGTACCCTCTCACCAGCAGAGCAGGTTGGGAGTGAGGTGCGCTGGCAGTGAACACTGAGGAAGCTTGTACTGCTGTTGTCTGTCTCATACTTCTGAGTACAGATGGGCTGCAGTCTCTGGGCCTGACAACCAGCATCTCTTACAGCCCAGGAATAATTAATTGTTGGTACAGTTGTTAGTTTTGGTAGTGCCCACAAAATGTGCTAGGTGCTGTACAAATGTAACCTATGGGTTACTGTGTGTTATCAGTCCCATTCTGTGCCTAATCCCAGAGGATGAGAGTTTGTTACAGCTCCGGGTAGGGAGTCTTGGCTCATTAGTTCAAACTGAGGCAACTCATAATTTGAATTCTGCAGATCTCCAGTTCAGCCTCCTGAGTGTTGGCTGAGATAGTGACTGTTGCACAAATGCAAAAGAAGACCAGTCTTTCCATCCTGTTTGATGACTCATTTATTTCCTGTAGGACTTGAATTGTTTTCTGGTGACATCAATGGTGGCTCCCTAATGTTTGCTTGACTTTCTGACTTTGGTGCATCTCCTGTCTTGAAGTAGGAAGCAGCAGTTGGAGAGCGGTGATGGGGGGATTCATTTGGCCATTAACATTTTTCCCTTTACTTGGCATTCTTAGAACTGGGATGGTTCAGCGTTAGTATTTTAGCTTTACATGTGAGCTGGATATAAAAGGTATGGAAATGTATCTCTCTTTACTGAGATTTTTCCCCCCACATTTTGTGGAGTACAAAGAACTTCCTTGTGTCTAGGTATTTATCCACACTCGTCTGCATGATATCTGGGTTTGGTCTGGTTTGATACTTTGTTTTGTCTCCTTTGTTTTTAATAATGTCCGAAAGAACAGTGAGCTTGGAGAACTTTTTTTTTTTTTAAGGGAAGTGGCTAGTCAGTAGCCATTTGAGTTTTCTAAAGCTCTTCCACCTCTGCTGTAATACCAAAGAGCTGATATTCACTGAAATTGACGTTTGAAGCAGTCTGTCATTTTATTTAATCAATTTGATCCAAGCTTTTGAAATGCAGCATTCTCCGCTCCAGTTGAAGCTTCTGATGTTGTAAAGTACTACGAGTTAATCTTACTATTTGTGAGGAATAGGACTCTCTCTGCCTTTTGGTGGCCGGCACAGGAGCGGGAATATAAACTTTCCTCTTTGATCTATGTGGCACATCTCCTTGCTGTCTAGTCAGCTCTCCCTGCGTAGCACAACCTCTGCAGTGGTATTATCAGTAGAAGCAGCTTCTGTGTACACAGAGAAAGCAAAGCTAGCCTTGAAAAGAACTGTCATGCAGCTCAGTGAGCAGACAGGAGCAGACTGTGGTGTTTCTGGAAGGTAGTGTTGTATTATCTCCTAATGTAGTGTTTGTTGGTTAAGTACACAGCAAGGATGACCTGTTCAGTGTGGGTCAGAGTTCCGTTATTTACATTGTAGCCTATAACCCTCCAGAAAAATGGACGTTTGCATCAATATTGTTCCCTAAAGTACAGTAAAGTCCCTAATATAAACCTTGGGACTGCGGATACTTTTTAAATGTAAAAGTTCCAGCAAGGAGAGGAGAGCCCCTGAGTGGAATTGCAACCTTACTAGAGTAAGGGCTGATGCCGCGCCATTATATAAACCCAGCCTTGCCCATTGTGTGAAGCTCTTTTAGTTATTTCTGCCTACGTGTAAAGTGAGGGCCGGATCCTGGCCAGGCTTGACTGGCTGCACACATGAGAGGAGAGGGTGCAGGGTGAAAACTCCACAAAGACACCCTCTGTGGCTTCAAAGTGGGCAGCCTGAGTGTTGGAGCTTACACATCCTGGGCCTGGGCACCAAGGGAAATATTAGCCCCACAACAGAGATCCCAAGGGGGAAGGTCCTGTCTGCTGCACCCACTGTGTTAGAGGCTGTCGCAATGGTAGCTCATTTTACTGTTACTTCATTCTTCCACCCCCATTCGCAGGTTTCTTCCTCCTGTTGCATTTCGTCACAAATCTAGATTGTGAATTCTCTGGGGACAGGGACTGTCTTCTCATTACTTGCTTGTACAGCCCCTAGCACCACAGTGCCCCGATCTGTGACCGCAAGACTTTCTGAAAACCAACTCCCTTATAGGTGTCCAACACCAGGAATCCAGAAATCTTGGCCACAGTGTGCGTCCATGCACACATCACATTCTCAGCATGGCTCTCAGTCTTCTGGGTGAGTCGTCATCAGTGGGGATCAAACCCCAGAACTCTGGATCTAAAAGCATGAGCCTCTCCCACTCAATGTGTTAGCTCAAAGCCATTAGCACACTCATCAGGCCCAGCCACTGGAAGGGGATGGAGAACCACACTGTGTAAGTGGGGCTTATAAAAGAGCCTTACCGCTAAATAGCTACAAACAACAAATCTGTGACTTGGACGTTACCATGTGACTCTGAAAGGTGAGGAAAAGACTGAACACTATTATAGCCAAAGGCAAAGCCCCCACTGGCGTGATACAAAAGAACGTTTCTGCCTTTAGTGGTATGAGCTCCCATATGACAGATACCAGTCACATAAGCCTTTTCAGAGGAAAGATCTTTCTTCTCTGTAGAAACAGAACGCAAACAAAAACTTACATGACTCTTTCCTTGTTTGTCAGTACCGCACTTTCAAAATACAAACATTCACATTCTGCCTTCCTAAAACTCAGGTTAGTCAACCCATAAACAAAGCAGTATTTAACTTTCCGGAATCCTGCATAGTCCGTTTGTCCTCTCATAAAAGAATTATTGCATAAGGGAGGTGTCTTGCCAACATTTCAGGGTGTTTGACAAATAGTTCATCTTACTGATGTGTCAAGATAGATAAATATATACCTCAACGAACAAGCAACACAGGCTTTGCCTTAACAGTATAATCTCGCCAACAGCATACCCCTCTGGGAATCTCAAAGTGCATTAAAAGAATTAAACCTCACATCATTTCTGTGACATGGGCAAGTGACTAATATAGAGATCACTTCACCAACCACTGAAAGTAGCAGCTGTTTAATGGTGCACAGCAACCCTAAACAAATTAGGACAGGAACTGAAAACTAACATGTCCAGTTGAAACCTCAGGATAACTTACAATTGGTGAGCAACATGTCTTGGTTTGAAATTCAGCCAGGACATTTGCTTTAACACCCCACAATTATGAAAAGTGCCTTGGTATCTTTAATTGACCACAAAAGATCAGGTTTACATCTCAGTTGTAACTCCTGAAAATAACATTTCAGCAAAGAATAGAGACTTTTATAGCAACTGAGGCCAATATGAAAAATGCAGAAGGTGGGTCACCAGTGAAGTCCAGGGGCAATATATCTAACACCTTGACTGCTGTGTATTGTTTTCTCAAGCAGCAGCTTTGTGAAATAATTCACATAATTCTTGTCCACTGCTCCCCATAGGGTTCTAAGTAACAGCAGTGAAACTGGCCGTCGGAAGAAAGCCTCTGAAGTTGCTTATTCAAGGTTTGAGGTTAATGAAATAGCCAGATTGAGTGTAACAAAAAGCAGTGTATTTAAGGGAACTGATTTATGGAGCTGTAATTCTAACGAGATTCTGCAGATGTACCTGTCATAAAACATGGGCTCGGAGCTTGGTAAGTTGTGTACTCCGCAGAACCACTCAATACATAGCTGCAATTTGAAGGCAGAGCTATTTTTCATTGTATATAACTAATCCACCAGAATCCAATCTCTCAACACTACCTACTTCCCTTGCTTCCCATGGTTTCTGCTGCTGCTTCTCTGATGTAGCTGCTGGGGGTAACTTTCAGGCCATGTCTATGCTGCCACCTACGCCAGCAAAACTTACGTCGCTCAGGGGTGTGAAAAAAAACCTAAGTTTTGCAGGCATAAGTGGCAGTGTGCACGGTGGGAGAGATTCTCCCGTCAATACAGCTCCCACTGCTCATTGAGGTGGTTTTGTTATGTCAACAGGAGAGCTCTCTCCCATCAGCACAGAACGGTTACACATGTGATCTTACAGCGGCACAGCTGCATTGGTACAGTTGTGCTGCTGGAAGCTGGCTAGTGTAGACATGGCTTCAGCAAAACGCCAAAACAATAGAGAGCCTCATACTTTGTGGAAGTGAAGTCCCTCCTGTTCATGTAATGGGGTGAGCTTTTGTGATTTATTCCGGGGCCTCATGCAACAAAACTGATTTTTGCTATAGGTTGTTGTATTTACCTGCTGTAATCCACGTCCTTGGCTGCAGTAAAATGACAGATATTGAGAAAAAGAGACTCAGTTTAACCTGTAATCAGAAACACCCATCCCGAAAGCTCTGGACACCTAAGAATGAATTAGATTAGATTTAGTCACATAATGGTGACCATCTAGCAGCATCAAACAAATGACATACAAGAAAGAATTAACTAAATCAGCCAATACATCAAAGCAATAAATCTCACCCCCAGAATACGTCCTTCAAAGATTTCTCCCTCCCCCCACAAAAAAACTAGAACTGGTAGGGAAATTTTTGAGTAATCAAGTTTTTGTCCAAAAACACTCATTTACCATGACCAAAACTTTTTGTGGGAACACACCCATTGCGATTAAACTAGAGTCAGGAAAAGTTTCTCAGGTCTAGCATGGAATTGCTGCACACAAGAGACCCCTGAAATAGGCTGTTTGCTAGGGTACTCACCAGGGAGCTCCAGGTTCAAGACCCTGATTCTGGTTTTTGGTTGTTTGTTGAGGAAAACTGTGAAAAGGTCTTGGTTTCATCTCAGTGCAGAATGGACACATTTTTGAAATCTCAAAAATTTTGACAGGGCAGGAAAACCATTTCCCAGCCAGCTCTGCTCCTGGCAGTCCCATGTACAAGTTGGACAGGAAGGGAGACAGAATGGAACTCTGGTGCACCTCACACATGAGGCCTGTGGGAAGAGAAGCAATTACCCACAACTACCCAGTGTAATTTCTGACTCCAGTTCAGGAAAGCATTAAGCAAATGCTTTCTTTCTGAATCAGGGCATCTGACAGCGACAAAATAAGCAGTTTTGTCCACTCACTTCAAGGTCCACAGACAGGTCCATAACACCTGATGATCAATGGCAGCAAAGCTGTTGATTACATTCACTAATATCAGTGTGGATGCCTGGTCCTAATTCATCATTGTTAAGTGGCAAAAATAGAGTAAGCAGGATGGAAGTGAAGCGGGAAATTACAATATAAATGATTCCATGAATATGAAGGATTTTCAAAGTGGAGGGAAAAGAGAGCCCCACAGTTCCAGAACTGGTGTTGTGACATCAGATCACATTTACCTTGGAGAAAAATGTATCCATTTCTAAATGTAATTAGTTGATATTATATTAGAGAGCTTAAGAGCAACAATAGCCCCAAAATATCCCACCTGAATAAGCCAGTACTTCAAAGTAAAGGAAACTAATCATAGAATATGATATGATGAATTGATTTGAAAGTGTTGTAAAGGAAAGGAAAATATTATAGTTCACAGGGCAGAGTCATCTTTTCAACAGAATAAAGAGACAGAATTCTCTTATACGCTGTGGGCAGCCATTTATAACACCTACCCAAAGCTTGACTATGAAACCAGCTTATTCTGCGGAGAAGTGCTGATGTGGACAGCTTTCCTGCATGTAAAACGTGAAATCAGCAGGTTATGATTGCTATTAAATGTTTCCAGAGTGTCACTTACCAGAAGGATTTGATAACTTATACAGAAATGAATTGTTTTTCTTTCCTATCTTGTTTAAGTGCTGCTAAGATACCACATTTGGACAGCTTCAAATGTGAACCTATGGGGTTCCCCCACCCCACCCCACCCCCCGCAATGTTATCTGTAATTATTGTGCAATTTATTTCAAGTCTCTCTGATCAGATGTATTTTTATTTTACAAATACATTTTTGGGTGTTTCCATAACACACACTGAAAGTATTTTTGTCATTGGAGTAGGGACATAGTTAAGAACATAGTCCAGGATTAGAAGCAACAGTCTCAGATGAGCGGACAATCCCATCTAACTTAAAAAACAACCCATCACAAATCTAACCAAACATATCCATCATGGCTTCCCCAGACACCCCACACCCCCAGCCTTCCCCAGCACCCATATAAATGGAGAGGGCTTTTCTGTCTGCCTAAAGCCCAACAGCAATCAACTTTGTAAAGAAAAGTCTCACAATGAAGTCTTTTCAGCTCTAAGTGCCCTGCAATGGCAGTGCAAAGTGCAATGTACCAGTGCTGGTAAGTACAAATCACCAGGGTAGGAGACTGTGACTTGCCCATTCTGAAAGAGAGAATTTTCCAAAGATCCAACCCCGCTTCCAAAGAGCTACCCCCGGTATAGTGCATCTCCACCTGGGGGTTTGCACTGGGGCAAAAATCCTTCCTATAGGGCTATCCCGAAGAAGAGTTCTAAAAGAAGGGTTGGGAACTGTCTAAGGCTGGGTCTACACTACCCGCCTAAATCGGCGGGTAGAAATCGACGTCTCGGGGATCGATTTATCGCGTCCCAACGATCCCCGAATCGACGCTCTTACTCCACCAGCGGAGGTGGGAGTAAGCACCGTCGACGGGAAGCCGCAGAGGTCGATTTTGCCACCATCCTCACAGCGGGGTAAGTCGGCTGCGATACATCGAATTCAGCTACGCTATTCGTGTAGCTGAATTTGCGTATCTTAAATCGACTCCCCCCTGTAGTGTAGATGTAGCCTTTAACGTAGGAAGCTATAAAACGTAGGAAGCTGTTGGGAAGCAAAGGGAGAATGATTTCATAAACAGGAGAATAAACACACTGTTGTTCCACTGCACAGCAATAGCAGGTCAGTTTCCATCTGGTGGTAGAGAAATCAGAAACATAGATGTTCCTAGTGCAACTTGTTTTATTTACATCAGTCCTTGGATAGAAAGAACGTGCAGGCAGTCCCCTATTTCAGAGCTCTTAGCCCAAACACCAGTACCCTGTTCCCACAAGCACTGATCCTAGTTAAAAAGATTCCTCGCCCCCCCCAAACCAGAAAAAGAAAAAGGGTCCTGCAATTGCTAAACCAACAGCAGCAGCATCTCTAAATCCTGGCCCACCTTGCTGCACAACAGAACCACATCAGTGTTGCCCACTCTCATGATGTTCTCATGAGTGTCATGATATTTGGTGTTTTTCGTAAAGCCCCAGCTGCCAGAGTCATGTGATTGTGTAAAAACCTCAGCTTTCATCTGGAAAAAAATCCGAAGTTTTGAGCCCTTCGTGGAGAAATGCTTGAAAATGTGATTCATAAAGACTCAAATTCCAAAAATCAAACAAAAAGAACCCCACATGTATTGTTCTTAAGCCAATCTCATAATTTTTGGGAGGCCTCACTCTTCATTTCTGAATACTGGGACATGGCGATACTGCTTCCTTACCACTGAAGGATTTGCCCAGCTGTGCAATTACACAGAGCTATCACTGTAGCACCACACACCAAAAAAATAATGTTAATCGTTTGTGGAGACAGTCTTAAAAAGAGCTAGTCAATAAGAAAAACAAACATTCATCAGTAAATTATTTGCCATTCGACAGAATGGACTGTTCAGTTCATACATTTTGAAGCTAGTCAGTAAGAAAATGTTTATTAGTTCCATTTGTTTTTATTGGCGATCAATACAAAAAAAATCCAACTAAGTACTAGGTGACATCTGGTTTGCAGGAAGATTTGCATGTGTATGATTATTGATATAAATTGAGGGACAGACTTTATCCAAGCTCTTTAATCTTAATAGTTGACTGCTTCTGTTATATGTGCCCTTATACTTTTCAGCATACAGTACCTATATTGAGAAATATCTCTGTCTTGTCACTCTTTCTACAAGAATTTTCCCCACAGCTGTTCCTGCTATCTGGGGGGCAGAAAGAGATGATAAAGTTTGGCGCATCAGTTGTATCACATGGAAGAAGCAGAGATGTCATGTAGGAATGTTTCACCCATGTTTAGCGCATGTGATATGAAGGTGACTATCTTAGCCAAAGGGATCAGAGTGGAGAACTTTGCCCTAAACATATCCCATGATTGAGAGAGTTTTTTTCACAGATGGAAAAAGGAAATATGTTTTGGAACTGGGATCAGCTTTCTGTATTGAGATCTACAAAACATGCCATTAAAATCCTTACAATCACCTGCTGCACGTAATTTATTGAAAATTGTCTGTGACTTTAAGTAGGGTTACCATACGTCCGGTTTTTCCCGGACATGTCCGGCTTTTCGGCAATCAAACCCCGTCCGGGGGGAATTGCCAAAAAGCCGAACGTGTCCGGGAAAAATACCGGCCGGGCACTTCCTCTCCCGCGGCTGCTCTGCTCCTCCCCGGACTCAGACTTCGGCTCTGTTTAAGAGCCAAACTGCCCAAGCCAGCGCTACCGGCTTCGGGCAGCCCCCGTGCCTCCGGNCAATGGTCCATTTGCCTAATTAATGTTACCATGGCATTACTTAAAGTAGGGTTACCATATTTAAAAAATAAAAAAGAGGACACTCCACGGGCCCTAGCCCCGCCCCTTTCCCACCCTAGTCCTGCCCCTTTCCCACTCCGGCCCCGCCCTACTCCGCCCTTTCCCCGCCCCTTTCCCAAAGTCCCCGCCCCAACCCCCCCTCCTCTCTCCCAGCCACGTGAAAAGGGCTGCCCGAGCGCTACCGGCTTTACGGTTTGCCGGGCAGCCTCCAGACCCTGCGCCCCCGGCTGGGCGCTTCCCCTCCCGGGCTCCAGCTGTGCTGGGGAAGCGCCTGCCGGGGGCACAGGGTCTGGAGGCTGCCCGGCAAACCGTAAAGCCGGTAGCGCTCGGGCAGCCCTTTTCACGTGGCTGGGAGAGAGGAGGGGGAGTTGGGGCGGGGACTTTGGGAAAGGGGCGGGGAAAGGGCGGAGTAGGGCGGGGCCGGAGTGGGAAAGGGGCAGGACTAGGGTGGGAAAGGGGCGGGGCTAGGGCCCGTGGAGTGTCCTCTTTTTTATTTTTTAAATATGGTAACCCTACTTTAAGTAATGCCATGGTAACATTAATTAGGCAAATGGACCATTGGACAGATTTCAATGGTGAGCACTGAATACTTGAAGGAGGAAATCTGAAAAGAGACATGTTTGTGAGCATGTGGGCAATGCCCATGTGTGGGCACCAGAGTGTAAAAACACAGAGTTAGAAGGTAATGGGTTCCTTTGGCATTACTGCTTTCTAACATGTAGCCACTTCCTGTTTCTTCTGAGAATCATGAATGAAAAATTTATTTGACTTCAGGAAAAGCCTTCAGGTTTTTATTGAACTGTACATAACTAATAAACAAACTTATACACTTTCTTCATTTTCATGGAAAATAGTCTCTTTAAATGCAGCGTCAGACTTTCTGCCGTTTGGATTGATGCTAATTTAGCATTTCGTAAAAAGCAAGACTCCAACAGAGCTGGAGCATTCTCACAGCAATAGGCTAATAAGGCTCCTACTGTGAGACCTTTTCTCTCTAGCAGTGCCACCCCATGCTAGCTCAAATGCCATCCGTGTTAACTCCTGCACAGCGTTGCTGCGACCATGGCAGAAAAGTTGCTGAGATCAGCCCTTCACAGCAGCAGTGTCATCACCAGCCTCAGCTGGTGCGCCCATAGGAATGCTAAGCGCTAACACAAGAAATGGCACCAAATGCCCAGCGCTACATGGAAACACATCAACACTCCTTTATATATGAATGTATCTCAGTCTCACAAACACCCTATGTTTAACTTTGCGATGACACACAAGCCTCTGCCTTAATAGTGTTTGATTTAAATTGGTCAACACATATGCTGAAGTTTGACAGCAAGACATTTGACTGCAACAGTAATAGCTCTTAATGCTACATATAGGCTACATGATGGTACAATATAATTCTCAGAATCAATGACCAAAAGGTAGCCATATTTGTGTGACAGGCGTATCCTCGAAATATTAATGCATAACCTTCTCATTAATCTATTCTATTCCAAACTGTAGACATTCTGGAGAAATCGCAGGGTATGTTCTTTTCTCCCCCTCCACCTTTTATATTAGGAAATTTGATTTTATTTGTTTAAATTAGAAAGCCAAATAAGTAAAATCTCTATCACAGCTGGAAAATTGCCCTGTGCTGTTTTCTTGTGCTTCAGCGAATGACGATGTGATACGGCTTCACTTTCTTCTCTTCCTCTGAAGTCATTTTCACATAGAGCCCAGTAGTGAGATATTTCCTCTTCCGAATCTATAAAACACGTGAAGAAAATAAGGTAAATCCCATGTCAGACTTGACAACGAAGACAGACTCTTAATCAGTGACTGTCGTGTTCTGAAGAACAGTGATAAGCAAAATTTGTTGGCTTGTCCACATTGTCGGGGTGAGGGGGAAGGGGAATCTGTTCTAGTCACCTTCCCTTAACTCTGTCTCTCTGGTAGGATGAGATGATTATGCACTTGTCAGTGGAAGGAAAAGCAGTCGTCATAGAGGAGTATTAGGTAACAGTAGCCAAACCCTCCCTGAATTAGCACTAAAGAGGTGTTCAAGCTACAAAGTTCAGTTCTGTACCAAAATTGTAGGTGTTTAGATCTAGGAGTTTGATGTGGCTCAAAAAGCCAGGAACTAGTTGAAAAGGATGGATCTGTATCTGAGTGCCCAGTAGTTTGGGGTGTTTGGATCTGAGGTTTGGGTTCCGGTCCATTTCTAACTGACAGTACACCCCTCTCACCAGCCGAGAGACAGGGAAGGTCGGGGCTCTGTCCCTCCATTGCCTTCAGTTTATGTGGCCATTTACACCTGGAGAAAGTAGGTGTAACATACTGGCAGGTCAAAGTTCTCTACTCTCATCCGTGGTCACTTTTTACATTCACTTTGCACAGAGGTGAATGAGGACACAGTGCCAGGCCCCAGTCAGTGGCTGAGTCAGTGATGTGGAACGGAGTACATATGAAGACTGATATTGTCTTAGATCCCAGTAATGGTTGGTGCCTTCTGCTCAGGATTCCAGTGCAGTCAGGTTAGTGCAGAAACTAACCTGAACCATGGGTCAGATTAACCAGTATGATCTGACTGCTTTCTGCCACTCTAACAGCACAAAGCAGCCATAAACTGGCTTAAAAGCGAGGTCTGTGACTGCTTTTCAGCACTGGAACAACCAAAAGGAACCAGAGCATTTCAGTGAGTTTGTCCCTACCTTTTTTTTCTATGATCATGTCTTTCGTTCTGCCATATTTATGCAATTAAGTGTAAATTGTATGATGCTCTAGTTATGGCACTTACCACTTTGCTCAGGACACAGGCTGTGATGAGGATACTGTAAATAAACAATCCTGAAGCAGCTGCTCCTAATATCCAGAGATACAGGTCAGTGTCTGGGCAGGGCTCGGGATCTGAAATACATCAGATTAAATGTGATGACATTGGTAAGGAAGTTGTCACAATTCATTAACCTTTTTGGGTACGGCACTTCTCCATAACAGAACTCACCAAAATGTTAACAGGGCCAAATCCTCCAATCCACACCCTCTCAAAAATCCCATTGACCTTAATGGGAGTTTGACCTGGGTAAGGACTGCATGATTGGCCTTCTCTAGTTATGTACTTCTATGCACACATCCATCTACACACACACGTACAATAGGGGGCATTGCTCTGACAGCCCAAGTATGCACCGATCATTGAATGCATCACGTCTGCCTTAGCGCTACAGGTGGTTCTTAAAGAGAGAAGAGCAAATAATGGTTCTCAAAGTTGGAAACTGATTTTAACTCTGACCCTTGTTTAGACTCCTATTAAGACAAAATAGCAGCTCACTAAACCATATATCAGAGAATAATGTAGTATAGTCAGGGTGCTTTGCTCACCAGTGACAAAGAGCTGGGTTCCCTTGCCTGTGTTCATATAATAGGGTGGTGGGTACAGTCGCTCCATCTTGCAGATATATAGACCAGCATCAGAAGCATGCAGCCCCATGAGAGTGAGGGTCACATTGTTTTGGCTGGGGCTGACATGACACTCAATGATCTTTTCCACAATGAACATCTGGTACTCAGTTGTGTAGGTTGAAGCACAGATCTCGGTGTACTCCTTGCCCGTCTGTTTAAGCAGGGTCACTCGGATTTCCTCTGCATTCCCAATGTGCTTATATTCACACACCAGATTGGCAACTCCTTGCCTGTTGGCCAACACCACTGCTGGCTGGGTCACTTTGAGAGCTGTGATTAAAGGCAGAGCACGATGGTCAATTAACACATTAAAGAAATGCGCTTCAATAATATGTAAGCTCTTACTTAAAACCTACAAAAGCAAGGAAAGAGATTCCACCCTGAATATCCTTCATCCCTGGACACAAACTGTGCTGGGTCCTTTTGGAAGCGATATGAGATTTCCTTTCACTCCCAGTTTGTAGACTTTTTTTCAACACCTGCATTAATGTACTAAAAATCCTTAAGAAGGAATTCTGCAGTTTCTGAACACCCATTGTGATAGCTGACTTGGAGATCTCTGCTGTTTCTCATTCTTTAAATAGATATGATATGGACCCACATAATGGACCATGTATACTGCAGGTTTCCTTCTTTAAATAAAGCATTTTTAATATATCAGAAGGCATGAAAGGGACTTCAAATACTAAAACTTTATGCATTATATGTTAAAATTGATTGGGGATTGTGGAAATTTAAACCAAATTGTCTAAAAAGTAGAAATAAACTCCTAGGCTGATAAATTTTGACCAGGAACACACTTGATCATTAGGGTTAACAACAGAGCTGGTCAGAATACTATTTTGCAAACATTTTCCAATTTTTTTTTTTTATATCTGGAGCAGGGGAGGAAGAGTTGCCCACATTTCTTTTCTTTGAAACCTTTTAACCAAATCTACTTGCCACGGGAGTTACATTGAAGAAATTCTGATAAAACACAGCAAACATTTGAAATAAAAATCACAAGTTAAAAAAAATCTGCTACACACATCTACAGCTTTACAGGTTGCAATGTACCACTGCTATTCATAGTTCTGTACTTTTCACTTTCTATATGGAAGTCAATGGATTTTGCGTGAGTAAGAACTGCAGGGACTGACCTGTTACCATAAGCTGGATTCAAGTTTGGATTATTCCCTGTCAGGCGAGGGTTTATTTTGTCTGTGGCTGGCAGTGCAAGAGAGGGGAAAAACAGAAGCTCTTTGTCCACTCAACTTCTATGTCTACAGTAACAATTTCATGCAGAGGATCTGATTTGAAATAAAATAAACTCTTTATATATTCCCGATCTAAACAGGAGTCTTTCCTAGCACCTCTAGTAACTCTACTGCTCTGGAAACTTTGCCTGTTTTCCCAGAAAAGTTGCAGTGCATTGTATTGGACCTGTCCACTTAGAATCCCTAGACTTTCCCAGCCTGCGTGCTTCAGAGACCCAGCCTCAGATATGTCCTCTCCTTGCTACACTGAATAACTGTCCTGCAAAGGGGTGAAACTGAGAAAATGTAAACACCCCCAGACACCTTCGGTCTCCTTGATCTACCCACCTTTGGCGATGCCAGTGGCTGTGCTGAGGAAGCCAATGGTGATCAATAGCGTGAGCATTCCAGCGAAGAGACAGACGTTAGAAAGTTGAAGTTGCCTGTTGTCTTCTAACGCCAAGTCCAGATGGAATTAAATCAGATTTATAATCAGAACGGCAGGGAAAAGGGCAAGACCTTTCAGGATACTGAACCTCGAAATGTTTGAACCCACACAGATTCAATGTGTGTATATATAGCTTTGATCCCAAATACATACACTCTGTACCCGAAAGTGCATGAGACTTTGTTTTGGTTTTACAAGAAGGGAAGTAGTGGGTTTGATTAATACGTGCAGAGTTAACCTCAAACAGCTATGAACAAAACAACGATTCAGCAAATGGAAAATGTATTCAATCTGAAATCTGTCATGCGTTATACTTTAAGAATTGGGGGAGGAAAGATAATGAAAGACTAGTTCAGCCCCTTTGGCAATGCAGAGTTGAAGTAGTCAAAGTTCCTGAAATCACCAGGTATTTCCTTTTAAGAAAAAATACCTTTTAAGGACATACCTTTTCAAAGTATCTATGTGTTGAAGGTTGTGTAAGCGTTGAAAATCATCTTCTGTTTTTATGTGAGAGTCTGTCAGGTCCATGAAAAAGTCATTGTGGATCATTGGCGAAAGAGGTTTTAAAGTACTATAAATATGTATCTACATAATAGGCCATTACTTTTTCTTTTTTCTTCACCCTATTAAGCTCTTATATAATGTGCCTAAAGGTATACGAATGGACCACCACAGATTCAAAACACCCATGAATTGGTCTATGAACTAGAAAAAAATGATGAAAAATACTGTAATTTTTTATTAAGATGATAGACTACAGCAACTCCAAAGAAGTGCTAACAGTTGGGTAAATATTTTATTTTAAAATAATATGAATATCTATATTGGCATAGTTACACAATGGACAACATTGACTACTGCGTAATTTAGGTGTGATGCCCATGTAGCAATAATGATAGCATGAGGAGAGTCAGAATTTGCTCTTACCCATGAGCACGCAGTAAATAAAAATAGTGTATAGTAACTCAAAGTTGTGTGAAAATAACTGGTTGGGCCTATAACACACGGTTGGTTGGACAAAGTAAAATCAATTTGCAAATAAATTCTGTCATAGTACCATGTTATAAATGAGCTTTTAGAGGTGACTTATTGGCCTATTCTTGACCCTGACTTATCCAGAGTAAGGATAGAGTTAGGAACAGCGTCCATATCTTGGATTCTGCATGTAGTTAAGTGAATGATGCCTTTTAGTCCTCGTCAACCATAATTAAATCTGCTGGTGGCTGATGGGCACTGCATATTGAGTATGCAATTAACTGATAAGCTTTTTGGGGGAATGCATTACAAAACTCAATGCTCATTGTCCCAGGCACCTGTTGTCCCTTGGTACCTTGCTACAGTTAGGATGGGAGATTCCATGGTACTGCTGTTGCCCTGGGAAATATTCTGTTAATGATGCCAGCTCTGCTACCATCCTGTTTCTTTTCTGAGGGTGCCTTTTTGGAAGAAGAACACACACTTTTCTGTGTTCTCTGCTCAGAAGCCTTGTGCTGGAATGACTGTGGTTCCATCTAAGTAAGGCTAGATGTGGGTCCCTGTGGAGATAGCTCCTCTTTTCATTGGCAGGAACTGATTGAGAGGAGCACAAAACTGTCCTCTCCAGCGGTGGCCTGCTTTTGCCAGCCTGTGAAAGAAGGGCCCAACATGACCTTCAATCCTGAGTCAGAGGATGCTGGTGCTAGACTGATGGGCCAGTTGATTTGAGCTGATGAGCCTCCTACAGACCAAGACCCTGTGGGTATGTCTACATTGTAATAACACATCTACAGCTGGCCTACATCAGCTGACTCGGGCTTACAGGGCTCAGGCTGTGGGGCTATAGAGCTGCTGTGTAAACATCTAGGGTCTGACTGGTGCCTGGGCTTTGCGATCCTTCCCTGTCACGTAGTTACAGAACTTGACTCCAACCCAAGCCCAAACATCTACACTGCAGTTTTATAGCCCCACAGTCCAAGCCCCAGTCAAACACAGGCCAGCTATAGGTGTTTTATTACAGTGTAGACTTACCCCTAAGGGTCTAGGCTGGTCCATCCACCCTCTTTGTACCACAGAAACTCCTTGTGGGTTACACCACGTCCCCTGATCCAGGCTGTGCTAATCCATCAACCCCATGTACCTAGCCCCACAGTTTCCTCCAATATTATCTCTTTACTGCCACATGTTTTTATGGGCACTCTTTGTTTTCTCCCCACTTCACCATACTGCCTGCACCATCACCTAGTTTTTGTCCTTCCTCTTCCCTCTCCCATGCCTGTCCCCATCCCACCACTCCTTCCCATCCCCATCCTCCAGCTTCTGCTCTCCTCATGCCCCTGCTGCCTCTCTGACCGATCCCACCCTCTGAACTCCCCCACACTTGCCATCGGCACTCTCTCCTCTCCCTAATTACCTCAGTTCCACCCACACACACACAGCCAATAAAAGGGGGGGAGAGCTTCTGTGCTAAAAACTAAAAAACTGCTTCTGTGCATTTAATGGGACAGTACAGCTTGGCAGACTAGCCACATGATCGTATTACTGTAGCCCATATTCTTCCTTCTCCATGGCCCTATTCATATATTCTCTCACCTACTGGCCCTGATTCTCAGTTGCTTTGTTCCTGCACTGGAATGGGACCTGGGGGGGTGGAAGAGGTAGCAAAGGTAGGTGGTATTAAGTCCCTTTGTGTTTCTGCATTGCATTCCGATACAGGGAGGAATCTGCCTGACCTCTGATTTCAATTAGAGCAGCTGTAGGCCTGTTCTCAGTTAAATTCCGTTTCCTACAGGCCTCCATGCACAATGCACTCCAGCCCTTTCCCCTCCCTCACCTCAGAAATCTCCCTTTCCTGTCCCTGGACCACCTTTGCCACTGCCGATGTTGTGGGACTCTGAGAGGAGTCCAGGTGCTAACTTTGCTTGTGATGACTTGAGTTTCAGAATTCCTTCACTGGTGGTATTCCCAGAGGCTGTCATGTCTAAAATTAAAATGTAAACTCTTTTGGGCTGGTGGCTTGGTTTTATTTGTTATGGAACCCAGCATATAAATAACAGTATTCTTTCCTTTGTCCTCAGGGGCCACACAACTCTCCAAATAACAGGTGAGCCTTTCTACTCCCCATGTGATACTCTAAGTACCATCATCATGGTCTTCACTGGGTGGTTTCCAGAGCTAAATGCCTTAACAGCTTGAGCTAAAGAATCAAACTATGAGCTTTTGCAGATTCACTCTCCCTGTAGACCAAGCACAGACAGGGACGCACAACTCAGACTGAACAATGTGCACCACTACTATAACTAGGCGTATTCGGATGAGGTAGGTAGCTAGGCTTCTCAATTAATTGAAAAGATCCATGTCATTTTGGGTTGATGTCTTGACACTTGAAGTTATTTGACCTGCTTTTCTTTTGTTTAATAATTAGCAAGGACAAATTATCAGCTTCCATTCAGTCAAAATTCCCATTACAATCTATTATTATTATTCCACAATTAATTTCACATTTTTAAAAACATTTTACTCCACCCTAATGCTGTTTTTCTTCTGCATTGACAGGAACTAAAAAAACCATTGGGTTGGTGAATAACTTCAGATGTAATGGGGAGAAGAAAAGTTTAACATTTGCATAGCATCTGGTTTCAGGATATTATGTTAAGCTCAGGCTGTGAGATCATCTCTAATTATTCATGTTTTTAGCAAGTTAGTTCACCACAGAGCTATTGAGGTTTTGAAATGCACTGTTATTTTAAAAAATAATTCAGACCTCTATATGAAAAAGCTGAAGAAAAAAATTTTTGCTAAAAAAACAGTAAGTAAAGAAGAAAGGAAGTAGCACTGTGGCTGGAAAAATAATTGATTCATTACCATTAAAGGACTAAAATCTGATTGCAAAGCCCGATATGGCCAAGTTTGGTGTATTGATCTGGGTCCCATGGGAAACCACAATTCGCATCACACAACCACTTAATACCGGATGTTTCAGAACTCTGGACTTTCTGTCCACCTTTAATGTGAAAATAACAAAATGGATCCCAATGTTGCACTGTTTACCGGTTTAAAAATGAACTGAACTGGAGTTCTTAATAAAGGAATGCCTTTGTCTCGCAATGTAGGTGATACAACTAACTACACTCTTTTTTTCTGAATATTTGTCAATGGGCACTGGACTACACTTCTTGTGTATCGCAAGGGAATATTGACCAATGGGCAGGGGCGTGCGCAGGAATTTAAATTTTACCGCTGGGGGGGCACCAGTGAGGGACACAGAACTCCTCTGGGGGTGGGGGGAGAGCAAACTCCTCCAGCCCTGGCACCCTGCTCCTGGGCTGCGGCAGGGAGAGCGAGAGTGCTCCTGTTCTGCGGGGCCAAGATAGAGTTCATACTCTCCACCACAGCCCCAGGGCTGGAGAAGTTCTGCGTCCCCAGCCGATTATTGGGGGGAGGCCCAGGCCCCTGCTTGCCTCCCTTTGCGCGCGCCCCTGCCAAGGGCTTGCACAGGTATAGATAGATAAGATTCAATGGATCTCTTTTACTCAGCAGTTGTTGGTAACTCCTTCTTTAGACCTCATCCTTTTTATTCACCCTGCCCTTTGGAGCCACCACTGATGTTGACTCCATAATTCTATTCGATGAATGGCATTTGCCACTCTCTACTAGGACTCTGAGGTATCCATGGCTAAACTAACATGGAGAATGAATCATCTCCTAATGCGAAAGACAGCAGCTCAAAGTTAGTACTGAAGGTGCACAACCGAACATACATTCTACCCTGCAGCTAGATACCATCCTCATTTATTATTTGTATTGCAGAAGTGGCTAAGAGCCCTTGTCATGAACCAAGACCCCCCTGTGCTAAGCACTGTACAAACACAGAACCAAAAAAACCAGGCCCTGCCTCAAAGATCTTATCATGTAAGGGCTTGTCTAGACCAGTGGTTCTCAAAGCTGGTCCGACGCTTGTTCAGGGAAAGCCCCTGGTGGGCCGGGCCAGTTTGTTTACCTGCCGCTTCCGCAGGTTCGGCCAATCGCGGCTCCCACTGGCCACAGTTCACCGCTCCAGGCAAATGAGGGCTGCAGAAAGCGGTGGCCAGCACATCCCTCGGCCCGCGCCGCTTCCCGCAGCCCCCATTGGCCTGGAACGGCAAACCGCAGCCAGTGGGAGCCACGATCGGCCGAACCCGTGGACGCAGCAGGTAAACAAACCAGCCCGGCCCGCCAGAGGCTTTCCCTGAACAAGCGGCAGACTAGCTTTGAGAACCACTGGTCTAGACTGATAGCACTGCAGTGGCGCAGCTGTGCCATTGTAGCGCCATTGTAGCGCTTAGTAAAGATGCCACCTATGCCGATGGGAGAGCTCTTCCCATAGGTGTAAGTACCCCACCACCCCACAAAGCAGTAGCTATGCCAATGGGAGAAGCCCTTCAATTGATATAGCATCATCTACACTGGAGGTTAGGTCAATATAACTACATCACTCGGGCTGTGGAAAATCCACCCCCTGAGCGACATAGTTGTACTGACCCAAGTTGGTAGTACTGTAGACCAAGTCTAAAGCTATGTCTACACTTAAACCACTAATTCTTCATTGCAGACACTCACTATGGCTTCTCCCTTCGCTGTAGTTAATCCACCTCCTCAAGAGGCAGTAGTTGGACGTTGGGTCGGCTTAACTATGTCGCTCAGGGGGCTGGATATTTCATACCCCATAGCAACTTAGCTGGGTCAACCTAATTTTTTAGTGTAGACCAGGCCCTCGGTATAAGACAATAAACAACAGGTGAAAACAGACGGACAGGGGAGCACAAAGAAACAGCGAGACCATAGTGGTCAGCATGATAGGCAATGCCCTCAGCACACCAGCAGCCAAACTGTTGTCAAGTGTTCTGTAGGCACCTGGGGAAAGGAGAGATTTAAAGGAGGAAAATGAGGTGGCTTTGCAGATGTTTACAAGGAGCTTCTCCCAAGCACGAGGGTCAGCATGGGAGAAAGCACAAAGGTGCTTGTTTAAAAATGTAATAAGTGATTAATGAAGGCTGGCAGCGATTGGAGGGAGGAGTTGACACCTCAATAGGGAATGACGGGTGAAAGGCTAGGAAGGGCCTTGAAAGTTTCTTTGAGGCGATGGAGAAAGGGGAGCTGGTGGAGGGATGCAAAGAGCGCAGCAGTACAGTCAAAGCAATGAGCTAGGAAATCTTTGCAGCAGCGTTCTGAATAAACATGGGTGGGGCACGATTGCATTTCTCAAGGGCAGCACAGAGTGAGTGAGATCTGAGATGAGAGTCTGGATGAGAGATTTAGCTGTGTGTTCACTTGCATTTGACTGCACCCCGCATCTAACTGCATGTATGGTTGGTAGCTTTCAGAACCACACAACTGGGATGCTCTCCTTGAGGTTGTCACTGGGGATTGTTGGGATGTTGTGAGGCAGAAGCATGTACTGAAAGATTCTGGCAACTTAGGAGAACTTCCCTTAGATATTAGGAGTGGGGGGAATGTGACTAGCAAGTGGATCGGGAGGGATGGTTAAGGGGAAAATATGAGTGGCTGGATCAGAGAAGGAACTTATTTCCCCCTTTAATGTACTCAGAGTCATAATATGAATTTAAAGACACATTCCCAAACAAAACACATCCCTGAATAAAGGCATGTTTCAGTGGAGTCCGCCTATCACTCTGCCCCCACCCCTGCAAAATTACACTCTTTCAATAAAACTACATGTTAAAAATAATGAGGTTTAAAAGTCTGGAAATAAACTGTTAAGTGATGCAGACAATTCCCTGCTGCCATAGAATCATCCTTCACTAACATCCTGCCTGACTTATCCCTAACTTTGCCCCCTTGGAGTTTTGATCTGTACTGGAAATCTGCTGTTAACTTCATACTGTTGATTTTACATATTACTAATTAAATGCACAGGAAGGCGTAAGGTTCCGGGGTACATTGAGTTATGTCAAAGTCTGTGAGCTTTTATCAAGTGATGTGTTGGTGAAGCAGAATGATACTTTCATGAGTAAAATCGGCCTGATGGATCTGTTTGGTGTTAAGAAATAATGGGCTTATTACGTGGTATTGAAGGTTTATGTAGGTGTTTGTGTGTAGGCCTTGAACGTTTGTATTTAATTGTATAAGGACTAATGTAGGGTGGTTTTTGTATTCAGGCTCAAAGTTTCAAAGTTGACAAGTGATTTTGGGTGCTTCTATTTTTGCATAACCAATTTGAAACACCTTAAGAGGGCTGGTTTTCATTGACTGGGTACAGAGTACACAAGGGTCCTTTAAGATGTCTCGTGTAAGCTGTCCGCAAGGTTGGAAAGGTTGGCCAGCATTTGTAGTGTATCTTAGTGTTACGAATATTGGAAGTGAATCCCTTGAGTGGGATATAGGATTTTCTAATCTCTTATTGATACTGTTTTCTGTACATATATTTCTGTCAATGTTAGACGGCCAAGTTAAGTTTGGGGGGCAGGATAGCTCAGGTAGGATAACACTGAGGGATGAAGTAGTTTTTAGTACCGGGGAGCTGGATCAAGCCCTTTGCTGTTCGTTTCCAGACTTTTTAATGATCATATTTTTAAAAGATGTAAAAAAATGTTTTGTAAAGAAAGTGTAATTGTTATCCCATGGCCCACCATTTCCCATAGCTCTTTGTAGAGGAGCGGAGGAGGCTTTTGCTGAGTTTGGGATTGGTAAAGGGTGGTGTGGGGCTGGTGACAAGTCAGCATAGGCAGGGCTCCACATATTCCACAATTTCTCAACCAAGAAATGTGTAGCCTGTGATAGGGTGTCCACCCCACACACAAGACTTGAAAGGGTTAGGGTGGCCAGATAGGTCAATTATCTCCCTGGGCTGCAATTGGAGGAGGGGCCGGGGAACAGGGGTTGATTAAATGAGGCTCAGCTGGGCAGGAACAGGAAGGGCCTGAATAAAGCCCCAGAGCTGAGAGCAGAAGCAGGCTGCAGGGAAGTACGCTGTAGTCCCACCTTGGGAGGAAGACGGTATGTTGGGACTACAGAGGGTAGTCCACAGTTACACCCTGGGAGGAGGGAGTTAGGAGGCTGGCAAACCCAAAGAGGGGGAAAGCCAGGAAGGTAGGAGAAGACTCAGGGGGAAAGCAGCAAAAAATAGGAGTGCAGACCTTGCCACTGAGCTGGAACCCAAAGTAGAGGGAGGGTCTGTATTCCCCCACCAGCCACTGGGGATATAGAACCAACCAGGAAGGGGACAGTGGACTGCTAGATTTGTTCTGGAAAGACTTAGTTACAGACTCCATGGAAGGGGTAACCACATAGCGACCTGGCCAGAGGGCTGAGTTACGAAGAGGAAGCTGCAGTTCTGGAGTGAGAGGGGCCCGCGCGGTGGGAAAGGGTGACGGATAAAGACACTGCCAGAGGAGGGCAGCACCTGGCAGAGCTAATCCCCAGGATGGCCAGGAAGAGTTGCCATCAGCGGTGAGTGGACCCGTGACACAGCCAAATCCACTGTTCGCCACCTAACTGTGCTCCGGGATCTAAACTTTCATTAATAAAACAAATCAAAACTAGCTGTTGCCATTGTGAAGAACAATTGAATATGTAAATGGAGGCAGTGTTGTCTAAACTTCTCCCCCTGAGTCTACCAAGTGCCCGAAATAATAGCTCTGAGAGGTGTGAACCACCCTGTTCATCCCACAGGGATAAATCGAACACCCCAAATGTCCAACGGTTAACTTTCCCTATGGATCCTTTCAGCAGAAACATCCAACTCATCTGTTTATCTCAAACGGCCTCCCACTTTTCCTCAGGTGCCAAACCTAGCTGGGAAAGCCAGTGGCTTGGAATTAGTCACTTGCCACTGAGGGAACAGATCCTTGACCAAAGGCTAGCTGATATCGGGCAGTAAGGACTACTAGGAGGGTAGTGTAACTGGTAGCTACTTAGTCTAATAGAGGCATGCATAGGAGAAGCAAGCAGAGTTTTTAAAAAATGTTGAGTATTTAGGGTGAAAGAGATTGTGAAGCAGGACTGCTAAATCATGAGGTGGGGAGAAAGGAAAGGAGGGCTTGTGAGTAGCACCTTGGTATGTTTGTTTTTCTTTCAAACAGGAGTGAGATTATCTGTCACAGGTTATGAACATAATTAGACTGGGCAGAGCCCAATTAAAATCAGGCCCTAACCAAAGCTGGTGGAAATCTTTTGAATTTTGTAATTTTGATGAAATCTTGAGTAAAAAGGGAGGGGGGAATTTCTGCAAATATTTTTTCCAATCTTTTCGCCAGCACCAACCCCAAGTTTCTGCATTTTAATTTTTAAAATATCAACTGTTTCGCAAAAACAACAACAATACAGCATTTCCTACTTTATCTAAATGACTTCTTCACCAATGTATTGCTAAGCCTGAGCGAAAAATGTTACAGTTGCATTTTTAGTAGAAGAAACTGCAAGTAGATAGACATCTTTCTTGCTAAGCATTTTCCTTTTGTCTGCAATTTTAAATGGCCATGATATTAGCCCTCTTTTTATGATTTTCAAATGACAGCAACTAAGTTGTCTTGTAAAAATACAGAAATAAAAGGGCCGATTCTCATTGACACTAAATTCTTTCCTACACACGAAAGCTGTACCGCTTCAGTGATCCCAGTACAGTTAAAACCATACAATCCCCCTATGTGTGCGTGTAATTAGACTGGTATAAATGTGCTTTATACCATGTAGCTACCCTCGTGTGGGCAGGGAAATAACAACATTGGTCTGTCAGTTATACCAGTATAACTGCGTCCGCACTAGGGGCCGTACTGGTATCACTCTTGGTTTAAAAAAAAAAAAAAAAGTCGCATCCCTATTTAAAAACAAAATTTAGGTGAGATCAGGCCTTAGGTAGGGTGACCAGATGTCCCGATTTTATAGGGACAGTCCCGATTTTTGGGTCTTTTTCTTATATAGGGTCCTATTACTCCCCACCCCCATCCTGATTTTTCACATTTGCTGTCTGGTCACCCTAGGCCTTAGGCCAGACAGTTTAAGGGACCTTAAAGTGAATCCAAATGTAAATGACACTCACTTTAAGGCAACCTTATAATGACAGGTTTTAGTATAATTGAGAATGGGAGCCAATAAATTTTGTCTTGTTGAGCTAATGAGATACTGTGGGGCTGGCTGCCTACATATGGTGAGTATGGGTACTTGGAAAATGTTGCTTCTATTCTGAATGCCCGTTATAAAACTCTTGAAGCTGTGCAAAGTGGTCGCCTTCTGGGAAATGGGGTGTAGAGCATTTTACAGTACATGCCTGCAGTGACTCAGAGCAGCTCCCCGTACAAAGTGTAACCATCTTCACTCATTTGACTATTTAATCATTTTCTAGCTGCATTACTTGAAAACCATTCCTCCTTCTCTCCCCCAGTTTTCTCTCTTCTGCGTTTTCCTTTTGTTCATTTCAAAATGTTCCTTATCTTCAGAAATATCAAGTTCTCACTGTGATAGAATCAAATCGTGCCATCCTGTGTGGTGAGATCAGCTAGGAAGATCGAAATGGTTAAATATGCTTGCTCATGACCAGAATTACTGGCACTGCTCGGCATACAGCGCTCTGACAATTATTTTGTCAGCAAAAAAAAGTGATGAGCCAGCAACCCCCCTAATGGCTGCAGAATGTGAGCAGCAGCAAATAAGTGCGTTCTGCTGAGGACAAACCGACGAGCCACGCTGAGGACACTGCTCAGCAGTTGAGACTGCAGAGCACAATTAAATGAGCCAGGCCGAGGCCTGGTGTTCGGCTGAAGTCAAATGAGCCTCACCTGCAAACACCAGGGCTTTGTTTGGCCTAATATATTCGCTTTGCTCTGTAGTTTTATAAGCACATCTATTCAGCTCTGCACAAGAGTTATTCTTACGTGGGGGTTGGGACTGCAGGTGAGTCACCAGAGGGTGGCCGAGGAATTGTTATAAAAACAGTTTAAAAAACAAAACAACCCAGCAGCTGTGAAAATCCAGTGGCTGCAAGGTAATGGGAGGGATGAAGAAGCTGTGCTCCCTCCTCCGCTTGATGCTGCTCTTCTACGTCCCTACTGATGCTCCTTATTTCACTGCTGAGTGCACCCCCATGACTGCACCGGAGTCAGTGTCATGGACAGGCAGGGGGAACCAACTGCTCTCACAGCCTCCACCAGCCCCTTGCAATGCTCAAGTGACACGTCCAGAGCCCACCTAGTAGCACCCTCACACCATCCACCAACCATCTACTAGACCCATCAGCTGATCTTAAAGAGCAACACCCCTGCCTCTTGCTTGTAGTATTTCCACTTGCCACTTCCATTTGGAGCGCCAAACTCTCCCATCTACTTGCCTGCATTTCTATAGTGCCTATATGACCAGCTTCTAGGCTCTAATGGGCTGGTCTGTCTTTGGAACTCATATCATTCCTAAAGCCCTACACAATAACGGGTGTTCCTCATGTACATCCAGTGTTTACCTTTTTTTCCCCTTTGTTTGAAAGGAAGGACACTGCACACATCATAGTTGGCTTGTCTGGATTACTATGCCCCTTCTAGCCAAGTGCATCAATTGTTTCTTGGAAATCATCATCTGTGGTTGCCCAAGTGCCACGTTCATCGGGGTCCCTTGCAGACTTCTGCCACAGTAAACATGTTTTATGGAAAATATTGTGTAGCACAGGAGTTGATCGGCATTAACTCTTTTATAGGGAGAACTGTGCTACTTACCTGCAACAATTCCTTAAACAATTGTTACATGTTTTCTTCTCATTTATAACTTCAAGTTTGGGGTGAAAAGTATTCCACCAAATGAAATAGCTGGCACCGAGTCAAGAAAATGGACAGCTGATTCCAATGCACTTCTACAAAGCTGCATTCCTTTCTGGTTTGCTGAAGTTCAGGACATATCCATCCTCTTGTCCAATTACCTGAAGCAATGCAGGAATCCTGCAGTAAGACAACAACGGCTTCTTCCCACCTGGGCCATTTGTTTTCACTTCAGGTGCTCTGTGAAGCTCAACCAGTCAATCAGCAAATAGCTTTGGACAGAGTCCTATCTTGGCATGCAGCTGAACTGCCCTCAGCCCATGTCTGGGTGGGGAAGGACTCCTCATGTGGCATAAAGCTCCGCTTTGTACTCTGCTGGCCTGATCCCAGCAGCTTGAGGGCAGCTCTTAGTCAATAGACCCAAAGGGCCCAAACGGCATCTGAGTAGAGCTGTATAGCATCATCCCGGTCGCACTTGTGTCCTAGCAGCAGGGGAAGGCATAGGGACTGCTGAGCTGGCAGCATGTCACCAGAAGAATCCCACTGTACCTGAGGGGTCCTCCAGCGGGTTGAGATTTACAGCCAGAATCTGCCGATGGTGTGGCACTGAGTATCCCCAGCACAGCAGAGGATCTGACCCTTTGTGTCCAAGCTGTTGTTATACACAGTGTGCAACTGTCAGGACTTCCTCAGTATCCATCAGATTACAAAATCTACAACAGCATCATCTGCATCATCATTTATCTAGCAGCAGAAAATGATTATAGTGGTACATTACATTGACAATAGCTCTTAATCATCCTTTTATCTCATTAAATATCTGGCTATTGCTGTATTTATTCCGGTGTGACCCTAGAGAAGAGAAGCTGTAAAATGTCTGAGCTTTGTGATGATACCCAAGAATAGAGAAAAGACCCTGATTTGCAATTACACAGAGCAAAAGAATCTTGTCAGTCATGTGTATAGCACATTCTATGTGAAAAACAAGACAATCAGACAGGGTTAGAAGATGCCTTGAGCTATTGCTTGAGTCATCCACATTTTGTTTGTATTTAAGTCTTTCAGGGCTTTGGCTCTCCAGTACACAGTGAATATATATTTAATTTATTGTGCATGTCATTTAATACTAAACATTTGATCTATGATATGGCTGAGCTAAGGAAACTCAGATGGCTCCAGAGATAAATCAATGGAACGAACCTTTGAAATTGAAATTTATTTCTCGATAGTTGCATGACTTGGCACTGGAGATTTACTGGGCTTTGACCACAGCGGCATCAAGCAATTATTCCAGTATTTAAGTATAGGAAAATGCTACATTCACTCCGACAGCAGAAAGATGAAGACAGGGCCAATTTGGCAAGTACTGTGAAATATATATCTTGATTTTAGTAAGGCTTTGACACAGTTCTGCATGATATTCTCATAAGCAAACTAGAGAAATGTGGTCTAGATGAAATTACTCACGAGGTGGTAGACAGTATCCAAAAATAGTTATCAATGGTTCACTGGCAAAATCAGAGGGCATATCCAATGGGGTCCTGCAGAAGTCAGCCCTGGGTCCCGTATTAATCAATCTTTTCATGAATGACCTGGATAATGAAGTGGAAGTGTATGCTTATAAAATCCCCATCTGACACCAAGCTGGGTGGGGTTGCAGGCACTTTGGAGGACAGGATTAAAATTCAAAACAACCTTGACAAATTGGAGAATTGGTCTGAATTCAACAAGATGAAAGTGCAAACTACTTCACTTAGGAAGGAAAAATCAAATGCAAAATGAGGACTATCTGGCTAGGTGGTAGTACTGCTAAAAGGATCTGGAGGTTATCGTGGATCACAAATTTAACATGAGTCAATAATATGATGCAATTGTGAAAAAGGCTAATATCATTTTGGGGTGTATTAACAGGACGTAATTCAACCTCGGTAGTGGTGCAGCCTCAGCTGGAGTACTGTGTCCAATTCTGGGTGCCACACTTTAGGAAAGATGTGAATAAATTGAAGAGAGTCCAGAGGAGAGCAACAAAATTGATAAAAGGGTTGGAAAACATGGCCTATGAGAAAAGGTTAAAAATTGGCCATGTATAGTTTTGAACAAAGAAGACTGGGGGAGGGGGAAGCTGATAACAATCTTCAAATATGTTAAGGGCAGTGATCAGTTGTTCCCCATGTCCACTGAATGTAGCACAAGACATAATGGGCTTACTCTGCAGCAAGGCAGATCTAGGTTACATACTAGGAAAAACTTTCTAACTATAAGGGAATAGGCTCCCAAGGTAGGTTGTTGAATCCCCATCATTGGAGGTTTTTAAGAACAGGTTAGACAAACACTGGTCTGGGATGGTCTGGGTTTACTTGGTCTTGTCTCATCGCAGCGGGCTGGATTTGACGACCTCTTGAGGTCCCTTCCAGCCCTACATTTCTATGACTCAGTGATAAGTAATAGCGATGTAGAGCTTGGGACGGGAACATCTTCCAGAGGCTGGTCAAGATAACTGTACATGACCAGTTTGTACATATGCAGCATTACATGGTTGACACCAGAGGCTGAATTCTGCTGGATCTATTTGCAACCATAGAAGGGTGATGGGGGGAGAGGTGAATGGTAACCACTCAAAGGATTCCAGAGCCATTGTGCCAGCATAGTACAGGATGGTTCAGGGCAACTAGAGGAGCATGCTGGGGACTCACCTTCCTGCTGCTTTATAAAGGATCAGTGTCCCCCACCCCCCACCCCACATCTGTTTGGAGCAGCTGTCAGTAAGGATGTGGGGTGTTGCCGAGGGGCCGAAGTTCATCCTCCATTTTGGAAAGTGGGGCTTGGGATGGCAGGCAGCTTCAGTCTGCAGTCAACACCAGGCTCTGGCTGTGGTTGTACTAGTGTTAAGTAGAGTATAAATGAAAATAATGTGTTAAATACAAGTCCTCTGTGCCTTAATGAGGAGACCAACACAGCCCCTCCTGCCACCCACAACTGATGGTAGTTAGACAACCGGTGACCTGGCTACATCCCTAAGCCATCAGCCCATCCCACTTGCAGCTGTGACAGACTGGTCAGGGTAGTATCTGGTCCCCTCTCACCTAGCACACTTCTAGTGCTGCCTTTCTAGTGCTGGGGGAAAGGCTCCCTGCACCCCTTTCTACCTACCCATCAAATTAGTGCCCCATGGAATAAATCCCAGTATCATCAAATTTCATATCGTACATTATATTATTAACCTTTCCCCAACATTATACCATAGCATGAATATCACAATTTCAGAGTGCAATCATGAAACAAGAGCACACAGAAACGCACACTCCAGCATTAATGATTCATAATTCTACTGCTGAACTTATTTCTAGTACAGTTCGTTCTCTAGCAAACTTCATCAAGAGGGAAATGTGCATCATACATTTTCTATTCCATATTGCTTACTTTCATGGCAGGCCTCTCCCACCTGCCATGTCAATGCACACATATAGATGATAGTCTCGTTTTCACTGAGCTATGAGTTGAAATATTCATGAAACCCAGAACTGGGGCCCACAAGACTCACTCTGTTGGAGCTGCATAAGTCCAGTCCTTCAATTTCATTCTCCACTGCACAATTAGACAAGTGGACGAAATAGTGCACTTCGTTATTCATACAGCAACAGTGTCATTGGCCAACTTCTTCTCTGTTGCCTTGGTGAAATTTCAGTATAAAAAGTATAAAAGATGTTACTCCAGATTTACACTGGTATAACAGAGCAGATTCTGGCCTGGAGGCTCTAATATGTCAAACTCAGCTGAGTTAAATCATCCTTGGAAGGAAATAAGCTGTCAGATAAGTGTGCAAGCCAATAGAGGACTGCTTTTAAGGCCATGTTCAGACATGTTCAGAAGATGTTCCTACTTCTCCTAGGAACGTGTAGTCAATCCCAACCCCTTAAAGCAGTCTAATTTTCTAATAACTGTGTGGGCCATGTTCCTGGGGCTCTTTGAACAATGGCCGAAGTGGGGACACCAAGAACAGGTGTAAGAGGGACTGAAGAGGTGATGGGCAATGTTTGAACTGAAGTGAAAGATGGGAAAGATTTATTGTCCTGGGAGATGAGCTCAGTCATCACCCCTCTGGGGAGGCCTGAGTCTCCTCTCACCCTGGTGGAAATCAAGAGTAACTCTACTGACTCCATAGAAGTTGCACTGGTGGATGTAAAACCTGGTGTAAGATTAAAACTAACTTGGCTACGTCTACATGTGCTGAAATCACATCTCTGATTGCCGGGTACATATACCCTCAGTGTCAGTGGCAAAAATACTCTGTGTTCACAGTCTCACTTGTCAAAATGTAATGCACAACTGTGACCAATAGATGGTGCAAGGTGGCTGTAAATAAATGTGCTAATCAGACGGAGCTATAAGGGCAATACACCGAAAGTGCAGCTGGTGTTACGTCAGTGAAATACAATATAAAATCCTATTACTGTCCATGCTTGTATTTACAGAGATCCCCTAGGTACTTACAGCGTTTCATACAATAACGTTTTTCTTTGCATTGATACAAGATAGCACCTTTTGTCCTATGATCTCATAACATTTTACAGATATTAATTCATTAAGCCCCATACCACCTCCATGAGTTTGGTGGTCTCCCCTTTTTACTAATGGTGATTGGAGGCCTGGAGATTAAGTGAAGACCCCGAGGTCATTCAGTAAGTCTGTGGCAGAGAAGTGACCAGAAGGCAAATCTCTTGTCTCACTGTTCTAGAATTTAACCACAAGATCATTCTTCCTCTCCCTTCATTAACATTAAGATGAAGGAATTAATCCTTGGGAATATGTCCAGTGGCTTGTGTCACAGATCCTAGCAATCCACTAGGACTGCTACAAGGGGAATCCAAGCCTCTTCTGCTCTAGATCCTTAGGTGTTCCAGGCCCCTGGAGCCTGAATGGAGGCACTGCCCCAATCTTGGGGTCCCTAAGCACACTTTCTGAGTGCAGACCTCCTATCTGGCATCCCCCTCTGAATGTTGGACCCTGCTGTCCAGCTACCTAGCCCCTCTGAGTGCAACACTGACCTTTCTTCTTCCCAGGTACTTAAACACACCCTCTCCCAGAACTCCACCCCAAAGGTATGAAGCTTCGGGTTACAGTTTATCTCTTATAGATTCATAGATTCATAGATTATAGGACTGGAAGGGACCTCGAGAGGTCATCGAGTCCAGTCCCCTGCCCGCATGGCAGGACCAAATACTGTCTAGACCATCCCTGATAGACATTTATCTAACCTACTCTTAAATATCTCCAGAGACGGAGATTCCACAACCTCCCTAGGCAATTTGTTCCAGTGTTTAACCACCCTGACAGTTAGGAACTTTTTCCTAATGTCCAACCTAGACCTCCCTTGCTGCAGTTTAAACCCATTGTTTCTGGTTCTATCCTTAGAGGCTAAGGTGAACAAGTTCTCTCCCTCCTCCTTATGACACCCTTTTAGATACCTGAAAACTGCTATCATGTCCCCTCTCAGTCTTCTCTTTTCCAAACTAAACAAACCCAGTTCTTTCAGCCTTCCTTCATAGGTCATGTTCTCAAGACCTTTAATCATTCTTGTTGCTCTTCTTTGGACCCTTTCCAATTTCTCGACATCATTTTTAAAATGCGGCGCCCAGAACTGGACACAATACTCCAGCTGAGGCCTTCTTCTAGGAGCACACAATAGTAGTAAAACAGTCAACGCACACACTTCTCACAGTCTAACACCTTTATGCTCTTTTATACTTAATCAATAAAGAACAGGAGAGTACGGATGATACTCAACAATAAATGCCACGCTCATCCCTTTCTATCTCACCCCTTCCTTGGGAATCCTTAGGAAGTCAGGACCATCAGTGTCCCCTGCCTCATGCAGACTATCACGTGGTAACTGGTCTCTCCCTCATGAATGGAAGAAAATGACTCCTGAACAGACCAGCTCTGCTCTTTTAAAACTTCCAGCCCCATGCATCAGGTGTCCTGCCCTTGCCAGCTTTCCCACATGAGCACAAACTCCTGCCAGGTGACTGTTACTAAGGTGACTTCCCTCGGGCTAATCCAGTTCCCATGGGTAGGGAGCCCATTCTTTGTCTAGAGCAATTACATTCAATAATCAAAGCACTGAACTTCAACAACTCTCCTGTTGTGTTTTGCCACCACCCTCCAAAAACTCAAGCCTACACAGAAGACAGACCAGAGAGAAGGCAAAAGGCTGCACATTCACAATGGAGTTTGCAATCTGATACAGATACATAGGATTCACAATCTCATTCAGAAGTCCTACAGAGGTATCCCCAGATCATCACAGCTTTGAGAGAAGGAGAGAAGAACTCAGTTCTCCCGATCCTTGAAGGACAAGAGCATGGAAGGGTGGGAGAGATGAGTCGTCAGATGTGGTGAGACCATGCCACCTGGATGCAAGGATGGGCTGATGGTCAGTGGCTCACCACCACTTATTAAAAGGACAAAGAGTGGAAATTATGTGTAATGCCTTTATGCCAGGTTTGGACTGTCAAGAAAATTCATGAAAATCCAGAGTTTTTCTTCCTATGAACCCCAAATATACCCTGAGTTTTCTGGAGTACATTGATTTTACCAAACTGAAATCATTGAGGAGAAAAACTTCATCTCTGCGATTACAAATGTACATTTCTTATTTAATTTCCACTAGTTTGATGTTTCTGTTCAAGAACTCAGCCTAAAGTTTTTGTCCAGTTATGCTGCAGAAGAATATGAGGTTTCAAGAAAAAAAATTGATCTGGGGAATTAAAAACAAAAACAAAAAAGCTTCCTTCAACTTAAATCAGCCTGCCTTGTGTAGAGTGACTTACAATTATTGAAGAAGTCAAAAGATCATGGACATTGGTTCATGCAGGGAGCAATTTAAAAAGACAGTGGTTCTCATTTCATTCTGAAGGCAATGTGAGGTCTCCAGAATGGCACAGGAGAATAGTTAAAATTCAGGACAGTATTTTGGATATTTGCATTTCCTGTATTCTTAATAGAATCCACGCTTAACTCTTGAAGCATTTTTTTTCTGAATCACCCTACACCGCACAGGCTGCCCATGTGCAAAAGCTCAGTTTGTTTTATAATTATAAGAGGGTTTTTTCTTTTAACATTTCATAACCAAAAGTACATCAGCAACACAATAGTTTCTGCCTTTCAACCAAATGTCATGTTGCCTGAGCCTTTTATTTCTGTATTTAAAAGGTCACCAGAGCAAAATCTGGTATATTTTGACCTTTTTTTCCCCCCTCCAAACATTTCTGCGTTACCAAATTTAGCAACTGACCAGACCAGAACCCCCACTCTGAACAAAGTAAAGGCATCCTCCACGTTTTCCAGTTGGACACTATGTCTAGAGCAGATCAACCAAAACCATGGAGCCAGACAATGTCGAGATTTTGGATTCTGGATCTCAGTTTTGCACTTAGGTACCATTTCTATCCCAAATGATTAAGCGATAGTCAGAACCCTACTTAGTTCCCTAGGCAATACAAATGTTGCATTTATAATCTGTCGACTGAGAGTCAAGAGAGTAAGTACAAGTTTTATCTGTGTCCTTCCCACCCTAGATTACTAGGCCAACACCCTAGAGACTAGATTACTGGGCCAACACCTTAAACTCATCTGGGTATTGTAGTTAGTGCAGAATGGTTAGCACCAGATGAGCAATGTTTCCCACAGAGAACAGATTTAAAATTTTTATTAAAGTTAATGTTTAAAATTAAGTATACACAAGTTAAGAGGGAAGGTACTGTACATCTGGGGCCTGGCTTGAGTTATGAGGGATGACAGGTTTCAGTTACAAGGATCACGAGATACATATATATCACATAACCAGCATAAAGCCAGCTTGGAGTGTGGGAATTTTTAAAGCGTCAGTGGATAAATGGTCTCGGGTACGCCACCCATGGAATGTATAAAGAGTCCAAGTCAGTATCAGTGTAGCGAATAAGTACATGGGTGGGGTGCGTCCCTTGGTTCGTCAGGGAAGGAAGTGGGTTATTTCCCTGGTCGATGGTCTTGATTACTCAATGTGGTATTGACGGTGTCCCGTGATGTGTTTCGTATAGATATCTCTGGACCACCTGATGGTGTCGGACACCATGAGCTGTCTCATGAGCTGGGCGTAGCATCGCCCAACTCCACACGCTGTCAGTACTGGCTCATTGTGGGGGTCCCATGAGCCCAGGGCTCCCACAATCAGGGCTTGTATCTGGACCTCGTAGCCCTGCTCTCTTAGGATGTCGGCCAGCAGGGTATACTTCAATGCCTTCTGTGCTCAGGCTTCGTGGAAGGCCGGTGACCTGTTTTCAGATGGCACCGTGACGTCTACCATGAGGACCTTCTTCCTTTCTGCATCCATCACGACGATGTCGGGTCGCAGTCGGCTGTTTATCCTGGGGATGGCGGAGTCGACAGTGATCTTCCCCAGAGACGGCGGGATGGCTTTCATTACACTGGTGCTTCAACTGCTGCACTGTCAGCTGATTTCCTGGGTAGTTTATGTGATTTTGTCCTGTAAAACACTACATTACTTGTCTATATTACTGGCTGGATTGACGGGCAGCGATCGATCCAGCAGGGGTCAATTTATCACCTCTAGTCTAGACATGATAAATCAACCACCGAGCACTCTCCCGTCGACTCCGGTACTCCACCAGGGCGAGAGGCGCAGACGGAGTCGATGGGGTAGTGTCAGCCATCGACTTACCACACTGAAGACACCGCGGTAAATAGATCTAAGTACGTCGACTTCAGCTACGTTATTCACGTAGCTGAAGTTGCGTAACTTAGATCGATCCCCCACCGTAGTGTAGACCAGGCCTTAGGGTCTGATCCACAGCCCACTGAAGCAGGCTAAATGGTTTGGGTCCTGGCTGTTTGACAGACACATCTCCGTTTGTGTAACATCTGTAGACCATCTAAGTCCTGTGGGAGAGCAGTGGTGACAAGGCATTCTTGCTGTGGACCCCTTAGCTGCTAGACTTGCTTTCTGCCTTGGCTTGCCAGACCAGCATTGGTGGCCTTCAGGAGCAGGCTACAAAAGCCACATGTTCCGCCAGGCTTTTCCTGAGCTGACTGGGGGAGATGTTTGGGTGTAGCTGGGACATGGGGCTGGAGTTTGGAGGCACTCCATTTTGGGCTAGGAAGAAAATTTTCTAAATATTATGGAGCAGATTCTCAGCTGCTGTAAATCAGCATAGTTCCGTGGAGTACATCAGCTCCGTTCTCTGATGTCAATGGTGTAAATCCGGGAGCAGCTCCAGTTGGTCAGTGGCGCTATTTTGATTTACACCACAGTGGGGTCTGTCCCCTCCCCCCTGTTTTAAGTTGACTTGTGGGGGTGTTTTAAGGAGATTGTGTAATGCATACTGGGGCTGGATCTGCCCTTCGAGAAAGGTCATTAGCATTTTGATTTGTTTGGATAATTGCATGTTTTTATGCTGTGAAAGTGCCCACAGCGCTGGTTGATAGGCCGAGTTAAAAACTGCATTAAATAATTACACAACCACTATAACAGAGCAGATGTGCTGCTATGGTTACAAGTCAGCTGGCATTTCCATTATAAAAATCTTATTCTGGGGACTGACTAGCCCAACCCATATCCAAATACATCCTGGCTGAAGCGTAGAGGCTACCCATTCAGGGGCTTCTCGATACTACAATCTCTTCACTGCTTGTCAGTTTGGCATTTGAACATCCAAAATAGTTTCTATCCAGGTTCAGACATTTTTAAAAATCAACTTCTAGATAAAAACAATTTAAATGACAATAAATTTAGTTAGTCACTGATGTGGGCAAGTCATATTTGTTGTTAAAAAAAGATATGTTCTCTTTTGATGTCATGGAGACAGGATGAATTTAGCAGAGGGAATTACCTGTTTGGAAAGGGGCAGGTGATTAGGCAGCTACTCTAGTCTGTCCTTTCCCCTGGGTCATGCCTGCTCCATCCAACCTTTTCATCTCTGCCAATCTGGCTCTATGCAAGTCAACCAAAAGCTTACACCCGTGATGAGCCCTTGTCCTGATAGCTAAATTCCCAAACTCATAGTTCTGAATGACAGTAGATAGGAGACCCTCTGATAAGGGGGAAAAGGCCCATCACCACTCTGATTATTGGGGGCGGGAGCTGTACAGTCACCATGTTAGTTGCTGGGGGAAGGCACGTCTAGTCACCGCTCTCTAGCTAACAAGAGAAACCCCTGCCCCTTTACAGAACGGGGTCAGCAGTGATGTTTCTCTTGTCCATGCCCAAGTCATTTTTGGTTTTCAGCCCAATGTTAGAGATGAGGCCAGTAGGGGCCATGAAGTGGGTTTAAGCCCAAGGAGCTGTAAGTTCTCATGTGGACCACTCAGCCCTAGCAGGAGAGACAAGGATGAACCGAGAGTAAGGTGACGTGAGGAAGTTCTTCCTCTGGCAGCTCTCCGTATCTATCCTGTGCCCATTAGTGTGGTACTTCAGTCACCCTATCATGTGTAAACCATAGCTGGAGATAGCATGACATGCTTAATTAAAGATATTTTCAAAAGCAATTCCTAGATGCTGAAATATGTCTGAATATATCAATGAAAATCTACAGTAGCAGACACACCAGTGCAGCTTGGGTGACTACACAATGTGAACGGGAAAATGCAGAAGTGGATAGGTATATGGTCGTTGCTGGTTGGTAACAAAAGAACAATGGATTTCTAAACAGCCAACCACTAACTAACAAGGGAGTGGATCATACGCTACAATAATACACTAAAAAATGCAAACAGTCCTTACATGTGTACGGGTTTCCACTTTAGCTTTAAAATAACTCAGAAACTTCCATTTGCCTCCTATCGTAATTTACGTCCCTCCTTTCTTTCCCTTCTCATTTTCATATGAATGGAGATCCAGAATCAGGCCCTCCAGTAAAATAAAGTGACTTCAGGCTGTGCTCTCAAAGACTTCTTAAATAAGAGCATCTGCAAACGATTTTCTCTATTCAGCAGGGAAATACAGGGTGATCCAGCATTTAAGCCCCAGCTGGGCCTCTCTCAGGGTACATAAGGAAACTCACCAGTTTTTAACAGAATCAATGTCCTGATGACTTACTTAATTATTTAGATGCTGTGCCCAGATCTATCCCTTTAGCTCCTTGTATGGTGCAGTTGTTGGCTCTGATTGGTGCCTGTCTTATTTAAATCATTTTCAGTTGCTTGTCAGTTGGGAATCAGAAGTCCATATTGATTCATGTTTTGTTGCTTCACAGTATCTGACCCCTTGAAGAGTGTGTTTTTCCTCTGCTTCTGTTGAGGATGAAGTTTATTCTTCAGACACAGATGCTCTGTATGGATCTTTCCACTCTTTCTTAGCAGTTTTATATTTTCTCAGGGCCCATACAGTAGCCAAATGGGTACTGATAGGCCATGTGGTTTATTTCACTCAGAGGTTAGTGTGTTTCAGGACTTCATCTTCACCTGTATGTGCAGTACTTACCAAAGAATGCTCTACATCCGTGGTTGTCAAACTGAGGTATGTGTACCCTACGGGTACGTGAGCGCTCGTATCAGAGGACAACACGTTTTTATTTAGTAAGACTTGGCAATCTAATCGTAGGTATATTATGACCCTATTTCAGATGGGGTATGCAGTAGATTACATTATTTGGAAAGGGGTATACAGCCTAAAAAGTTTGAAAACCACTGCTCTACATCAAGCGGGTCGCTCACTTTTTTAGTAGAGAATTTGGATTGGAGAAGAAGGGAATTGTTTGTCAGGCTCTGTGATTAATATTTTATAACCCAATTAGTGAGATCACATCATGGTGTAAACCAATTGGAATTACCACTCAACATTATAGAGAAGAACCTACATGGAACAGAATAGGTTGCAGGGCACTGCTACTTGGTATTTTTCAGACTCTTCTTCCTGCGATATCAACACTTGCAAATGTAGAGCACAGGGCATTGTACCTTCTGTTTAATTCAGCATCACAGCAGCTGATCTCCTTATACTGTTGAAAATATTTGAGAGCACAGTGTGTGTGTGTGTGGATGCTGACGGTCTGGAAGAAAGATGTGTTCCTCACAGTGGTTGCTCCAAAGAGGGGAAGTAATTTGAAAGAAAAGATTTTTGAATAACTGAGCATCACTGAGACAACATATCTGATACTGAATTAACAAGAGCCTATTGGCAAGGTTCCCTATCACCGAAAATAGAAGCTAATTAAGCAGCAGCCTCTTCTACGGATGAGTTCTGTTATGAGACAATGGATAACAACATGAGTTAGAGACTACAGAACATAATGCCATTAAGATTCATTATTCCCCAGTGCAGCCTGCAACAAAGGGGACTGTTGCTATCAGAACACTCTATTAAGAAGAATCGCTTATAATGGCCCAACAGATAGGCCCTGGGCACTGCTGAATGAAGTCAATACAATCCTAAAATTAAGTTCCTTGTAGGGCCTGGTGGAAACACAGACCTAAATACTGCCCTTCGGTCAAAACCCTGCAATTCTTTGGAATTCAGCCTGGCTTGTGAAGAAAGGAAAATTCAATCAAATTTCCCCATCTGCGACAGTGGTGCAGATCTATTAACAGTTATCCATTTACCTCTACATACAATTTAGCTGAGGAGCAGGAGGCAAGGAAGGGACACAGGTTTACTTCAGCATTGAGCTGCTTTGATTCTTTTCCAAATGTTTGCCCTCAGATTTCCTGGCACTTGCTGTATCAGACCACAGCTTAATCCTGGATTTTTTATGTTACGCCTAGAAACTAGTTTAACAACCTCCAAACCACAGATGACTTTCCTGAAAAATCTCACAGCCGCCTAGGAACTGGGGAGGGATAACTCGGTGGTTTGAGCATTGCTAAATGTAGGGTTGTGAGTTCAATCCTTGAGGGGGCCATTTAGGGATCTGGGGCAAAAATCTGTCAGGGACAGTACTTGGTCCTGCTAGTGAAGGCAGCAGGCTGGACTCAATGACCCTTTAAGATCCCTTCCAGTTCTATGAGATAGGTATATCTCCATATATTTATTGCCATCTTTAAGTACAGGACTGTCTTCTTTGCTCACAGGTGACTGCTCAATATGAAAAAAAAAACAATTCCAAAAGTGAACAATGAAGCAATGAAGAAGTTAATGGAAGTGCAAATGGGAGAATGTCTAACCAATGAACCAGAAGCTTGAGGAATTCTTTTACAGAATGCTAGATATGGAGGGGAAAAAATAGTTACTATGGAAAAACATGGAACCTAAAGTCTAAATTTTGCACTCATTTACATCACTGTCAATCCTAAATAACTCCACGGATGTCGGGAGTTATTCCAGGTTTACAGTGATGTAACTGAGGCCTGGGCTACTCCTGAAGTTTAGGTCAGCCTAGCTACTGGCTGACGGCTGTGAAAAGTTTCACACTCTGTGTGATACAATTAGGTCGACCCCACTGTAAACATGATGGAGGAATTCTTCCATCGACCTAGCTAGCGCCTCTCTAGGGGGTGGATTTACTACAGGGATGCAAAAACCCCTTCCGTTACTGTACTGTGTATGCTACAGTGTCATGGCTGCAGTTTTGCCTCCATAGCGCTTGTACTGTACACATATGCTGAGAGATGGATTGGGCCCCTTGTCCTATGGATTTCAAATTAAACTTTGACTTGGCTGAAAAATCAGTGAGCTCAGTGAGAATCAATAAAGGAATTAGACATTTTCTGCACATATTCATTCCCTACTTTCTTATTCTCTACCCCCAATTAAAAAAACAATCCAACAATACAGACAACTATTATTATTAATCATCTTTATTACAGTTGTGCCTAAGGGACAATCAAGAACAGGGCCCCACTGTGCTACACAGAACAGCAAACAGTTCCTCCCTGAAAGAGCTTACAGTCCTAATAGTCAAGAGGCCCCCAGGGCGGGGGGAAGGGATAGAACACACCAGCAGAGTGCCCCAGAACAATGGGTGGCAGCAAATAGCAGCTAATTCTTTATTTGGGGGCAGGGTGTGTGTGGAGAGGTTACTTAGGAGATCAGTTAAATGGAAAGAAAAGGGAAGGAAAGGGGGTGTGTGGAGGCCAGGGCAGGGGAGAAGAGGAGCAGGTGTGAAGTGAAGCGGAAAGTGAAGTGACTTGAGGGGGGGCAGGGAGTCGGAGCAAACAGCCAATCAGCGCAGGGCAGGGAAAGTCAGGTCAAAACTGTGGAAAGTTCTCTGACTGGTCACAGGTCCCTGCTTTGACTGCTTCTGCTCCTACCAGCTGGACTCTCTGGCTGACTCCTTTCTGCAGTGTCCCCCCCAAGGCCACAAGAGAGTGGGGAGGGGAAGCACCACCTGGATCCTAGTGCCCTCAGAGAGTGGATGGGTCTCCCCTGAGCATCTCTGCATCCAAGGAGAACTGGGGTAAGAAGTGGAGGGCCCCCCACCATGCGCCCCCTCCCCCACCAAACTGCTTTGGCGGCTTCTGTTCCTATTGGCTGAAGTCAAAGCCATGCCAATTCTTCCCCGGGCTCATGTGCTTCTATGTCATTTCCCCATCCCCTACCCTTTGTCTGTTCGTCTTTTAGACTGCTCTTCGGGGCAGGGATTGTCACTTTCCATGTCTGTCCAGTGCCTGGCACAATGGGGCCCCAATCCCCCTCGAGTCATTGGGTGCCACCATAATATACATATTTACTGCTAATAATAATTTATTTGGTTAAAATTAGAATCTGCCGTTACGCTAATTCTAAGCGCTCCATGGTACGCCTCCTGATGAAGAACAAAAGATGATCACTAGCTGAGGGGCAGGAGTCATTTCATCCATGGTGGAGTCTTACACACTTAAGTGCATGGTGGAGGTTTTATGCCTCCCTGTGAAGCATCCAGGAAACAGGATACTACTCCAGATGGACCATTGATCTGTGCAGCTACATCAACCCCACTGGTTTGATGTGGAAAATCTCACGGTTGTGGGCCTCCAAGACTGAGTCTGCCGAGGATAGTGACGGGGAGGGGTTATTTACAAAGGGGCTGAGACATTGGGATAACGTGTCCCCTCATACATGATTGTTCCATTAGGCATGGCCAGGCTTGTCCCACTCAGATCAGCAGTTGCTGAGAACAGCGTTCATTATTTGTTCAGGATGGAGCCCTTGCACTGAGAAAAGCCAAGAGAAATGGGGAAAACCTACTGTTGTGACTAAAGTCCTCATAGACTCTTTTGACTGACTGTGCATTGTAGCTTAAAAAGTAAAGAGGGAGAAATCTGGGGATCATTTAGAGTGAGATCATAGGGCTGTTTTTATATATTGTCCATATATATGAATTATGTATGGGGCGACACAGTTCACAGACACTCTAGCTATGCGCTGCCTCTTTCTGGCCAATTCCCTGTTGCTGGGGGGAGCACCACTGACTGAGAATGGGCAAACCCAGCTATTCCTGTAGCACGCCAAGAGAGCATCTGCTAGCGTGCAGTTCCTCCATGGATTGCCTCAGAGGACACAATGTGATTCTGCTGCTTTTCAGGGCTGTGAGCCTTATGCAGTCGGGTGTAGGATTTTCCCCTTATTCGGCAGCTGGCAAAGTGTCGGTTTATGATGGATCAATAGCACCTTTCCCTCTTGCCTTGGAGATACATTTGACGTTGTATGGCACATATGTTTGGACCATTAAATCACCCTCTAGCATCCCCCCTAAATTACTGATGCTGCAAATGTGCTCTGGGGCAATGGCTTTCGTGAACTTTGCCCCTCTGCTAGCGGCAGTCTAGAATGCTGCTGTACTGGATGAATTCAGTGAGAGGGGATTCACGTGGGGTTTCCGGGGCTTGAAGTGAGGTACATGGGTTACATAACGCTCTGCTCAGATTGCTCTTTTGGCTTTCCTTTGAGGCTGCCTAGTGTAGCAATAAAAATAAAGTAACGAAGTTAAAAGACGCTGCGGTGAGACTAAAGCAGTTAAGGCCAGATGTGTTTTAAGTGGTAAATAAGAGGCCCACCGAAAGGGAAGTAAAAATAGCAGAGAGGAACTCAAAGATTTTTGTGTTTCCATTGCATCTGCCGCAACAACACAAGTGCACGTTCTGATCATATGTGTTCCTTGCATGGTTCTTAGTGCAGGAATAAAGCTGATGTTAGTTTTGAAAGGGAGAGACAGCCTGATCCAAAGCCAATTAAATTATTAGTTGTATGGTAGTCGTTTCTAGAGGCTGGGACCTTACTGTGCTAGGTGCTGTGTAAACACAGATTAAGAGACCCTGCCCCAAAGACCGTACAGTCTAAATAAACGAGACAGATGGGAAGGGAAACAGAGAGGCGAAGGGACTTGCCCAAGGCCACACACAGCAGTTCAGTGGCAGAGCTGGGAATAAAACCCAAGTTTGCTGACTCTCAGTCCAGTGCCCTGTCCACTACAAGAACATAAGAATGGCCATACTGGGTCAGACCAAAGATCCATCTAGCCCAGTATCCTGTCTTCTGATAGTGGCCAATACCAGGTGCCCCAGAGGGAATGAACAGAACAGGTAATCATCAAGTGATCCATCCCGTCACCCATTCCCAGCTTCTGGCAAAGAGAGGTTAGGGACACCATCCCTGCCAATCCTGACTAATAGCCACTGATAGACCTATGCTCCATGAATTTATCTAGTTCTTTTTTGAACCCTGTTATAGTCTTGGCCTTCACAACATCCTCTGGCAAGGAGTTCCACAGACTGTGCATTGTGTGAAACAATACTTCCTTGTGTTTGTTTTAAACCTGCTGCCTATTAATTTCATTTGGTGACCCCTAGTTCTTGTGTTATGAGAAGGAGTAAAGAACACTTCCTTATTTATTTTCTCCATACCAGTCATGGTTTTATAGACCTCAACCACATCCCCCCTTAGTAATCACTTTTCCAAACTGAAAAGTCCCAGTCTTATTAATCTCTCCTCATACGGAAGCTGTTCTAAACCCCTACTCTGAAAAGTCTTTCCATTGACTTTAATGGGCTTTTGGATCAGGCTGATAACGAGAAAACTACTAAATGGTACAAGTTGCATAGGGCCAGGTGTTAAGCTATGTGAGAATATGACTGTGTGTACAGTAACAGAGGAGGTAGCGCTCATTCTCGATGAGGGATCGGCAACCTTTGGCACGCAGCCCGTCAGGGAAATCTACTGGCGGGCCGGGACGGTTTGTTTAACTGCAACGTCCACAGGTTCAGCAGATTGCAGCTCCCACTGGCCGCGGTTCACCATTCCAGGCCGATGGGGGTTGCGGGAAGCGGCGTGGGCCGAGGGATGTGCTGGCCACCGCTTCCCGCAGCCCCCATTGGCCTGGAACAGCAAACCACGGCCAGTGGGAGCTGCGATCAGCCGAACCTGTGGACGCTGCAGGTAAACAAATCATCCCGGCTCGCCAGCAGCTTTCACTGACGGGCCACATGCCAAAGATTGCTGATCCCTGTTCTAGATGATGACATTGGGACCTTCTGTGTTTGTTGGTCAATATCCAGTGTGTATATTTGCAAGAAATCTGTGATTATTTTGAAAATTTCACTCAACCATGGGATTCTTTTTCATATGCAAATGCTTCCAAGTTGAGTTCCCCAGGACACAGACAGGGAGCAAACACACAGGGACAGACTCACTGTTCACCTGCGTGCACACACGCACTGCACACGAGGACTAAAACAGATTAATATATTCAATTCTTCGGCTCCTAAGCCAGGCACATCTCCTTTCCCGCCCTCCCTGCTCTTTTTCAGGAAGCATCTTCCTGGTCCTTTCCAAACAGGTTCTACGGACAGTCAGTCTTGGCACGTTCCAGGCGCTGTGGGACAGACACATTCTGACTCAGACCTTTGAATTTCTATTGTCTGCACTTTACCACTCTCTCAGAACAGAGGACACCACAATGCCCGCTTACTTGCCCACTAACTTCTTCACTCCCACTGGAGCCGCTGTGTGTAGTCTCATTTATAAATTAAGACATGCTGCCAGGGTGTCTCTTATGGCAACGCAGAGTTGTCTAATGAATGACAGAGAACTATACGCCTGTGTAGCTGTAGATCATGTGTAAAGAATATTATCACAAGACCTACCCCCAGGAACACAAATGAATTCTGTTATGAATTATTCTGTGGGAGTCAAAGGGGATTTTCTTGGGCTTCCCTCCCCCTTCCCCTCACTGACACCTGTGTTACTTGCTATAATTTGCATGTGTGCTAACATCACATTGCTCCAAGCCTGGAACAGCTTTCCATGTCTCATCCTCCAAGGGTCCTCAAGAACCTACAAATGAGGCCCAGTCCATCTGTGCCTGCGTGACTGTCACAAAAGTACATTTAGAAGCGGAGGGAAATCAATCTCTGCAACAATCCAGGTGGTAATTCTGTGCATGGGGTGAAATGAGGAACATACAGAGCAGGAAGGCAGCACTGGAGTTCTGTAGGGGGCATCTGGGAAGACTGCCCTCAAGTTGTGAGCTATGGCAAAGGAAGGGAAACAGCAGTAGTGTGCTGAATGGGCTTGCCAGGATTAGGCCACAGATCTGTCCCTTTTCTTTGAGGCGGATAGCTCACCTCTGGGGAGCATTGAAGCCGTGTGATCTAATAGATGGGGCACTGGACTGGGTCTTGAGAGGCCTGGGTCCTATTCCTTCCCGTTGTCCTGCCCTGTGACCTTGGGTGAGTCACTTCCTCTCTCTTTCCCCTTCCACCCTTCTGTCTGTCTTGTCTGTGTGTGCGACAAGCTCTTTGGGACAGGGATAGAGTCAGGCTCTTACTATGTGTATGTACATGTGTAAGCTGAGCTGAAGCACGTTCTAGGTGCTGCTCTACTACAAATAATTATTGACAAGTCCAGTCTGACCAGACTGCAATGGGCTCACTGATCTGAGGGGAAAGAGGAAGGATAACTTAAGAGATGTCACCCAAATTCACTGTTCACAGTGTCAATGAGTCACTTAGGCAGCTCTTTGGGCCCCCTCTTCTTGCAGAGTCCCTGCTCCAATTCCAAACCCCAACCCCAGTCTCCTTCCAGAGAGTTAGGCCTGATGTCTCTCCATATTTCCTTCCCCTCTCTCTTGTGCCTCCCTATTTTTTGCAGTTGGGCTACTTGCAAGCCAGATATTAACACTAGAAAGGAGTCGTTTGGTTTCCAGGAAGAACACGTGGCCAGTCCTGGAGTAGATCTAACCATAAGGTTCTAATCTGACAATGTGACCGAGGATTTGAGAGCAGATAGAGGCTCATGCCATGCAAACCAGATCCAGATTGGTTAACCTACCACCGTTTGTGGCTGACATTTTGATTTGTGCCGATTGCTCGTTGAAAGTGCTGAGTGCTGGCTTGTTGACCTAGACGAGCAAACCAACATTTACATGAAGGAGAAAAACGCTCCACGGAAACATAGCCCACAGTCCTACAAAGACTTATGCACATGTTTCTCCTGGGAGTAAACCCAATGGGATTCCTTCCATTCAGTGAAGTCACACATTTGTAGAAACCATTGCAGGAGCAGGTTCAGAGTGAGTATTGAACAAGAGTGTTATGTGCAGCGACCCAGGAAAAGTAGTGACGGTGGTGATGGTGATTTTTTTAGGAAAACTTCATCATCTGGAAGGTGAAATCCAGATAATCGGCTTGGTGAAAGGGATTATTAAGGCACTATGTTTGCTGGGTCTAAACCTGGGGATCAAGAGAAGCATAAAAGTAATCCTTGTTTCTTGATGAGGATGAATCATGTGATGGTTCTAAATGAACCACAGGAAATTCCTTCCCCTAAACTACAATAAAAAAGAAATTGACACCAGCCTTTCCATTTTGCTAAGGATAAAAGGGAGACTGATGTCAATATGCCTCAAAACAGGGGTACAGAGAATTCAGCAAATTTGGGGGTGGGGGGCAAGAGGAATCCTCTTTTAAAATACTGACACTATAAATTCACTGTTTTTCAATCATCTGGTACTTCTCCAGTCTAAAAGTTGGTGACAATTTAGGGGAAATAAGCAGTAAAGGTAAGTCAAACGTCATGAATTTTGTGGCATTTGAGACCAAATGTACATATTGCGGCTGATGTTTGGAATCCAAGATGGTGAATTAACAAGGGCTTCTCTTCTCCCTCATATGCACACGCTAACACTGGGGGAGGCGGCGAGAAGGCCCACAACTCCATGTGTGCACGCATGTGCAAATAGGTAAGTAAAGAACCCATCATTAGTGCTCAAAGTAAATGTTATTCCTGAATTCTCCCAAATCTGACAGGTCCATGCTCCGAATTATGAGATTTATATGTATCCATACTATTCAAATCTGATTCTTGGACAGCAAATATTTTGGCTTCATTTAAGTCCAGGCCCGTAGTCCTAATTAATTTGAGATATATTATAAAAAGTAAACATATATGGAAAGGTATCGGAGACCTGAAAAGGTAAAAGAGAATTATTTCCTAAATAGTAAACATTTTTTAAAAATCCTTCTTAAAATATTTATGGGAACCTTAATTTGTTATCAGATTTATGCAGAAGGCAAATTTTAAGTGTGTGTAAATATATAAAGACTCCCTCCCTCACAAGTCTCTGAGGATTCATAACCATCAGTAAGGCCCTTGTGTTGTAGTGCATTGACCCATTGCTTCCAGTCCCTGCTAAATAGCTGAATAACAGTCTGAACAGAATGTTTTTTTCTATAAATTGATTGCACTGGAGATAGCTTTTCTTGCTGCAAATCCTCATAGATCAGCAGGAGTGAAGGGGGAAGAAAAATCAAATTCCACGTTGTGGGAGCCAACACATTCTGGAGATTCACAAATGACCTTGACACTCTGCAGTTGTGCTAGCACTTGCTGTTGCTCAAGTCTCTCTATCCCAGTAAGGTAAAGCGGGCAAATCCAGGGACTAAATTCAGTGGCGTAGGTCAGAGAAGGGAAGGAAATTGCATGAACTAAACAAGACCATTTAGTCTTCACTGATCTTTGATACTGATACTTTCCTTTTGGAAACAGAACCTCTTTTTGCAGGTGACACCCACACATCCCCTTTCGTTACTGACGATGACAATAGCAGCGATAAACCACTGGAGCTCATGCTGCTTCACTTAATCTTTGTGTGTCATCATCACCGTACAAAGCCACAACAATAGGAAAACAAAGCTGTTTGCTGCTGCTCGTTTCTAACTGACATTTCCCCACAGACCGTGTGTTTTGTGTAACCTATGGACTCTTTTAACTTATTTTTGTGACTGCTTTGTCTGCGTCTTTCACAGTAGGTAGGTTCAGAAGCACAGTTCTGTGGTGTTGCTGCAGCTACATCCTCTATTTATATTCTGTCCTCATTTTGCCTCTCTGCCTCCATGACTTAAAATCATGGCTACAGAATTACAACAGAACATGATTAATTAAAAAATCATTTTAAAAAGGAAGAGTCTGGTAAAAATGAAACCAAAAAAAAATCAGTAAGAAGAAAGGGCAGAAATAAACTTGCCTCCAAAAATATGGCATGTTTATTTTAAGTCTGCATATGTGTGTTTGTAAGCAAAAATAACCCACTCCGGAGATATCCATCCAGATTTTTAGAGGTATTTAGGTGCTTGCCGCTGCAGATAAGTATCCAGTGGGATTTTCAGAAGTGCCTACTCTCCTAACTCCTATTAAAAACAAATAGAAGTTAGATGCCTAGGCACTTCTGAAAATCCAGTGAGGCACCTATCTGCATCTTCAGATGTTTAAATACCTATAAAACTCCAGCACTTCCCTTCCAAAGGCCTCACTTTAATAGACAACACTCGCTTGACCTGAAGCTCAGGATAACTGATTTGCCCAGCTGCTTGAGACCAGCTTTATAGTTCTTTGGCTGAAACCAAAAGAGGTGGAGCTAATTGGCTCCCTCCACCTCTTCAGGCAGGTGTTTCCCGCAAGGTTGGGGTTTTGTAACTTTTATATACATCTTATTTTTGTTTGCTTGCTTGTTTTCACCATTAAAAACAATTTGCTGTCTTAGCCTCATCTCACCGGAAGGAAGGGGCTGGTGACACCAGCCACCTTGGGAAGACAAAGACAACAGGCAAACCAAAGAAAACAACACACAGCCAAACACTGTGCACCTTCCCCTGTCTCAGTGGGAAAGTGCCATGCTGCATTCCAACCACACAGGGTGCTGAGGAGGGCTCTCATTTGAAATCAGCAGTACTCCCAAGCCCACACAGGTGATCTAAGATGGCTACCACCACCAAGTACAGTTGGTTTCTCATGGGTGTATAGGAGCCCCATAGAGGTAAAATGTACTCCTTGAGGTAAGAAGGTTTCTTTTTTTGTAGCATAGTGGCTGGAGAAAGAAAGAAAAGCCTGCCTTATAGTGTGCATCTTACAGTTGATTTGTTCTTCTCTATCCCCAGAAGGATTGTTATAAGGTTTCAGTTACATGTTTTTTAATATTAGATACCTTTCTGCATTAACCCTTTACTAGCTATCCCCTGCCCATTGGTCTCTCTCATCCCCAGTGGTGGACTGCACCCTCATAAAAACATAGGCTGGACTCAAATAACGTCAGCTAGAAAACTCTATTTTTTCCCCTTCCTAGCTATCCAAATAAGTATCTTCATGATATCTTTTTTTGGCATTACTTCAGCATGCTGCTAATGAGGAAAGAGCAAACAGGGTAAACGCTCCCAAAGTCAACATTCTGCCCTGGACTTCAGCCCATGTCTCTGTCCACCAGAAGCAGATGAACTGCTCAAGTAAAGAAACAAATTTCCTCTCTGCAGCCAATTTTCACGTGTCTGGGGAAGGCTGAGAAGACCAAGAACAGTTCAGCTGATTTTCAACAATCTACCTTATCACTTTCATGAGCAAAAATTCAGCTCTGAGCCTGACCACTAGTGCTGGAGATTAATGTAGCCCAAAGATTGTCATGGACAGCAAGCATAGTAGAAGCACTGGTTTATATTGACTCACAACAGGGAGAGCTAATTCAATGGGGCGCTGGCAAGGTTTGTTGGCCTTAAATTTAGACCTCTCGTCTTTCTTTTCCTTGGCAAGCTGGGCTGCGTACATTGCCTCATCCCCTGCACTGTCCCTTCCATTTTTGTTAGCCAGCAAATGAATAATATTCACAACAGCCCCATCAGAGAGAGAGCTGGTTCAGTGTGTATTCATTCACCTAGCTGCTGGCTTCGTCAAAGGTGGGTTAGCAAGCTGACAGAATGGGGATTTATCCCAGGGGCAGCTCTTGTAATGAAACGCTCAGATCTCCTTCAGAATGGGGATTGTTATCAATAGCGGAGCTGCATTTTCAGTTTATGCATCAAACCTGCTGTTTGAAAGCATCCTAGGCTCCTATCATATTCCAGGCATCCCCCGCCTTATACGTGAGTAGGCTAGTGTATGTCTAATTAGATACAAAAATCACATAAAAAGAACTTTATTCGGATTGTAAAGTTAAGGAAGTGCCAGATTTACAGTTGTCCATGCAATCTTCACTCTGCCCCCTTGTGCACTCATCTTGTGCCACCTGAGTGAGCAGGTGCCTGTGGAAAAAATAGCATGTGATCATGTAATTAAAGACTGTATCATAATCATATGCATAGGGGGCAGGATGAAGGGTGCCCAGGCAACTGTAAACGTGGCATTTCCTAAATTTCAGTTCTTGACTCTGCGACTGTAAATGGTCTTTAACGTATTTTTAATATAATTTCCTAGGGCTTTGCTATTTTAAAGGAACAGGTCAAACAACTTCTATTTGTTCTGCCTATAACATTGAGGTCAATATGGGAACTTCTACAAGCTGTACGGTTGCAAGTTGTTTGTTTGCGTCCTTGTTTTGGTATTATGGTATCATCCTGAGGCCATATTGTGCTAGGAGCCATACAAACGTAATGCCAGCCCTGCCCAGAAGCATATCCAATGTTGTCCTTGGTTATGAAATGTGCATGAAAAAGCAGCTTGTGTAAGCGTTCCAATCTGTGAGAATGTATCAGTCTGATCCAAAATAGGGGTTTTTTTAGAAACAAAAGGCCAAGTAGGAAAAAGCCACATAATGATATAATAACTAGAAAAACAGCTGTCTTTGAAAACTCTCAGCCACTTCAATGGTCAAATAAAACAAATAAGATTAACTTGATTTCTCCCTCCTCCCCCAGTACTGAGTTATTATTTGTAGGCTTATGAACCCTGGAAGGAGAGCTATGTTTCATCTTTAATTTTAAAAAATGTACAAAGAACTAGTGCCCTGAGCTTGGAATGCATGTAAAAACATGAATGACACCATTAGGCTTTTTTATCCCTCTGATAATGGGTTTACATGAAATTGGCAGCCTCCTAGTACCTCATCAGTTGAGTTGGCCACATCAGACTATCCTTGCGCCCTTCAGGCTGGAATAACAACACACTATAATGTGATGCTCTAACACAAAGTTCTTAACAGTGAAAATCAATCCACTTGCATCCAGATAAGCAGTTTTCAATGTTTCCTTCCCTTTGTAACTCTCAGACTCTAAATAAGGCTTGCAAGTTGCTCTTCTGTATTGCTTTCCAAACTCATTTCTGGTCACTGACAGAGAAGAATAATAGCCCAGTATTGTACTTCCTAACATAGTCTGCTTTCTGGTTATAGTGAGTAACTAACAAAATCACACCTCTGTCAGTGATTCATCTTGAATAAACTTTTTCCAGTAGCGCAGCAAAAAACCTTGCAAAAGTGGAAAGATTTCATCTTTAGCTTTGAAGTAGATTTGTGTGTGTTTCCTCATACTTCCCTTTCTTACTGACATTTGTCAATAACAAACTTGCTACTCACAGGCAGGGCAGCTCCAGCTGCAGGGGCCAATCTCTACAGACTTAACAATTCTGCAGTGATCCAAAACCTATAGTGTGACTGAAAGGTGAACAGATGAAAGGCAACAAGGGAAGCCATGCAGAGTGTGCGGCTGCTGGGGATCAGTAGTTTAGGGAGACTCAAAATCAGAAAGGGTGCAGCATAGCAGAGGGATGGGGAGGGAATGTGAATTTTTCAGACCTAAAACAAATGCATCTCAAACTTCTGCAAGGCTTCAGTCTTCAAAGGCTACCTGGAACCTAAAACTGGAGAGAACTATTAGTCACATGGCTATCTTTGCCACAAAACCAATGACATCTGAGTGGCTTATACAGAAAAACATAAAACGGAACTTTCATTATGCTGGAAAAGGTTAGCAAGTTGGGTGGGCAGTTGAACTACAGAGCTTTGCATAGCAATTAATGAAAGTAAAAGAGCCAGTACATTAAATAGATTAGGCAGAGACTAAATGATTTAGCCAATATGTGAAGACGGTGTTGACAGTCCTAGAAGAAACAACAGAAATTCTGGAGCATCTGTTAATGGTGAAGAATGTCAGGTTCTTGGGATTCAAATGGTTAGCGAAGATCTGGACCTTTTGACTTGGCAATCTAGACAATCTGAAGGTTCAGGGTACCTACGGAGATACCACAAGTCATCTCATCACAATAGTATGATAAAGAGAGAATCCACAGAACAGCAAGAACCAAGAAAGATATTTCACTGATTTCTGATAGGGTTTCCATAGGTGTGTGGGTTGAGGGAGCAGGCAAGGAGCCTTCCTCCCATTCCCTATGTCCACCTATGGGTAGAAATGACAATTTCAGCCCCTGTGTTCATTTAACATTGAAATCCAATTTCCAGAGGGGTGTTCTTGGGGGGAGGGGGAAGAAACTACTGAAATTGCAGTCTAGCTCACTGGCATATGTGATTGAATTTCAACCTCTCTGCAGGGCAGATGACCCTATTCCCACTGCCCTCTTCCCTGGCCTGTTATCCAGTCCTGGGCAGCACAGCAGGGAGCATTCTCTTTTTGCCTGTTCAGGTGACTTGCTGAATGTAGGACCAGTAGAAGCAATGACTGCCCTGGAATCGGTTAGGAGTACATATAAACCAGGAGATACTAGTCCCCATTCACAGAGCCAGTCTGTGGGCTTAACGTGCCCACTTCTCCAGATACAATAGCCCTTTAGTGCCCCCCACATCACCAGTGGTCGATAAAACTGGTATTTCAACCACACAAAATGCATTCTCAACAGCCTGTAATTTATGGCACCACAATACTTTACTATTATGCTGATGTCCTTTTCAACATAACATCAGGGTTCATGCACTTTCCTTCCTGCTCCTCCCCACACATGTACACTTTTGTTGCATCCTCCTTATTTGTGCCCCTTTTTTGGTCACCCACACAAATTAACGTTTGTTTGGAAACGGGCCCATAGCATTCCAGTGTGTAAATATTGAGTATGTGTTCACTTGTTTATCAAATACTTACCGAATATATGAACTACAAAGCACTATGCATTAGAATACTACGCTGCTACTGTCTGTATATGTAAACTGAAACCCAATGAAGTGTTAAGGGAGAGAAAACAAATAATATTAACAATTGCATTAAAAAGTAATACTTGTCTATTACTGTCAGGCCTTACAAAGTATTCAAAGTTTAATTTACAGCGTCTATTTAACAGTTTTAAAAGAAGATTATAAAAGTACAATAAAAACTCTGAGGCATGTGGACACAATGAAATATACACGTTTCTCACGTCTGGAAATGCATATGCAGTTTTAAACCAGAAATTTTTGCCCCTGTGTATTATTGCTTTCTGTACATATTTGTCTGCTATACTTGAGCCAGAGTATAAGACATTCTTTTCACAGTATATTCTAATTGCAGCACTCTGTTAAATTACAGGATGAAGTACTTGGCAGTGACTTGTGGCTCAGAAGGCCAGGAAGAAGATGCAGTCAGTGATTATATGATAATATCCATAAAATTACCATGGAGGACTCACTCATGAGTTCTGCTGCAGGGGAGTAAGGAATCCCCTTATTCCGCTGCATAGGCCACCCAAATTGCTAGGCCCATCCATGTAGGTAGGCAGGGAGTGGTCAGGCTGCGAAGGCAGAGGCAAGGTGTGGCTCCACCCCTCCCAAGGTACCAGCCAGTGCACTGGAGCTAGTTCAGAGAGAGAAAGTAGGCTGCGGCAGCAAAAGGAGTGGCACAGCTCACTTCTCCCATGGCACAAGGAAGAAGCAGGGACCGGACTGTGACTCTCAGCATCTCAGCACAGTTCCTGCCTTGCCTTGCTCCTGGGACAATGGAGTTACGTGCCTCCTGCCATGGATACAATCCAGCCCAGGAAGGGAAGAAGGAAAAGACCCATTGGGTCTTCCTATGCACTCCCTTATTAACACAAAATTTAGGAATTTAGCACAAAATTATTCCTTGGGGTATATTCAAGCACTTAACCCTGTATAGTTTTAAATTAGACAGGATGGAATTAAGTCTGATCAGGAATCTTCTGTCAGAATGATTTTCTGACAGGAAATGCAATTTCTGCAAAAAAAAAATATTTTTTGTAGGAAAATTTCAATTTTGCTGAATTTCTGATTTTTTTCCTTCCCTTTGGAAACCCAAATCAAAATATTTAGATTTGGTTCAACCTAAACTGGAATATTTCTATTTATTAAACAGACCAGAAATGTTTCATTTTGCGTCAGTTCAACATTAAACTGCATTTCCCTGTTTTGCTGCATTGGCTTATGGGACCCAGCGTTTGCCTCCAGCCCCCGACCTCCCCCGCATGGGTTGGACTCCCTGGCCTGACTATATTTCCCATGATGCAACACTGTCTCCTCTCTGACCAAGCTGAGTAGTCTGTCATGTCACATTACTGCTGTTGTATCATGGGAGATATAGTCCAGCCAGGGTGCCTGGTCCATAGTTGAGAACAAGGGCATCAGACTCCTGAACTGAATTCCAATGAGGCAATGTGGCTCTGTAAGGAAATGCAGTTTAATGCTGAACTGATTTAAAACTATGCATTTCCAGTCAGATCAACAAAATTAAATGAAACATTTTCAGTCAGGAATGTCAAAACATTGCATTTCTATTGAAAATGTTGACTTGGACTGTTTCTCCATTTCTGAATCAAATTTTTTTGGAATTTCTGTTCTGTGAAAAAATTTGATATTTCAGTTTTTTTTCCTTCTTATATGGCTGGTGTGTAGCTATAGAGCAACAACTATAATTTTACATTTAGGTGGTTGTCAGGTAATTGGATCAAGAGTGGCGGGGTATATTGCTGTGATGCCTCCTTTGTATTTCTGAATCAGACATTGAGTTGTTATATATTCCATGGTCTGTTCTGGGTGACCACAGTCGCACACTGGAGAGTTTTTAATGTTCCATTTGTGCATCAAGTATCCGCATCTGCCATGGATTGTGTGGAGGTGGCTTAGGGTTGCCCATAAGCTTCGTGGAAGTTCGAAGCCAGGGATCTTTTTGTTCTGGTTCAAGATAAAAACAAATGTAGAATTATCAGAATTTTCGCACGGACAGAAATTCTGTCTTTTGCTCAGCTCTAGAAGGATTGGAGGGAACCGATAAAGGAACCTCTTCTCCTAAGCTTGGGAATAGCTTTTGTGTTGAGCTGACCCTACTGCAGTTTTGGAATCATCATTAAAAGAAACATGCCACATGAAAATCACTGAACGAGTTTTATTCTAGCCCTTGTTTTACTCCTCCATGGAACATACCTAGAGAAAAGTCTATATAAGAACAGAAAGCCCCAGTTAGAGCCTGATCCTTCAAGGTACTGAACATCGCCTGCAAAGTGCTGAGAGTTTTCAGTTCCTCTTGACTGCAATGGGAGTTGAGGTCACTCAGCCTCTCCAATGATAGGGTGTTTAGGAGCAAATTTTCAAATGATCTGATCACTCAACACTGTGACCAGATTTTGAAAAAAGCACCAGACTACATGGACAGATTTTCAGGAGAGCTCAGCAGGCTGTATGCACACTGGGTTCTCAGCGCAGCTAAAAATCTGGCCCCGACTGTGTGTGCTGAGCACTCAAAAATCTGGCCCACTTTTGAAAATCTGCCCTCAATAAGCTCTAATGAGGATTTTCTCACCTGCTTCTCCTATGACTTTGGCCAAGTCCTGGTGTTTCCTTGTTGTAGGCCAACATAATTCAAAAGGATTCTCTTCGTGATGACTGCAGATCTTTCTTCATCCCCTGTTGTTCCAGACCTGCCTTGCAGATTGATTGCTTTCTCACTGTATGAAATTGTTTCATAGGGGGGTCCTCTCCCCCTACACATATTACACAGTTACCAATTTAAGAACTTAAGAATCGCACATTTAATGTATAGTGGATTTTGAGTGTCCTGGATCTGTCATTACAGCCCATCTGTGGAATAATCTAATAGTCCACATGGCTCACTGCTGACTTTTCCCTACAGCTGAAACCCTCTTCTATTCTTTTAAGCATATGTTTGGAACTTGAAACTGGGTTCTCCTCTTTGAAGTGAGAGGGGACAAATTTTTGCATCAACAGTTTGCTTGGTACCATATTTAATGGTAACCAATTAGGGCTGTATTTCAGAGATTTATAATTCTTCAAGTTAAACATACTTCTAACTAGAAATTAATATTCAATATAAGGCAAAAGTGATTGGGAAAGATCGGTAGTTGCAACAGTGAACAATATACCCTGTATTGGATCCAGTGTTATCTTTCCCCCTTACCCACCATCAAACTTGAACATGAGTCGTAGCTAGTTTTCAGCCATCACAGAAAACAACCTACTTTTACACAGCATCAATTAAAGTTTGACCGGTACTTGCTATGATGTCATCAAATATAACAGATATGACAAACTAATGGCAGGCTGTCCTTTCACGTCCAAGTGCACGTGGCAGAGTAAAAGCACACCAGGGGTATTAGCAGCTTGGTAAGCAGATAGTCATGGTTCCCAAGAGCGGTATTCCGTGTGTATCCGAGTTGGTGCGTAGGGTTGGTAATGCTTGTTCTTTGGGCCAGGAGGATGGCGTGGCGTCATGTTCATGTAGTCACTCGTCAAGATTCTGTTCTTCTTGTTTTTCCACTACAGGGGGAAGTATGAAAACATTTCTGCAATTAGATTTTCCTCCATAGGCTAAATAATTTTTAAAAAGTCTTTGGGCATGGAGTCCAGAGTGTTTCTTAAAGCTGGGCTCATAATGAATAAAGGACTTGATTCGTTTTTCCTCCTTTCCAATTAATAAATTGTCCAAGCAGGTCATGCTATTATCAGACATATTCACCACTTAGAATTATTCCCCAAGGCTTTTTCAGGAAAGCACTGAAGCAAGTGTTTAAAGTTAAATAAATTAATCTAAAAACCAGCATGAGTAGTCAGATAAAATGTTCTGTGAAATTTGCCCTCCTCGCCTGTCAGTGGCCCAGCAGCCCACCTGCAGAGAAAGCTATAGTATTAGAGAGTTCTCCTGGTAGTGAATGCTGTAAACTAAGATTGTGTTCTAACTTCTCTTCTAACCACCTTCTTAGCTGGAGGAATGACTCAGCAGAAGTAAAGCAAGTGCAGTCAGCAAGGGGCTTTCCTAGCTTCTAACTAGAATTTTTTTTTAAAAAAATAGCTAATGTCAACAAAATAAGAGTGGCAGAAAACGCCTCCTGCCTGTATGTAACTGTGCAGACCTGTCCTCCCTCTCCCAAACAATCTGCAGTCTGCTGGTTGAGGGGTGAAGGAAGCAGAGATGAGGTTATTCGCATCTATCTGGCCCTGAGCACTGTACCTCACACTCACTAATGGACTTTTGCCTCACAGTAATCCTGTGCAGTAGGAAAGCACTATCCCCATTTTGCAGATAGCAAACTGAGGCACAGGGTAGATTACGTGACTTGCCTGAAGTCAGAGAGGAAGTCTGTGGCTGAGCAAGCAACTGAACCCATGGCTTCTGCAGTCTAGCTCCGTGTCCTATCCTCTAGACCATTATTCCTACCTAAATTAATCTCTTGTGAATTAGTGACTGTGCAGTGGCCTCCCCTCTGTCACAATTCTATGGTTGTAACTTGCTAAAAACATCTTTTTGCTGAAATTTCTTGCATTTGAAATATTTTCAACAGCTTGAGCAAAGTCTGTATTTTTTACTTGAGTAAGGACAAAAGTATAATTTTTCCAAAACACTTGTGAATCTTCTTGTGTGTGCATGCATGTGCCCACACACGCAAACACAATTCAGTCTGCTCAGGTTTCCAAATGGCTAGTCCTCGCTGAAGGCCAGTCTACAGAACAATTTGCCTGAAAAGCATGTAAAGTGTGTAGGTATGCCTATTTATATATACATATATGAGAGAGGCCTTAAATCTGGAGTCATAAGCATCTCAACTGGCAGTAAATGTCAGTTCTATGGAATAACATACATGAAGGTTAGTTACATATTTTATGCTGGTATTTCACCGTGGAGTTCCACAGTTGTGTCCTTTGGACTCTGCAGTAATTGAAGTGCACAGGGAAGGCAGTAGGAAGATTGGAGTTTGAGTTCTAATCTTTTTTTTTTTTTTAAACCCACTCTTATAAATATAATGTTAGGAGATTATTTTCACCTCTTTGAAGTGAAGAAATGTTAAATTTCAAATAGTGACAGGCCCAGATGGAATATTTTGGATTACTGCTTTACTGCTACATAATATTTTAGAATACAGTGAGTGCAATTCTACCCTCAGATATGCATGTGTTAATCTGATTGGTCTGGATGAGAGTTGTATAGATATCCCTGGAGGTGCAAAATTGTGTTAGCTATGTGCCACAGCGGGGAGTTAAGGTTACTATAACAACTTTAATATTTTCTGACTTTAAAATGGTGACCAAGTTTCATTCAAATTTGCAAAAGCAAATTATATTACTTATAAACTATGCAGTGTGTATATAAATGATTAGATACATACGTGTATGCTTGTACATGTATGTAGTCTATAACATAGATATATACATCTGTGTGTGGATAGACAAATGTACAATTTTAAAATCACCTAGCTAAGTCCGAGTTATTTTTGGCTTATAGAAATATTTAACTAGCATGAATAAATGCCTCACTGTACAAAGTTGAAGGTGTAGGACTGATGGTTTTGGAGAGCAAAGAACTTTTTCTTAACAGAGGTCAAAAACTGTGTAAGAACAAAGTTTCAGCTAGGCCAAACCCTAATTCATTCTATCATTGTGGACAGCTTTTTTGTACCCATAATCTTTATTAGCCAGCTCTATTTACATCCAACAGCATTGTAAGTATGTCAGCACTCCGACTACATGTTATTCAGAGGATACCAGCAGCAGGTAAAAATGGATGAAGCCAGCACAACACAGAATCAGAATGCTACACTGCCATTCTCCGTAGGAGTGCATGTCATCTTAGTAAGAATCTGTATCTGAGACGTAAGAGCGAGAAAATCCAAACAATAGAGAGAAAATTATTCAGACTCGAAATTATGGATCTGAAATGATAGTATTTCATCAAGGCATAGATGCTGCATAGCAATTTCACCTATTAGTTGTACCATTTAAGCTTTCCTATGACAAAATCAGAGTAAATCTCTTCAATCGGGGTGGGGGAGAAGAGAGAATTCGCTGGTTTTAAATTTTTTAATGGCAATGCCTGATCCAGCTTGCATATCATTGCAATGAACTTTGTGCCTCTGTGTGACAATGATGATGCAATTTAGAGACCTTGACTGGCAATGGGACTGGGTTTCTGTACTCAAATGTAGGGCTTAATCTAAAGGAGAGGTCAGGGAATTGCAGCCAGATTATCTTGTAATTAGTTGAAAATATAGATTTAAAAAGAGAGAGACTGGAAGGAGGAGAGTTCCCCTATATATCCACTATTCAAGCCTGCACATGAGTTAAATATTCTAGCTGTACTCTGTACAATATGGGGATCATACCCCCACACACACATCCATGCACAGAAGAGGAAGTCTGCTGCCTCCACATCTGCATCTCCTTTCTCCCAGGCCCTGCAGATCTGCGTATCCAATCAGGCAGAAGAGGATGGAGCCAGGGTGTGTCAGGGGTCCCCCTTTTGCTCCATAGTTATTTGTAAAGAAAAGATTCTGAGACTGCGTTATCTTTCCTATGCTGCCCACTCCATGGTGGAGATTCCTCCTGTTTTAGAACAACTTACAGCAAGGGTAGTGGCCAGAGGGAGTCCAGTGGAGTCAGACCACCAGGGAAGGTGGGGAAGAGGGAGAGTTGCTGCGGAGGCAAAATGAAGCCCTATGGAAGGGCTTGGCTAACTGCTGAGCCAGAGGACCTGTGCATATTGTAGGTGAGCTCCATGGTCTGTCACATCCTTCTAGAGAATAATCTAGGAAGTAGTTTACAAGGGGCTTCTTGCTGTTTTCCTGCCTCTGCCCCCTCTCCTGTTGGTTTTATTATGAGAGGGGACAGTCCAACCCAGTGTACTAGGGGCGGACAGTGAGAGAGCCTGGAGTCCTGACACAGTCAGATCTCCTACTAAAGCCCCAGTGAGAGTCCTGCCAGGGTTAGGACTCTGGTATGGAGCCTTGACTCCCTACCTGGTTACTGATGTGAGTGCAACAGGCAGACAGCTTTTGTTTCCTGTGAATGGATGAGCATCAGCAACCAGAGTGAAGAACCATTGCTGTTCTTAAACTGGAGATGGCAATAACTATGGAAGGTGACTGTATAAGCCGGGCAAAAGCTGGTGGGTGGAAGGGTGGGGGTGTACCTGAGTCACATAAAGCAAGGAAAAAAACTCATTTCTTACCCAGCAGATAACAAACACCACAGTTATTAGCACACTGTAGAAAGCCAGAAATCCAAGAGTCACCATCAGAGCCCAAAGGGATGATTGAAATGGTGGTGGTTGGCGGACCATCTCTTAAAGAAATAGAATAGAAAAAACGTCAGATAACATAAAAGCCATAACTTTAATTTCCATTTATTGACTCCTTGCTCCAACACTCTTCTGTAAATTCTATGGCCATCAGAGGAAAATGTCGTACCTTTCACATGAATGACAGTCCCATTGCTCTTGTCGTTGGAGATGTAAGGAGGTGGAAACATGACCTCAATTTTGCAGAAGTAAATATCTGTTTGGTCAGTATTCAGCTTCCAAAGACTGAAATTCACTTCCTTTTTATGGCTATCAACTGCAACAAGGCAGTTGAAATCTTTATTTGAATGATTGTTATGGAAGGAACCATTCCAGGAAACAGAGCAGACTTCAACTGCTCTGTCTGCTCCTTTATTCAGTGATGCTCTGAATTCATTCCCAGTTCCATTATAGGCATATTTGCAAGCCAAGGTAGCATTTTCATCAGATGCCGTGATTCGAGGTGGCTGTTCCACTAAAATCTTGTTTTCTGGGAGGGAGGATGGAAAAAAACACTTATTTATAAAATACGTTATATGATTTTTTAAAAAATCACGTCCTGCTGATGCAATTGCTCAAAATACCGGTACCCACAGAGACTGTGTATCTACCAGTGTGATCAAGGGTGTGTTCATTCTAAAGTGGATTGCAAATGTGACATTTAATACTGAAACTCTAACTTCTGTTCCAGTTGTAGACACACCAGTGTATTCATTCCTTCGCATCGAGTGTCCTAGTGACGCCACTAAGTTGAAATATGTATTTAATATCTAGCTTACCAATCAACAAAAAAAGAGGACCACCGTTATACATGTGCCTTCTGTTCCAAGAACAACCTTATTAAAAGGCAAATAGCTTGATGGTGTAACTGACCCAGTTGGGCCATCACTGGAATTTGACCCTAATGCCTTTAGCATGGCATGAGCCTCTACAACTTGAGCTAAAAGAAATTCCTCTAGCTAGCTGCTGTCGTAACTTCTTAACCTCTTATGTGGACCAGCCATAAGATAGTGACAAAGACTTAAATCTATGGCATTTGTCATACTAATGGCCCGAAGATACACTTCCTACAAAGGCAGAATCCTACTTGATCTGATTAGCCTGATACATAAGAACGATGTGTTTTCTGTCCCCCAGGTCACTGGGGTCTCTCTGTACTACCAGATGCCAAAAGAAGTTGAATCGCTGAAATGAACTGCATAGAAGGCTGCTTATTTAAGGGGAGTAGTCTTTCCCAAGTGAGACCTTACACTCCTTTGGAGAGCAGAGAAAAGAAGTGAGAGGGGGAACGACTCTCCCCAAGAGCAAAACCTTCACAACAGTGCAGGTGTGTGAACACACAAGTCTTTGTGCAGATCTTTTACACGAGGCCTTTGTGGGCTCTATCTGGCTGAGTGATGGGCACAGTCATAGGGGATGCTGAGGGGGAAACTGTTTCTGCCTCAGTTTATGTCCCCCTCCAATTTTCTGCTTCAAAACCTGCTATCCTTCTCCTCAACCTCTAAAAAGGGCTATGGAATAAATGGGGTGGGGCAACAGTCCTAGCTAAGCTAGTGGGAGTCTAGAAGACCTTATCCCCACTCCTCAGATGACTGACTGGAAGAACAGAAGTGGGTGGAGCACCAGTGGCTTAGCAGAAGAAGGGGTTCAGAAACTGCTCTCAGGAACTCTCTGCTCACTGGCCTAACAGCAATTGGAAAGGATATGGGGAGCAGCCGGAGATGGGGAGGAAGCATTGGGGGAGATATACTGGCACTAGAAAAGGTTCAGAAAAGGGCAACTAAAATGATTAAGGGTTTGGAACGGGTCCCATATGAGGAGAGATTAAAGAGGCTAGGACTCTTCAGCTTGGAAAAGAGGAGACTAAGGGGGGATATGATAGAGGTATATAAAATCATGAGTGATGTGGAGAAAGTGGATAAGGAAAAGTTATTTACTTATTCCCATAATACAAGAACTAGGGATCATCAAATGAAATTAATAGGCAGCAGGTTTAAAACAAATAAAAGGAAGTTCTTCTTCATGCAGCGCACAGTCAACTTGTGGAACTCCTTACCTCAGGAGGTTGTGAAGGCTAGGACTATAACAGCGTTTAAAAGAGAACTGGATAAATTCATGGAGGTTAAGTCCATTAATGGCTATTAGCCAGGACGGGTAAGGAATGGTGTCCCTAGCCTCTGTCTGTCAGAGGGTGGAGATGGATGGCAGGAGAGTGATCACTTGATCATTGCCTGTTAGGTTCACTCCCTCTGGGGCACCTGGCATTGGCCACTGTCGGTAGACAGAATACTGGGCTAGATGGACCTTTGGTCTGACCTGGTACAGCCTTTCTTATGTTCTTATGAGGGGTAGAGTAAACATGGGGGACTTGGACGGAGGGAAACACATGCAGAGGAATCTAGGAAAGGAAAGGGCATGTTGGCCAGTAACGGATCTGGGCGGGCAACAGAGACAACCCACCAACTGGAGTCTTGAATATATGTAAGATGGAGGCATCCCTACAGCCAGCATTAGTTCTTTGATTGCCAGCTTAACTCACTACTGCAGAAGCTAGTCACTCTCCAACTGTTTGCTAGCCTCTGGTTCTTTGTGTTCTCTGAGGAAGAAGAAAGAGAGCAGGCATTGCATAGTGGCTTTGCAGTGCCCTCTCTCTAGCAAGAGAAGAATGCAAGGGAGAAGAAGATTCCAGTCATTTCTCCTGGGGCCCCTTGCTGCAGCTTGACTAGCACCGTGCGTACTAGTGCGTGGGAGACAAACTTGTACATATTGCTGCAAACTTTGCCTACTTTCCTGTGTCTGCAAAACCCAGGAGGCCCTGCCCCAAGGAGAGCGAGAAACTAACTCAGAGTAGGGAGTCCCCGTAGGCTGGCAGAAACTGGTCCAGATTTTGGATTCCGTCCCATTGTCCCAAGACATCTGAGAGCACTATTTGGCTGTCTAAGGCTTTGTCTCCACCAGGGGAAAAAAATGTTTGGTTCATTTGCCTGCTTTTGAAATGTGTTAGCTAATCCATTTTAATTAAGTGCTGTTTGAAAATGTTTTAGCATTGACTGTAGCCTGGGTTTAACACCTTTTCCAAACATGGTAGCCGGATGTGGATCAACCTAGCAAGAAAATCAATACATGACCTGGGCTGGAGTGTGCAAGACACTAGCAGAATTGTTTTATATTTATCACATTTGGGGCCCACGAGTCCTACCGGGAGTGAGTGTTGCCTAGTTTTTAGATAACTGGAGAACGAGGAGTTGTGGGTAACATGTTCTTATTGGGAGTAGAATTGCAGTAGTGCCTAGAGGCTAGGGTCTCGTCTTGCTCCGTGCTGTACGCATGCATAACAAAGAGCTGCTCCCTGCCCCAGCGAGCTCCCCATCTAAGTGTCCTTGATCAGAAACTTCCAAAAACATTAGCCGATTAGAGAAACGCCTGCAACGCTGTCACAAACACTTATGAAGAAAAACCAGATCCTTTTGGCCAGCCCTGCTTAGGGGCAAAAGGAACCCTCTGAAGTGTCATCACAGTGGCAAGCCCCTCAAGGCATTGTTTAGATTCTTTTAGGGAGCCCAATAACCTTCCACGGTGCTTTGCTGCCATAGGCTGGTTTCTAATCTCAGATGTGCGGTATGTAGCACCAAGTATCTTAAACTCCCCTATTCAACTGCAGTATCGGATCATTTTTGCACCCACAGCCATGTGTTGCTGACAATATGAGATTAAAATCTATTGGCCTTTCTACCCAAAATTATTTCCTGCTTTCTTGGCCATGCCGCCAAATCTGTGAGCCCTCCAATGCTGATTAGATGTTAGCATAGGTTCTTGTTCTTCGGTAGCCAAGCATATGGAATACAAGATGCCTTAATAGCATGAGCAAAGTGTATTTCATGGGTCAGTGGATGAAGACTGTTTACAGATGTTTTGTTCAAGCTGAGAACCAGGCTTAGCATTGTCAGGTGGCTCCACTCTATTAAATCACACCACCACCTAAACAGATTGAGCGGTTTTGTTTTTCATTATGTGGAACAAATTATTCCTCGTGAAAGCTATGTGCATGGATGGTGGCATAATGGAAGCAAGCATTGTGTGACCTCAGCATGCAGCTCTACCAAAGAACCCACGTCCCGGCCTCCAGCAAGGCCTCTTATCCCTCTCTCGTGGTTCTGTCTGTTGGAGAAAATCAGTCATACCAAAATGTATATTCGGTCCACAAGAGAATAAGAGTAGCGCATCAAGCTCCTGTGTCACCTGTGACCAGAACAGGATTGTAATAAATCCTCAACAGGAGCTGAATCTGGGCGAGTAAATAGAATTTGAACCTAGGCCTCTAAGAGGCTGGTGTCCTAACACACTGCACAAGCCTAGTTCAAGTTTATCTTGCATTCATGAAAACACTTTTCTTGTAAATGTCACTTGGGCTTTGTTAAAATGGTAAAACATTGAAACATTTAGTAGGTGTTTCCATTTGTGAATTGTTTCCCATAAGTAGGGCGATGAGTGCTATTTCCAAAGGCTATGTTCCGTTGTAAGTTCTACATAATAATAAACATCTATGACTGCACCTGGCCTGACCCAGCCCAGAAAACAATAGTTATGCAAAATCACTATCTACAATTTCATAAAAGTCTTGAAGTCTGGTGTGGAACCATTCTCTGTAGCAAATTAAGCACATGCATAAGCGTTTGCAGGATCGGGCCTTCGGTTTTATAAGCAACTGTTGCACTGTGTAAGATCCCTTGTCATAAAACATTTCACACCACATTCTTCATATTACATTTATATTATAATAGAATTTAGGACTTTTCATCACGAAAAAATCTTAACAATACTTATTAACTGTAAAACACTGACATTCTGATCTCATACACCTTACGCAAGTAAAACTCCATTGAAGTCATTGTGACCCAGGAAGAGAACCAGAGAAAACATAAAAGTAAGGAAGAATAATTGTTTTTCCAAAATTTTCCATGCATAGCCAGCAAGTGATTAAAAACATCCTACGCTTGATTGGTAGACCAGAGAAGCAAATAATTTTATTCCCTCTTTTCCCCCATACAATACAGATATTGAAAATAATAGTTGTTTTGCCTTTGTTAGGAATATGGGATGAGGTTTTGAACAGCTAATCTGTTGTTCTGCATAAACATAATAGAGAAAAAACCCATTTGAAAGCCTTGGGAAGCCGAAGAAGTGGGCAGTAGAACCACAAAAGCTTATGCTCTAATAAATTTGTTAGTCTCTAAGGTGCCACAAGTACTCCTGTTCTTTTTGGGAAGGGAGGAAACTGAAGAGGGCTAAAAAAAACCTATAAACAGAAACATACACAGATATGGTACCAAAAAAAGCAATTCTGACTTAAGGCTACCAATTTGTGCTGTTCAGCTACTTCCAGTCTTATGCTTAGACAGGTTTTTTCTCTGTTACCCTTTTTTTTTAATTGGCTAATTCAACCAGCTGTCTGTGATATGCAGCTTCCCCTGAAATGAAACAGCCTACTCTGATCCCCTTCTCGTGATCATGAGCCACTCGTGCCCTTGCTAATCTCCCCTTCCTTACATTAAGTACTGTATGGAGAAAGGTAATAAATGCCGGAGATACTCTACTGCTTTAGTTAAACGCAATTTCTTAATTTGCAGGGCCCAGGTGTCTGTTTAACTTGTTCGAAGAAGAGGAAATGTATTGATGTCATCCTAGTGTCTGGTAAACCACTGCTCACCGTGCATACACACCAGAGATCATTCTATGTACTAGTAACCTGGGTGGGTTCCAGGTCAGTTTTTAACCCATAAAAACCATGAGCCAGCAGATTTCCTGTAGTACAAGGGTGGGGAGAACCCAGCTGTATTGGTTATGAAACACACACTGCAGACAGAATAATCTAGCTGCCTCTTAGATTACAGTAAAATAATTACTCAGCCAGAAAGACAAGTAAGAAAAAAGTACCTTTTTGACAACACTAATGCAAAGATTGTGGTTCAGGTCAACATACAGTGTTCTCTGAGATAGTGTTATAATACGAGAATAATGGGACAGTCTTGTTGGCCTTAGTCAGGCAATGTTCTCATTGACTTTAACGGCCATTTGGATTATTATTAAGGACTGCAGCATTTGGCTCAACAATAATAATGTCCCTTTATTAAGCATCTCTGATCTGAGGATCTAAATGTAAATACAAGGTGGATAAGAACCCTATGGCAAATGCTCATTTAAGCTCTCATCCTGCAAGTTCATATACATGTGCTTAACTTTACACATTTGAGTAGTCCCACTGAAACCAATGGGACTGCTCAAGTGTTTAAAGTTAAGCAAGCATGCAAGTGTCTGTAGGATCCGGACCACCGACAGGGTGTCGGAGTATCATTAATATATACTGCAGTTCAAAGGGTTTGCTTAAAGCTGCTGGCACCTCATTGATTATTTCCCCCTCTCCTCCTCCCTCCCCCCCCCCCCCACTGTTCACCTACTCCTGCTGCTTATCCCCACTCCTAGAATAATAATCATCTGTTTGTGACAACCCCATTGCCTGCTGTGGAAATAATTATGATGTTACAAACAGAGAATTATAACTTCAGGAGAGGAATAAGGAGCAGAAGCTGATGGATTCTGAAGCAATATCGATCTTGATTTCATGCAAATTACAATTCCTTAACCAGGGAAAAGAATTGCAGAAAAATGTAAGAACTGTTTCTAACTCCTTTTTTTCTAATTCTTCTGTCAGGCAACGGCAGCAATGTAAGAATGGTCTACATGTGACTAGTTCTGTTAGGGGGACAGGTTTCTGTTCATCTCTTTTCCTGTAAATATACAAATGCTGACATTTAGAGAAGAGCTGACAACATGAATTCACAGGCCAACAATTTCAGCAGTACTTTGACTTGAGATTATCCTAGCAAAAACGATCATCCCCTGCCTTGCTTTGCATTCTAATGTGTCCCCTTGAAAGATGTGGCAATTATGAAGCTACTAAAACTGCATAGGAGAGGTGATAACAAGACATAGAGTAAGCTAAGAAAGAACAACTGAAGATTTAAAATATTCAGTAACATTTTAAGCTTCCAAATAGACATGTTTTTGTTTTCAGAGGGAAATTGATTATTCAGTAGGTAGCAATAGATTATTTTTTTTAAAAAAAAAACAACCATCAACAACCCATTGATTGTCCTAAAAAAACAAACCCTCTATTTTTATCCATTTTACATATTTGTTAATTCTCACTAAGTATACTTAGGGCTAAGTCCTGCAGCCCTTTATACAGGGTGAACTTTCAATAGAATATAGGGCTGCACATTGGAAACTCTGGAGGTTACAGAAATATATACACTGAGAGAAGTGGAGTCATCAAAACAGTTTAGATCTAAAATAAAGAGAACCCACCAAGGTAGCAGTGGTATGTTCAAAACTATGATCTAGTATGATAGTAGCATGATATATGCCAGGGAACAAATCCTGACTCCAAAACATACCTAAAGAGAAGTCAAATAAAAAAGCGCTTAGGCTCCAATTTGGAGAAGATTGTGATTAAAAAAACAAAACAAAACAAAACAAAATCCATTTTATCAGCCTTCAGTAACTAGTCACCTACATCGAAATACATTCTCCTGCATCTTAATGATGGTCCAGAAAAGTAAATAGAAAGGATCAAAATGGTTTACCTGTTAGTTCAGCAGCTTGAATGAAGCTGAGAGCAGCGAGTATCCAGAATATCATGATGATAATGGTGGGCTGCAAATGTAGATGCCACCCCCACAAAGAAATCTGAAGACTGAACCACAAGCCAACCTGGTGGGGCTAGACTGTTCAGTCAGTCACACATTCTCTCTCTCCTCTCCTTTCCCCCTCAGGAGCACTTGATCTACATACTGACTGAAACCACTGTGATGGCAACATTTCAAACCGGAAGTTAAGTTGTTTGATGACTTCAGCTTTTTATCTTTAGGAAGTCTTGTCTCTGTTGCTTAAAAGAAAAGTTTGTCCTTGGTAAAACTCTATTATGCTAAAGGAAATGAAAGCCCACCTTCCAACATTCAATAGCATGCCCCTTTTGGCTAGCCAGTGTTTGGATGGGCACTTGTAGATCGGATTCTGTTATGAGCAGAACTGGATGAAACAAGTCAGGTATATACACTTTGATGCAATCCTGTTTATTTATAAAGACTGTACCCAAAGTCCCGTCTCCCTGAACATAGTCGATTAAAACAAACAGCAGGTCATTCCCTTGCTTACTATTTCCAAGTCTGTCCCTCCAGTCAGTTGTGTGCCAAGAAGCTCTGTCTCTCTGCCCCCTTCAAGGCCACAGTAACAACTTGCTGGATTCCTGCCTCTAATGCACACAGCTTGCCAACAATGCCCTCACATCTGGGTTTGCAACCAGTTTAAAAGGAACCCTCTTACAGCTGAGCCTGGCTCAGGCTTTGCTAGATGACCCTGTGCCTATGGTAGTAGCCTACTATTGTTTCCAGCTATCATGCCATAAAGGAATATTTAACTGCTCCTTCCATTTAATCTGAAGTAAGGGTCTGTGATTGTCTAATAGATCAAAGACCTGCTTGGTGGCAGCCATTAATACCCTCCAGCATAATAGTAGCATGGTCAGGCTGCTTGAGATCTTTAATATTAAACTATTTCCTGCACAGAAAAAGAACAAATCACAGAGCCAAAATCTACTATGGCTGAATGTGTATGGCTCTCATTGACATCTATAGGAGGTGAACTTCTGTATCCATGGGTAAAGTTTGGCCTATGGTGCCTTGACTTCCCTCTCAAAATGCCATCAGAATGGACTCCAAGCTACAATATGTCACTATTTAAGGAAAGAGAGAGAGAGAGAGAGATTATATTTTGGCAAAAAGTAATATCGTGCTATGCCTTTTCTCTTAACCAAACTGATTCCTGAGTTCATATTAAACTTTACATTAGTTTAATGTGCTGACCTAGCATGCATTCTACCATCCTCCATAAAGAATGTCGGAAATTCCTTAGACGTGAATTTTGGAGTGTGGAACTGGGACTGCAGGGGTTAACCCCTCAGTGTGGGCTGACAAAGCCACACCCCCATGGCCATACTGGGCATACTCGAAGTGCAACACCAGTATAAGAGGGAGCAGCCTGGCTCCATCTGGGCCGACCGCTGTAGGGGAAGGAGGTATGCTGCCGGATCCTGCTGCAAGGCCGCCGGCACTTCACGACACAGAGGCCAGCCAGCTGACAGCAACCCTCAAACCCCAGATTTTCTGAAAAATTGGGTTGTGGGTTTTTCACTTTTGATAGCTGCTGGGGATGATAGTTCAACTGCGCTGCTTTGATCTATAGGTAGCATGCACCCAAGATCTTTGGGACGAGACACTTCATTCAGAGCCCAGCTCTGTAATCTGGTAGCTAGTTCAGCTGCTATACCCACTTCCAGTCCAAGAATTTTAACAAGAGGCTTGTGGTCTATAATCAGTGTGGAAACTCATGGAATTTCATGTCGCTAAACCCAGGCTTTTCTGTCTGAGCCCAGTTTTTTTTGGAAAAAATGAAATACCCAAGTGTGACGGGTTGAAGCCCCCATCCGGGATGCCACCTGATGTGCTGGGGTCCCACTAGTTCCACCCATACCACCAGCCTGGGTTTCCTCACCCTGTCCTAGCTGTGCCAGGCCCTCAAGCCTTCTCTAGCACACCCAGCTGCAGATGGACACAGATACACTTAGGTTAGCTCTGTGCGGGGGGAATCAACTCAGGGAATGTCCAGCACTCATGTGCATACCTCCTTTGGGGTATAAACCCAAAATAATACTGTTTTGCACTGTATAGAAAGATCTGCACAGTGCAAGCTCATAAAAATTCATCCTCTCCCTCAATGCGGAGAGAGATATGCACAGCTTTTTGCCCCCTTCCCCTCCCCCATATGAAATGCACAAACTGGGTTTGGAAATAAACAAGAAATAAGGTTATTAACTGCAAACGGTAAATTTTAAGTGATTATAAGGGATAGCAAACAGAAGAAAGCAGATTACTGAAAAAATAAAACAAAATGCACAGACAAGCTTAATACACTCAAGAAACAGGTTACAAAATATAATTTCTCACCCTAAATGTTGTTTTAGGCAAGTTGCAGAGTTTCTGTAGCTCAGAGTTCCAGTTATGTCTCTTTACAGACTGGACCCCTGTCTCAGCCTGGACTCAACCACTGCCTTTTCCTTCAGGTGTTTTTAGCAATCTTCCTTCTTGGACCAGGAGGCAATGTAGATGAGTCTTGATCGATTTACTCCCCAGCCTTAAATAGAATTTGCATAAGGTGGGAATCCTTTGTTTCCAGTGGAAAAATACCAGCAGTGTCCAAGGTGGGACTTCGTACCAGGTGACATCATCAGATGACCCTGCAGTGTCAAAGCAACATTCCAGGAAGCTTCTCAGGATGGTGGGAGATCAGTATTTCCAAAGTTCTATTGTCCTTCTTCAATGGCTCATTCAGGCTGATTGCCTACTGTCTGGTGGGCGTTCCCTCAAGTACACACACAGTTGTAATTGTTACATAGTCAATATTCCTAACTTCAGATGCAGAAATGATACATGCATACAAATTGGGTGAACACATTCAGTAAATCATAACCTTTTCAATGATACCTCACATGACCCATCTTGCATAAAACATATCTTAATTATGCCATATTAATATCATAATATTTCTATGAAGAATATGGGGTGTAATGCCACATCAAGTGATGGGTTTTTTAGGTGAGATGACTAAACCAATGCCTGTTGATCATGTGTTACAAGCTAACTGGAATTGTAATTTGAGCTCGGAGTTTCTAACACCATTGAACATCTCTATGAATTCTTGGTCTCCCTAAATGCCTCGTTAACCAATATTGGTCGGGTCTCGCAAAACTGTGCCATCCTACGACTGGTACAGGCAGATGAGCCTGCACACTTTTTATCAGACCCAAATGCGTCAAAGTACTGTTCACATGATGTTGTCTGGGTATTGGATACTTTCTATACTTGGAATCAATGCAGACATAGGTGATTTAACCTATAATGGCTCCAACGCTGATGGAATCGACCCCTTTGTCAAAATCAGATTTGGATTATGTTGTTTAACACAACATTCTGCTTTGATCTTAATCTGCCACAAAGCTCAAGTCTCTCTCTTGTGCACACTGGGTAAAAATGGTGCCATTTAGGCACATCCCTAAGTGCGGGAATGTTGGTGAACCCCTTGGTGAGTGCAGGACGGGGTTGTGCCTTAGAAAGTACAATCCCTTCCCTGATGCACAGTGGGAATGCACAGCTGGCGCCTTCTGCTGTTGGCTGCGGTTCAGCCATGGCCTTGCACCTACCTGCCCTCTTTTCTGTGCCCCTCACAACTCTTGGGATGGGGAGAGCATGGGGAACAGACTTTGAACAATCCTGAGTACAGGGACTGTAGTTGTCCCTGACCCTTTGTGGAGGGGGGGAGGGGAGGAGAAGGTAATGGGGAGGGGGAGTAAGGCTCCTTGTCCCATTCCCCACCTTCCCCGCCTCCCGCAGTAGCACTCAGAAGGGTCAGGGCCAATCTGACGCATAGTGTTGGCTCTAAGTGCACTGTTACCAAACTGTGTTTGAGACAGTTCATATGCAATTTGAGAAACTGCATCCATAGCGTGCAGGCCCATTTTAACTACCCAATGTATTATTTTCTCGGTGCTGACCAGCAATTCCGATGCTGCCTTTTCCAAGTCCTCGTGTTCTGCAGTGAGGTATTTAGTGCTGCCTAATGGCTTTCTCTTTGATCCCTGCAGCGTAAAGGGCATGCTCTTCAGCAAGCTTGCAGAGTCCTCACTACCAACCCGTCTAGCTTTTAACAGGAGCACAAATCACTGTTCTGTTTCCAAGGACGTGCATCTTGCATTGGCTCCCTTTCTCCTCCAAACTGGGATCATGCTGTTCTAATCAGTGGTTTTTAAACTGTTTACTTCTAAACACTTTAAAAACTTCCCTTTGTCACTTCAGCTCTATGGTCCTTCTCCACAGCCAAGGCTGAAGGAGCAGAGAGGTAGGGGTTGGGGTGATGGTTGTATGAGAGCTCAGGTCTCCTAGCTCAGGACAAACCACAGAAAAGCCTGTCAGAAAACATCTAGAAATGGCCCAGAATGACACATCTCTATCTTTCTTTAATTTTCCCAGGTATTCAGACAGTGTTCCCCTTGCTAAGCAATAGTGAAGGCATAACTTTATTGCAGAATATTACCAGCTAATTTGGGACATTAATCCATTTTTAACTCAGATTTCCATCTGACTAGGCTGTTAGGACTCTGTCTGGCAAATTCTGTTTGCCATCACATCAGTGCAAATCTGGAGTCATCTTGCTAGTTTCAGTGGGGCTACTCCACATTTGCACTGCTGGAACTGAGAGCATCATTTGGTCCTGTACTGGGAGAGGTGGATGTTTCCTCTCCTCTGCAGTATGAAGTCCTGGCCCCATTGTAATAAATGGGAATTTTGCTATTGACTTTAGGGGTCCCTGTCTTTTTCTTTGAGTAATTCCATGAGACATAAAATACCACTCTATATGTTCAGCACAAAGCTGAAAATGCTGTTCATTTTCATCAGAAAAGTCCCCTACTACATCAATAATGGCTGGGACTGGATTTTTTGGCAACTTTCTAATTTTCCTCTCTTGTGGATGTGGTCCACTGTGATTCCTCTCAGACTAAATCAGGCACCTTTTAAACAATCCCAAGAAATCCTAGCCAGAGAACCACTTTACCCATTGTGTGAAGAAGAATCAGGAAGCACTGACTTGGGGTGTCCTCCAATGTTCAACTTCTATAAAGCCCAGAACATAAACTCTAAAAATGCAGCCTAATCAGTTTAGAATCCAGCATTACAGTAAATGGAGAGGTTCCCCTTGACTTCAGTGGGAGTCACCCTGCACCCTAGCAGCTCTCAACATGCATTTCTACATGCTCTATTCTCAGACTAATAAAAACCCTGGGGCTTCCTAGAACATTAGTTGTGACCTTATATTAGCATTAGCTTGTCCTACACAGGTTAATCCAATAGGAAAACAGCAGGTCATCCAGATTCCCATATAACTTATGTGCATAGACTGTGAAATCATTGCCTTTTCAGTTACCGAACTAAACTATAATACTGTGCAAAGAATATATTTAATATTGTCTTATGGAATCCTCCTCCACCATATCATGATATGGATCATACGTGTCTGAGCTGTTGTTCATGTGGACCTTATTCCGTTTATTTTGTTTAGTTGGCTAGTGCGCCGCTGATCAAGTAGATGGGCTCACTACACCACCTAAAGAGCTCAAAACAACTTCATTCTTTCTAAGCAACTGTAAAGAGCTATTTGGTGTGAATAGTGCTAGAGGCCACTTGTTAGTACTTAACCCTTCTTTTGCCTAAAAATCCTCAGTAGAAGGAGTGTGTGAATGTAACCACGCACTTTTTGAGAGAGAGAAAATGCATCATAATATGGGGCGATATAAAGAGTTTGATGAAGGGTCACATTATTCATGAGGCATTGTATGAACTATGCAGGTCATCCCCCCAAGATATTCACTCAATATGCGAGCTTGCTTTTACGGAGCACTTTTCCTCTGTTGGGCTCAGAAGCATTTTAAAAAGAGGAGCACATATAATTATTTCCATTTTACAGAGTGGGAGACAGGCAGAGTGACCATGGACAAGTCACCTCCCCAGTGTCAGAGTCAAGAATAGAGCCCTGATCTCCTGTGTTCCGGCCCACTCCCCTCTCCACGAGCTACAATGACTTCCAGTAAAACCATTGTAGCACACCATTATAAATATATTGTGTACACACACATTTTACAGGAAGGAAATGTAACTAAATGTTTCAAAGTCCTTAAATGTATTGGGGTTATCCTTGCATTCGTCTATCTGTATAGAGCCTTCAAAGAGAGGAAAAATGGAAATATATTAAAACACCTTTGAAATGTACCTGAAATGGTACAATGTAAGTTTGGTACAATGATACAATGCAAGTTTGATAGGTAGGGCTAGATGCAAGTGCTATATATCCCAATGGAAAGGGAATTTCCCCTTTTAAAAAAAGTTCCTGTTTCTAGACTTTGTGATATCAAGACCTTAAGTCTGTCACTGTCCAGGACTTAAATGCTAGCCTCAACCCAGTGTATTGGGGGGGGGGGGGAATTTGGGAGAAGAATTCCACATCTGGGGAGAGAAGCATTTCTCTAGCAGGCTGATTAATCTTAAATAGCGGTGGCTATTTCTTCCCTATGGATGATGTTTATGTTTAAAAACTCTTGAAATAAAATGCATACTCTACTCTAAATGTTCCAAGATAAGAAGGGTTTCAGATTAAGGGGAAGAGCTTCATTTCTCTTTAGCCAATTGTCAGAATGTTGTCTGTCAATAGTAGGGTGATCAGATGTCCCGATTTTATAGGGACAGTCCTGATTTTTGGGTCTTTTTCTTATATGGGCTCATATTACCATCCACCTCCGGCCCAATTTTTCACGCTTGCTCTCTGGTCATCCTAGTCAATAGTGCAATCTGGGCCTTGTTTCACTTCAGTAGAGAAGGTGAAGCAGGACCAGAACCTCAGCCAGAACAAACCTGCATAGCTCCATTAATGTCAAACGAGCTATGCCAATTTACATCAGCTGAGGTTCTGGCCCTTAGCATCTGCTGAGTGAAGACAGTTTTGATAAGAATCCCCTGCTCGTGTCCCCAAGATGGGAGCTGCCTCTGTTTTGATGCTAATAACATATTCAGTGTTTGTGGGAGAAAACTGAGACAATTTTTACAAAATCAGGACACTCCAGCAGTTCTTGAGATAGCTGCTTTGCCTGAGGTAGGGTACAGGACAACAGTTGGGAACAAAGTGCTGTCTAAACAACAGGGAAAGGGCAATTGAGAGGTACTGTACCAAAGATTAGTAATGCTCCACAGTGCCCGGGGCCTATGGAAACCCCATTATAAAGCCCAGATAGTATTTCATTTCTACACCCTTCCTTCCCTCTTTTATCTGTATAAAAACAAATAAATTAAGTACAAAAAAAGTTACTGCAACAATAAATTTAAAGAAAAACATTTTCAAAAGCACCAATGGCCCAGAGCCTCAAAGGAATTTAGCTGTCCAATACCCATTGACATCAAGAGTAAAATTTTCAGAAGCAACTTAAGTATTCATGAGCCTAAATCCCACTGGCTTGCAATGAGAGGTAGCCTCCACGGTGCTAGTTACTTTTGAAAATGGACCTTAGGCTCCTGAGTCACTCAGGCACTTTTGAAAATCCGACCCGTTCTCAGGGTATGTCAAGGTTAAGGTTTTTATAGTAGTCCTGAATTATCCACACTGCATAAATACAGGGGCAGAGCCTCAGCTGGTGTGAACTGTCAGAGCTCCACTGGCTTCAGTCAGGGCCAGCCCTAGACCAAATGGTACCCCAGGCAAGGAGCGTCTTTGGCACCCCCAACTGCATTTGTTAAACTTTGGAATATCTTATTTTGTATTGCATTTGTAGCCCATTTCACAACTTTGATGCACAAATTACCTGCATCATTTATCCCTGTCATATAAGATGATAAATTTGCATGCTAGGATCTGTAAATCTGTATTCATTCATGCCATATGTAAGCAAAATGTAGTTCTCAGAAAGTCTGGAAGGTTCCATGAGATTCTACAAAGGTCCAGAACATTGTAGGAGGTTAGTGAAAAATGAATCCACATACAGAACACCTGGAACATTTTACTTCAAACATTCTATTTTCCCTTTTATCACTAACAACAAAAACAGCATCCTAAACCCGGCATCCCCACCCCCACCCTGGCCCAGGGGGTCACCTAGGTCACCTGCCCCTAAGTCCAACCCTGGCTTCAGTGGCACTATGACTGTACATCAGCTGAGGATTTGGCCCATAATGTTTTGATTATGAAGGTGTTAAATTCATGCCTCTTGGGTTTCCTGATTTTTTTTTTTTTTTTTAATATATACAGCACCCATCTGACAGACCTTCCCTATACAGTTCTCCCCTATTTACAACTCAGGAGCAAACAGTCCTCTTTATGAAGTCAGAATTTATTGTGCAATACAATTACCATCCCCTTTAAGGAAATATCTGTGGAGCTGCTAAACAGCCCAGCCTAATAATACAGTGGAACATAGTCCTTGGGATTACCTCATGCTGAGTGTCCCTCACAGGAAGTGATTATTTTGGTTGACACTAATAAAGAGTAACTTGTAGAATAAGCACTTCCATGTGATTTCTTCACCTGAAGACAGTGGTTCCATAGGCCTGGGCAAACCTAGACGATGTCCAAAATCAACAACTTTCTGCCAAAAGAATGACCTTTTCTCAGACTGTGGTTCTGCCAAAGCCAGCCTGCAGTGTCATTCTCTGCCAAAATTCGATGAGAAACAGAAGTTTCATTGTTTTTCTGTTGCAAAAAAAAAAAAAATACTGAGTCATAGTAAATTAGAAATGTTTTCTGGGATGGAATATTAAACATTATAAATATGCTAGCAACAGCTTCAAATATTTCCACTCAGGAACCAGTGACCAAAATTCTGGGAAGTACTTCTTAATTTTAAACTGGAAGCTTCTTAGAAAAATGAATCCTGCCTTAACTCACCATATAAACATTTCTTTCAAAATATTCCTTAGAGGAGAGTGTATAAAAATAAACCCTATCACCCTGAACAAGCTGGATGGTTTGGGGAATCCATACTAAAAAGCATCATACACACCATTTTAAAAGTGCCTTCCTTTCAAGGCGCTCAAAGCATTTCACATGCATTCGTTAAAACCCAGATGCCATGGAAATGTGCATAATAGAATTACCAAGTCAGATAGGTAGGTTCACAACACCTCTGAAAGGTGGCAAGACACTGTTAGGATGAGAAACCCAGGTCTCCTGATTCCCAGGCTTGGTCTACAGGACTAACTTATGCCAGTATAACTATGCACTCATGGGTGTGGAAATTCACACCCCTATGCGACGTAGTTATATCAACCTAACCCCCGATGCAAACAGCGCTATGTTGATGGTAAGGCTTCTCCCGTTGACATAGCTACCACCTCTCAGGGAAGCTTGCCCGTCGGTGTAGGTAGCGTCTTCACTAAACACTACAGCTGTACCACTGCAGTGCTGTACATGTAGACAAGCCCTCAGTCTTCCATTCTAGACCATGCTGCCTCTTTATAATGTTTAAAAAATTAAGTGTCCTGTTTCTAAACACAAGCGAACCTGTATTATTTGCCCTTGTTTTGTCAAATTCTTGGATTAAGTTTTAGTCAAATGTCCATGGTTAGTTGCTTATGGAGTTTGTATTCTGTGTTCTACTCAATTAAAATCTTTTTTTTTTTAAAGTACCCTGCAGAGATGAGACAAATTAGTAAGCAGCAGCACTGGTTTAATAATAGAAGAAAGTGATTCATGACTATATTCATGATTAGAGCTCTCTGCTGGTGTTCTGGGGTCATGTTTACTTGAGGATTTCAATTGCCAGTATATTTATGAATTCTAAACATTTTGTAAATTTTAACACACATTATTATTCATCTGGTAACTCATAACAGAGATGCATTAACAGCTGCTCATTAGCTGATATGCTTCATTTGTTATACTCCTGTTTTAAAAGTTTCCGCCATTCAATCAGAGAGCAGAAACAATAGCATGTGAATTAGGCGACCCACTATACACCACTAGGGAAAATAAACAAACAAGGGTATTTGCAAAGACAACAGTTTATGAACAACCCATCAGTTGAGGTGTATGTATATAAGCTGTTTGGTGAAAACTCACTATTAACTCATAGAAATCAGGATGAATTTATGATCAATTCGGATGTTGTTGTTGGCATCCTTTTGTCTGAGAGAGATGGTAGGAATTGGAGCTATGATCAATTCATGAGTAGAAAAAGTGGGATAAATTAGTCTGATCAACCAATAATTCAACTAACTCTGGCAAATAGAGGTATATACAGAAAATATAATCTACTACAAAGATGACTATAACACATCCCTCTTCTTCTCAATAGCAAGAGAAGAGAAGAGAGTGAGGAAGGCAACCCTGGATCAATAACCCCGATACCTTCGAGTCTCTGTGACAGCTATGTAGTAAAACAAAACCTCTAGTAGCTCTGCACTAGGTCTACACTACCCGCCTGAATCGGCGGGTAGAAATCGACCTCTTGGGGATCGATTTATCGCGTCCCGTCGGGATGCGACAATCGATCCCCGAATCGGCGCTCTTACTCCACCAGTGGAGGTGGTAGTAAGCGCCGTCGACAGAAAGCCGCAGAAGTCGATTTTGCCGCCGTCCTCACAGCGGGGTAAGTCGGCTGCGATACGTCGAATTCAGCTACGCTATTCACGTAGCTGAATTTCCGTATCTTAAATCAACTCCCCCCTGTAGTGTAGATGTACCCAAAAAGAAAGGGGAATAAGTATTTAGTGCTTTCCTTGACCTGTATCAAGTGAAAGTACAATCCTTCTTCTCTAATATTTCCAATTGGCTCTGATTTGTAAAGAGTTTTTAACTGGTGTCTTTTTCTTTGATATTTTCACTTCTGCTCTTGCCTTTTCTTTTTAGCCCTGAGCATATATTGCATTTTGGTTTTCTTATGTTTCCACGTTTATTTTCTTTAAAACTATTGTTGAGCCCAAACTAATGACAGGGGGAAGGGTCCAGCATCAGGATTGGAGAAACAGAAGCCCATTAACTTGCCAATAGAAGGAGAGGGGATAGATGTGCATTAATTCTCGCCGCCACTTAGCAATAAGCATAGTCGGGCTAGGAAGTGTAAAGAATAATAATCTGTGTGCATGAAGCAAGACATCAGAGTGCAGGGCAGGGTGGGGTAGTTCAAAGAATTAAAATCAGAGGGTAAAAAGTGTTGGGATTTTAAAAAATACTAACGGTTTCTCCAGAAATAACATTTCGAGTACATAAAAAAAAATTAGAATTCCTCAATCTAGATCCAGGTCAGGTCCATACCTGGGGTGAGTTTAGAACCAGGTTTTTGCCTTAGGCCTATCTTTGTAAGGCTTAAATAGCCCTTGGCTAACTAGGTGGAAGTGTGCAAACAGTTTGGTATTCAGACACTGAGGGCCAGGTTTATTTGGGATCTGGTCAGGACCGGCTCCAGGGTTTTTACCGCCCCAAGCGGCGGGGAAAAAAAAAAAGCCGCGATCGCAATCGGCAGCACTCCAGCGGCAGCTCCACTGCGCCGCTTTCTTCTTTGGTGGGACTGCGGCAGCAGGTGCTTCCCTTTGAGAGGGACCCGCCGCCGAACAGCCCGACGTGCCGCCCCTTCCCCTTGGCCGCCCCAAGCACCTGCTTGCTGGGCTGGTGCCTGGAGCCGGCCCTGGGTCTGGTAAACCACAGTGCCGCATACATCTGTCAAGAGACCTATCCTGTCATACTAAACAAACTAGGGACCTATTTTCTCATCAATTAATGTGTGTAGTTCATTTCTTGCTTACTGAGAATTACAGTCAGGAATTCAGAGGAGCATCTACCTCTATGACACATTACACTGGGAATCACATGAGAAGAAAATCTCTCTTGAGATTCCCTTCACTGCCATAGACAATCCTAGCCAGAAAAACTATATAGTCTTCTTTCCTCATTTCATCTAGCTAAACTTGGTTCCAGTCCTAGACAATGGAAGCAAAATAAACATATTGATGCCAAAGATAAATCTGAGTTTTAGATTTGGATCTGTACTTCTCCAAAGTTTGTGGGTGTTCAGGTCCAGTGCAATGCATGCAGTTTTAAGAATACCGGTGAGTGCGTGCGGTGACAGCAGCACCTGTTAGAAAGTGATGCTGGAAGGGTATAGTTGTAGATGATTATTTTGTTGGTACTTTTTTTACTTGCGGTTGTTCCATTTGGCATCGAAGTTAAATGAAGACATGATTCACTGACTGAATTTTGATAACTTCCAGGGTTTGGGTTTGACCTATTATGAAGGTAGAAACAGGGCCGGCTGCAGGCACCAGCCTGGCAAGCAGGTGTTTGGGGCGGCCGCTCCGGAGAGGGGCGGCACGTCCAGATATTCGGCAGCAATTCGGCGGACGGTCCCTCACTCCCGCTCAGAGAGAAGGACCTCCCGCTGAATTGCCGCTACAGATCGCGATCGTGGCTTTTTTTTTTTTTTTTTTTGGCTGCTTGGGGCGGCCAAAACCCTGGAGCCGGCCCTGGGTAGAAACAAGCTGCAATATTTGATCAATTTATAATCCACACAATTCAGAAACTTAAAGGGCTGAGTTTGGTTTTAGAAACTGGGGACTTCTTATTCTTTCAAAACTGGCTCACCCTTGCTTTTTGCATACACACAAACTCACATCCCACGTCCTGTTTAGATTTTGAATGCTTTCTTTGCTATTCAGCACCAACTGTGCTCAGATGGACTAAACTTTCAGAAAGATGTGCTTGTATTGCACATATGCAAATAGTAACGGCCTGCTACTGCCTCTCAGGGAGGTGGATTAACTACAGTGACATGAGAACCACTCCCATCAATGTAGAGTGTCTACACTGAAGCACTACAGCACTTGCCTGGGTGATACATTTTTCAAGAGGTGATGCTAAATACCAAATGTCACAGTTACAGGATGAACTGCACTTTAGACTCCCATATAGTCCCTCTTAAGACCACCTCTTATGGGACAGGCCTGGCTCCCTGTACCTGCCTCTGGGCAGAAGCATGCAGTGCAACAGCTCTGGGACTGAGTGTCTGGGCTGCAGTCCCTGTTTCCCAACCATGGTAATCCAGCTGCATGTGTTCCATGTGAGTCCTTTCACTCCATGGTCTTGGGACCAGCGAGGTGGTTAAAGGGACTCAAAAATAGCACCTTCAGACCAAATCATTCTTTATTCATTCCCCCAAAGGTACGCGCAAAGGCATAGAGCAAAGGGTAAAACCATTAAAACGTCTATATGCATGGGTCTTACACTTCAATCTTTCCTTGCTTGCTTTTGTAAGTTCCCCGCAGCTCAGCTAACTACCATCTCCTGCTGGGAGAAACTGACTGTCCTTGCAGCATGCTGTCTGTCTGCCAGGAGGTCAGTTTTCTCTGAGATGCCCTGGGCAGCCTAAGGCAACTCACTTATCCCCCTCCTTTTTCTAGGCCCAGGATCCTATAATGATTTGATGTTTCCTTTGATCTCTCCCCCTTCTCAGCCTTGGCAAAACCGGCAAAGGTTGGGCTTGAGGAGTCACCTCTTCATGGCTATAAGCCTGGCTCCTCTTCTCATTATTATTTGTATTATTGTAGCACCTAGGAGCTCTACTCATGCACCAGGACCCCACTGTGCTAGGCGCTGCACAAACATATAACAAAAAAACACAGTCTCTGCCCCAAAGAGCTTACAATCTAAGTATAAGACAAGAGACAACAGATGGATGCAGACAGACCAACAGGGGAGTTTAGCTTGATAAAGAGATAAGTAACAGAAAATGTGCTATCCCAGGCCAGGTAAAGATGACTATGTTCTGGAGAGGTTTTGTGGTGGTGTTACAATTACATATTCATATTATTTTTTCTTAGGTAGTAATGATTTTTGGGTACAATAGATTAAAGATTGGTTCACAAGTGGGCACCACTGTTAAATGGATAAAACATAATGATGGGCAGATACCATGTCTGCAATCCTTTATGGGCAGGGCCGGCTCCAGCTTTTTTGCCGCCTCAAGCGGCGAAGGGGGAAAAAAAAAAGATAAAGTCGCGATCGGCGGCAATCCAGCGGCAGCTCTACCGCGCCGCTTCATTCTTCGGCGGCAATTTGGCAGCTGGTCCTTCCCTCCGAGAGGGACTGAGGGACCCGCCGCCAAATTGCCACCAAAGACCTGGATGTGCCGTCCCTTTCCATTGGCTGCCCCAAGCACCTGCCTCCTGCCCTGGTGCCTGGAGCCGGCCCTGTTTATGGGTAAAGTATACTTGTGTCACTGTTGTATTTTGACAGCTGTTACTTAAAAAGTAACCCTCTAAGGATAGAACAAGAAGCAATGGGCTTAAACCTCAGCAAGGGAGGTTTGGGTTGGACATTAGGAAAAAGTTCCTAACTGTCAAGGTGGTTAAACACTGGAATAAATTGCCTAGGGAGGTTGTGGAATCTCCATCTCTGGAGATATTTAAGAGTAGGTTAGATAAATGTCTATCCGGGATGGTCTAGACAGTATTTGGCCCTGCCAGGAGGGCAGCGGACTGGACTCATTGACCTCTCAAGGTCCCGTCCAGTCCTAGAATCTATGAATAGTGGGTATGGGCAGAATCCTGCCCATTGAGGAACCAATGAACAGATTTTCCTTTGAAAGGCCATAGATCATGCACTGCAAATTACTCAAGTGATGGATAACATTAAAAATGCTACTTTTCATCACATACAATGACTGTAATGTAGCATCTGCCGGAGGCTGGAATGTTTTGATGAAGACTAGAGAGACAAGGCGGCTGAGGTAATGTCTCTGATTGGACCAACTTCTGTTGGTGAGAGAGACAAGCTTGTGAACTTACACAGAGCTCTTTTTCACGTCTGGGAAACCTCTGATGAAGAGTGACCTTTGCCCTATCTTTTGTGATCAAGGGTGGATTTCTACTAGGTACTGTACTAGATCTTAGGGGTGGGTGCTAAGGAATGAGATAAAAACATTGGATGTTAGCTGCTGCTTTTCTCAGTGTGATACTATCCATTACAAATGTCAAATGTCTGGTGGTGAGAAGGTGTGGGTCAATCATCACAAACAATGCGGGAGGGAAACTATTACATGTGCTGAGTCCGTGGTAAAAGAAGTTAATTACTGCTTCCACATGAAATTATTGAGAGCCTGACCACAAAGTGATGCAATAGCATTTTCATTAGTTGCTATGGTAGTCAGTGAGTTACTACATTCTTACTGTCAATTAAATAGTAATGGGCAAACATCAAAAGGTTTGACTAAATAGCCTAATGCTGTTTGTTCAAATACACCCAGGGCGTTTTCATCTGGAAGTCTTACGGGAATAGACCTTTTTTCCGTGATTTCCAGTACTTTTGGGGTTTAGTGGCCTAAAACCAGTGATCACAGCTGTGCTTGTGGTATTTTGGTACTTCTCGCAGCTCAGGCTGAAATGAGGAAGTGTGCAGAAGAGCACAGCAGTGAGAACATGAGAACATAAGAACGGCCATACTGGGTCAGTCTAAAGGTCCATCTAGCCCAATATTCTGTCTTCCGACAGTGGCCAATGCCAGGTGACCCAGAGGGAATGAACAGAACAGGTAATCATCAATTCTCTGTCGCTCATTCCCAGCTTCTGGCAAACAGAGGCTAGGGAAACCATCCCTCCCCATCCTGGCTAATAGCCATTGATGGACCTATCCTCCATGGATTTATCTAGGTTTTTTTTTAACCCTGTTATAGTCTTGGCCTTCACAACATCCTCTGGCAAGGAGTTCCACAGAGTGCGTGTTGTGTAAAGAAATACTTCCTTTTGTTTGTTTTAAACCCGCTCCTATTAATTTAATTTGGTGACCCCTAGTTCTTGTGTTATGAGAAGGAGTAAATAACACTTCCTTATTTACTTTCTCCTCACCAGTCATGGTTTTATAGACCTTTATTATATCCCCCTGTAGCAAGGCAGTGGGCTACCCCACAGCCCTGCTGAGGGCCGAACCTCCCCTACTACCAACGTGGGCGGAGCCACCCGGTCCGGCGCCCGCCCCTCCGAGGTCATGGCCCCAACCCAGAAGTACAAAAGCCCGCCTGCAGAGCTCAGTGGAGGCCAGGCCGGCGGAGAGAGCAGACGTCCCTGACCGAGCTCCCGCTTGGGAAACAGCCGCAGGCCGCGAGCGGCCTGCTGACTCACTGGGCCGGTTGAGCCTACCTCTCGCCAGGTACCCCGAGGAGGACTGGCCAAGCCTGGCCTGTGCCCGGTACCCCGAGGAGGATTGGCCAAGCCTGCCCCGTGCCAGCTACCCTGAGGAGGAGCCAAGCCTGCCCTGTGCCAGCTACCCTGAGGAGGAGCCAAGCCTGCCCCGTGCCAGCTACCCCGAGGAGGAGCCGAGCCTGCCCTTCGCTACCTACGCCGAGGAGCCTATGCTGGTAGAGAGCACCGACGACACTAAGACGGCCCAGGTACCATGCGAGGGGGAGTGTGGAAGTAGCCCGGGGGCAGCCGACCCCAGTCTGGCTGCTGCACTGCCAGAGCCGATGTCAGTGTGTTGCAGCCAGGATCCCCACTGACAGCAGCGAGTTTCCATTGCTGCTAGGGCCCCGGGCTGGGATGCAGTGGAGTGGGAGGGCCTGCGTCCCCCTGCCACCCACTCCTTGGGTGGCAGACTCCCCCTGTTTCCCCTGGCCTAGAGAGGCTGGGTACCTGACTATTTGCTTGCTGCCCCGCCCTGACCTAGGGCCTGGGCTGCTACAAACCCCAACCCAGCCCCTGCTTAAGGGTCTGGGCCTCTGATTGTCTATGTGCTACTGACCCAACCCCGGCTTAAGGGCCTGGGCAGCTGATTGACTCGGGGCTCTTTTCGGACTTTAGCGAGGCGGTGGGCTCCCCAGAGCCCCGCTGAGGGCCGAACCGCGGCCCCAAACTACTACACCCACCTTAGTCATTTCTTTTCCAAACCAAAAAGTCCCAGTCTTATTAATCTCTCCTCATATGGAAGCCATTCCATACCCCTAATCATTTTTGTTGCCCTTTTCTGAACCTTTTCCAATTACAATATAACTTTTTTGAGATGGGGTGACCACATCTGCACGCAGTATTCAAGATGTGGGCGTACCATGGATTTATATAGAGGCAATATGATATTTTCTGTTTTATTATCTACCCTTTCCTTGATCCTATCCCTTGATTCCCAACATTCTGTTTGCTTTTTTGACTGCCACTGCACATTGAATGGATGTTTTCAGAGAACTATCCACAGTGACTCCAAGATCTCTTTCTTGAGTGGTAACAGCTAACTTAGACCCCAACATTATATATGTATAGTTTGGATTATGTTTTCCAATGTGCATTACTTTGCATTTAATTTCATCTGCCGTTTTGTTTCACAGTCACTCAGTTTTGAAAGATCCTTTTGTAGCTCTTCGCAGTCTGCCTGGGACTTAACTATCTTGAGTAGTTTTGTATCATCTGCAAATTTTACCACCTCACTGTTTACCCCTTTTTCCAGATCATTTATGAATATGTTAAATGGGATTGGGCCCAATACAGACCCCTGGGGGACACCACTATTCACCACTCTCCATTCTGAAAACTGACCATTTATTCCTACCCCTTGTTTCCTGTCTTTTAACCAGTTACCAATCCATGAGAAGACCTTCCCTCTTATTCCATGACAACTTACTTTGCTTAAGAGCCTTTGGTGAGGGACCGTGTCAAAGGCTTTATGAAAATCTAAGTACATTATATCCACTGGCTCCCCCTTGTTCACATGCTGTTGACACCCTCAAAGAATTCTAGCAGATTGGTGAGGCATGATTTCCCTTTACAAAAAACATGTTGACCCTGCCCCAATATATATATACATATATACAGGTAAGGGGCATGATGACAATATATACAGAATTCAGTGTAGTTATACGAGGGGTGAGTTAGATTCATTGTCCTGCCCTCTCCGAGGAAAACAGATGCCCCTTTTAAACTGCACTTATTAAGGAGGCAGGCATTTATTGAAGCAAGGTCATCACTAATATATGTAGGAAAAACAAAGCTCCACAGCTCATCTTCCAGATGTGGGGCTGACCTGGGTACACTCTGCAATGATATGTGATGGGAAATACCAGGACGAGAAACAAAAGAGGCAATTGGGGAAACAGAACAAGCAGAGTTTAATGGTCCAACATGGCATATACTGCCATATCCTTCCACTTACTCGTCGATTGACTTTGGGGGCGGGGAGTTGTAAATTTTGCCCCAAGTGTGAAGACTTTGTCTCTGTACTTATGTGCTCAGGATCAAATCCTGTAGGCCTCACTCCCATCTGAGGATTATTTGTTGCAGAGAGTGCCCCCTCTCTTCAGCAATCGTTCTTTTTCCTGAAGGAGAACCTACTGAGGTTCTCCTGGACGCCTCCCTTTGATGCATGTTCACACATTATTACCCACGGGGAACTAAGGCTACTGCAAAGTACACAGCTTTACTTGTCGATAATGAGATAAGCATCTTGTCCTTTTTGGAAAAGAGTGCCTGATCTCCTCTGTTCCTCTCTGCCCCCCATCAGCTGCCTTTACCAGTTCCATTAAGTACAATGGGGCTCCCGTTGATATTGTTTTCAATCAGATACAGTGGGACCTTTACTCACTGCTGTATATTGGCTCTGATGTACCTTACTGTCACTTTGAGATGCCCTCAGTCTCCCCCGTGAAAATACAGACCAAAGCAGCACTAGAGAGTTTGGCATATCAGTGACTCAATCGCCAGCACAAAGAAAGGCCTGTCCCTTAATGCTTCCAACTACTGTGATTCCAGGACCATTCTTTATTTCTTTAGCTTTGTTTTTTGTTGTTGTTTTGTGTTCTGTTTGGGTATGTTAGAGCCTGGCCTAGTTTTGTGGTACACGTTCTCACTAATAATATGGAGAGACAAGCGTGTGCCATTATTAGATAGTTGGGAAAATGGTAATGAAATGTTTTAAATTAAAAGTAAATACATGTTCACGCAAGGTTTACTGTGTATTCTGGGCAAAGGCTCAGCTCTGTTTTAATTTTAGGCAGACTAATTCCCCTGTCCTGACAAACAGCCTGGAGTAATTTGTGCAAAGATCTCAGTAAACACAGTAACTCAAGTTGCCATTATGCAAAAATGGATCCCAGCGTCAGTATGTTATCTGTCTGGACAACGCTAATGAACCAGAGCTCCAAGGTATGAATAGGCTTGTGCTGTAAGGAGAAAGCCAAGAAAAAAAGAGCATTTTTTCCCTAATCTCCAGACTGTATGATAAGGGCAATTGATCTATGACCCTTGAATGATGCAGAATTTTGCAGAATCCAAACTATAAGAACTTTTATGACCCAATTTTAAAGCAAACCACAATTCCATATATTGCATTAGAAACCATAATACTGCAAGTCCTTTAAGACTTGACATTTTATTCACATTGCTCTAGGAAAGTGGTCTGTGGACTACATAAAATAAATTCTAGTTCTGGCCAGGTCCTAAGGCGGGGAAGAGAATGCCAAAATAGAAAAAGTATATTCAAAAGAAATGTGTGACCCCACTGACCACAGGGAATACTGGTTATCACTGGAGTGAGCCTGTTCTTATGGGAGTTTCATTCCAATTTTGTAGGCCCACGAGGTTTGGAAAGTTCAGGTAAGTATCCACACTGGGAATGCTCCTCCAAACCTTTCATTCTACCTAACTTGAATGATTCCTGTCTGCTCCCTCCCAAGGAGATTGCTTCTCCCTGATTTTCACTGTCACATTCAGCCCTGTACTTCTTCTATCTCAAAACTTCAACTGCAGTTCAGAAGCCCAAACCCTTACCCAAGTTGGCCACAGCACTGTTCCAATCTTTGGAAAAAGGAAAAAAAAAATCTAGAAATCTCATTGGGTTCACAGACTGAGGCTGTGGAAGCTGTAAGGGCTAACCCACTAAGCCAGCTACAGAGAGGGCCTTTTCCTTCTTTTCACCATTTCAGGTTTGGGGCTTACTAGAGAAAAGATAACACCTGCAGAAGATCGTTCAAAGGTTGGAGCTTGCCATTGAGCTTGTGCTTTGACCAAACCATGACTGGAACCTGTGCCAAAGGTAAAGTATAGAGCCATCTCTATAATCACAAGGTTATCAAACACCTAAAACTGCCCAGTCAATCCTCCTTGATTAGCTGAACGTTCAGACTTTACCCTCTGATATGAGTTGACATCTTGGAATGAAAAATCCAACACACTATTTCATAGAATCATAGAAGATTAGGGGTGGAAGAGACCTCAGGAGATGATCTAGTCCAACCCCCTGCTCGAAGCAGGACAAACACCAACTAAAACATCCCAGCCAGAGCTTTGTCAAGCCGGGCCTTAAAAACCTCTAAAGATGGAGGTTAAAAACCACCACCTCCCTAGGGAACCCATTCCAGTGCTTCACTACCCTCCTAGTGAAATAGTTATTCCTAATATCCAACCTAGACCTCCCCCACTGCAACTTGAGACCATTGCTCCTTGTTTTGTCATCTACTACCACTGAGAACAGCCGAGCTCCATCCTCTTTAGAACCCCCCTTCAGGTAGTTGAAGGCTGCTATCAAATTCCCCCTCACTCTTCTCTTCTGCAGACTAAATAACCCCAGTTCCCAGGGCCGGCTCCAGGCACCAGCTGAGCAAGCAGGTGCTTGGGGAGGCCAAGGGGAAGGGGCGGCACGTCGGGCTCTTCGGCAGCAATTCGGCGGAGGGTCCCTCGGTCTCTCTCGGAGGGAAGGACCTGCCGCCGAATTGCCGCCGAAGAAGAAAGCGGCACAGCTGAGCTGCCGCGGATTGCGATCGCTGCTTTTTTTTTTTCCCCCCCCGCCGCTTGGGGCGGCAAAAACCCTGGAGCCAGCCCTGCCAGTTCCCTCAGCCTCTCCTCATAAATCATGTGCCCCAGCCCCCTAATCATTTTCATTGCCCTCCACTGGACTCTCTCCAATTTGTCCACATCCTTTCTGTAGTGGGGAGCCCAAAACTGGACTCAATACTATTTGTTTGTCACTATTTGGTGTTGTGGTGTTCTGAATTTTAAATTAAAAAAAAAACACCCATAAAGTCAGTGATACTTTAATATACTCATAAGGGTTCTTCCGCTTGTGGAGTTATGAGGCCCTTTCATTCATGGTGTGGAAGATGCCAGCAATCGCTTACCAAATACCATGAGCCACAAGTGTTGCCCAAACAGCTCCCTAAAGTATTTTATATGACCGGAAAATAGAAAGGTGGGGAAGGAGCTCCTAAATGAAATATATGGGTGGTTGTTTTCCTTTGTATCCAGTGATGCCCCATGGAAGCTAATGTTTGATAGATACCATCTGTGGAGACTAAAATGCTTGTCCTGGCAAGTGATGCCAGTTTGATCATGTGTAGGCAGGTCTTGGGGAATCTTCTCCTGAAGAAATAACTTTCTTGAGGTGGGCTGGGTTCCTTTGTAAATTGTGGAGGTTTGCTGCGAGTCAGTTTGTCTTCAAAGATGCAAGTCACGTGGGAACTGTGAGATGGCAAGCTTCACGGAATTTTTATTTTTATTTTCTGCAGTAGCATCCAAGGGCTGCAACTAGGATGGGGGCTCCATTGTGCAAGGTTTTGTACAAACACAAAAAATGACTGCATCCTTGCCCCAGCTGGTCCAAAATGTAATTTAGGATGTCACGCTGTCTGGAGTGGCTCACAACCATTGGTGCCAACCTCAGGGCAGACACCCCAAACTCATTGTGTGTTCTATAATTAGATTTCACCAACCCAGTGACAAATGTGAACTCCTGACTCACTATAACAGGCTTACCATGGAGTCACACACAGTCCCCTGGGGTACTCCAGTCTCTCTTGCCTCACAGGCAAGCTGGACTTACGGATACTTGGTCGTCATTCACTAAAGTTCACAAAACATTCAGGTTGCTTCCAGTCCCAAGAGGCCAGTCTCTTACCCCAGTTCAATTTGTACTTCAGATCCCACACAAAAAACAAGACTGGTAGCCAATCCTATAGTAAACTAATTAAGTGTTTATTAACTAGGGAAAAGAAATGAGATTTATTTACAGGTTACAGCAGGCAACATATATACACAAATGAGTGAGTGTCTCTGGTTCCAAAAAGTGACAGAGTTGTAGTAATCTGTCACCAATGAATATCTCTTAGGGCTAACCCAGGTTGACCATGGGGACCACTGCTTCTGTTTTTTCGTTTTAGACCTTTGAGAGTCCAAACAGCAAAAGAGAGTGAAAAAAATTCTTGTGTCACTGTTTTAACCCTTTCTTCTAGCATTCAAGCTGATGGGACAGGCTTTCTTGCATGTAGCGCCTTGATGGGTGTAAGAGGGCCATTAACTAAAACTTTGTATCATGATGTTCCACAATGACCCATTTAGTTTTGATAGTCAGTCTTGATGGGTGGAGGAACCATTCCTCCATACTAGGTTCACGGGTTCAAAGCAAGCATTTTTACAGTTATAAAGCAAAATTATATATCACCTTACAGCACCGAATACAGACATTACAAGTGAAATCAATGCATGCAGCAACTTACAAGCATTCCACAGAATTTAAATACATTCTTATAAATCTAATAGCTAACTTGAACGATACTAACATACAGCTGATTTCCAGCTATGAATTTGTCAGTGCTCAGCCGACTCCTAAAGCCTTGGCAAGAGCTGGCCCCTGGTCTGCCAGCCTCACATAAGACATTATGCAGTGACTGTTATAAATAACAAAATAACGGAGGGAGGGAAAGGCGCAGGGCACAAGTAATGAGATCATGTGGTTATACCGTTTTACAACATGTGCAGCTCAATGCTTCCAAATCACTTAATTTTTTTTATCTCTTTAAAAATTTCCTGTCCTCTCTTTCCCCCCAGAAAATGTGACCTTCGGTTCACTGGCTGCTACTCTTGTATAGCTAGCTGGGTTTATATAAACTGTCCTCAACTGCCTGTCCACCTAGCATTTATTAGTGTCTTTTTAAAAATATCACTAAACTATCCCTGCAATTCCCTTAGATGATCGGTCTCTGTCCAACTGGAAAATCCCAAGGAACCAATTTAAACCTAATTATAATTAACAGTAATGACTGCTGCATAATGGGGATGGTAATAAGGATGATTTAATGGTGTTCTGTGAGGCTCAGTCTTACTGAGCCAAGTTCTGTCTCTTTCACCAAATCGTCTTTCAAACCCTCCTGTGACTCTGATACAGACAAAGAATAACTGAATTGCTTCACCACTGTTTGTGTGTGGAAGGAACAAACAGCCATCCAGAAAATGTGCTCATAAAGGGGCCCCCAGGCCACATGAATCACAGCTGCCCCTACCTTTGGTACTAGGCAAACAGCTGGCTGAGTCCTCATCTCAGTACAGAGTGCTGTGTCCAGCTCCATGGACCTGTCCACACCTCTCTGGACAGCAACGTTGCTATTAAAACTACCTTCTGTTTAACCTGGAATTCCTGTTAATTGGGACAAAAGGCGGTCTGCAAGGGTATCCCGGTGATTAAAAGGATTGCACTATGTGTAGTGTCAATATAAAAAAAATGAGGATAGGAATTAGTCATAAGGATTCCGCATAGGCTTGTGTATGTGTCTCAACGCACAAGCTTATTAAAACCAACACCAGACTGTAACAAGGAAAAAGTGAAAAAGCAAAAAGATAGATACTTATTTTTTCCTTTTTAATGACTTGTCCTGATCTCTGCCCTAAATTGGCAACCCAATAGAGGCATGTGTTTGATCCTGTGACAGTGTCACCACACTAGTAAATAAGGAGAGTCACACATCTAGTCCAGTCCCCTGCACACATGGCAGGACTAATACTTAGATCATGAGTGCAGGGGCCTGGACTAGATGACCTGCCGAGATCCCTTCCAGTCTTACGATTCTGTGATTCTCTGTGAAACCAGTACATTTATTTAATACAAACAAATGTGAATGGAATGTTTTTTTCCTTCATTGGGCAAGGAGGTTAGACTTGTCTAAAAATACCTCCTTTGTATGACTGATTCTCCAAGTTGGCAACTTAAACATGGAAGACAGGTTTTATTTTAAAGAACTTACCCAGTAGAACAGTGAAAGTTTCCTTTTCAGCTTAAAAACAGAGACCTTAGGGGTAGCTCTTAGTACAGATTATTGGGGAATTAGGTCTCAAAAAAGGTAACCTTTTGTTACTGTAGGTACCGTCAAACACAATCATAATGGCTGATCTTTCTGATATTTTTTCTGCAATAACATAACACATTTTTATTAAGCCCTGCAAAAGTATGACTGTCTACAAACAAATAAGTTCATCCTTAGCGTAGCCATTCTCCTTGTAATCTCTTTGTTTGCTATTATCATACAGTAAAGTACTCATGTGTACTTATTGTCTCTTCTCCAGAAATCTAACTGAAGTAAGGAGAGTGCAGGTTAACCAACATGCCTTAATGACATCCTCCTTTAACATCACTTCCTCTGGTGCAGTCAGCCTACAGAACTTAAAACAAAATGAACAGTAGTGAGCTCAGGAAGTCCCACTACAGCTTTGTGAGATGGAAAATTAACTTGCCAAGAAGTATACTTCATGTACAATATAGTGCCACGGCTCAGGGTAATTTATCTTTTCAGATCAATGAGTTACTATTTTAGGCACCTCTTATAAAGGGCAACACAAATGCAGCTCAGATCTTTAACTAGCGGTGGTTTCATATTTTTAAATATTTAAGGGAAGAAGAATGGGCTTGTGATCAAAGCAGGGGAACAGGAGTTAAGAAGCCTGGAGTCTATTTCTAGCTCTAAGACAGGCTTCCTGTATGTTCTTGAACTAACTGCATGATCTCTTGGAGGATAATTCTTATTTAATGCACACTGGTATTGCGAGGCTTAATTCATGAATATTTGTCAAGCGTCTTGAAATCCTCAGATAGACGACACTATAGAATTACAAAGTGCTGTCTCAAGTGTAATATTGGCTGGGTTGACAGGCTAAAAATGTACCCTCCCCAAACCATACCAGTCTTTGTAAATGTCATCCTGATAATGAAAAAACTACTTGGTCGGCCCAGAATGTATTGTTAAAATGTCATCTAATCTACTGGGATCCCTACCATGCTTGATTCAGGGGAATTGTTTTAGAGCAGGAGTCTGTGTGCATAAGTTGCAGTGTTCTGCCTCCGTCCAGCAGGTCAGATAGTCAGTTCAGCATGAAAAGAATATATCTTGCAGATTTGATTTACACAACTATTTGGAAAAATGTGAACATTTCAGGGAAATGACTAGTCTTTGGCTTAATTGAAATCAAATACATTTTCGGAGGAGGGGTTGTCTTTTTAATGGTTAGGAAGGTGGGGGACAGATATAGCTTTCTGAGCTGTTAATTTTTGAGTTTGTAATACAGGAATTGGAATATTTAGTTTATAATTAATGGAGATATCCCATCTCCTAGAACTGGAAGGGACCTTGAAAGGTCATCGAGTCCAGCCCCCTGCCTTCACTAGCAGGACCAAGTACTGATTTTGCCCCAGATCCCCAAGTGGTCTCCTCAAGGATTGAACTCATAACCCTGGGTTTAGCAGGCCAATGCTCAAACCACTGAGCTATCCCTCGGGGATAGTTTCTGGAGAGGAGGAGGGTGCCTTTATGCTGGATGTGTTGTCTAATCCTGATAACTCACTGAAGTTTATTACTATTTACTTACTTACTTAGCGCTATAAGTGTGCTCAGCTCTGTATGAACAGAAAGGATGGCACAGACCCTGCCCAAAGGCACTTGCCATTTTGAATTGGGCATAGAAAACCCAGTGCAGACATGCCGTACATTTGGATGATGATCCTAAGCCCTGATTATAAGCTGTGTGGCCCCGGTATACTGGCTCCAATAGGTTAGAGGGGCTGTAAACCAATGGAAACCCCCTTCCCCCAGCAATACCCCAGATGTAAGGGGCTTTGGTGGTGTACAGCTCCTCACTCCTACACTGCTCTCCCTCACAGCTCCAGCATATGAGGACCCAGTCAGGGAGGATGTGGTGATTTGGGGAATCTGTCTGCAAAACTTATGCATTCCGGCTGATGTTATGAAGTAGTGATAAAATTGTTGTCTCAGGGAATGCCTCTGTGGAGATGTGGAATCCACCATTTGCTGACCAGGGCTGCATCACATCCTCTCAGCACAAGCACAAAGGGCGATTGTTAGAGCTTAATGGCTGCCTATTCTAATGGAAGTATCCTGGGACAACTGGTCAGCTGAGGATGAGAAGAATCAGTTTTCTCCTACCTCTCTGCTGGGGGCTGGCGTTTGGAGTGTGATAGGGATAGCACAGAAATAGAACACAGCCCATAGAAACCAAGGTGTTGATGCTAGTCTTTAAAACCACAGAGGCTGGGTGGGTCAGGGGGAAGACTCAGAGAGCCACACAGGAAGTGTTGTGGGCAGGAGGCAGGAAGAGAGGAGTTGCTTTTAAAGCAGGGGGTGATGTAGGGGTGTCTTAAATATAGGACCAGCCAAGGTCAAAGCAAGCTGACCTGGAGCAGAAAGACTGAGAGAGAGACTCCATGATTCAGATGACAAGGCATGAGCTGCAGGAGAAAGATCCCAGATACCTAGGGAGGCCAGCCACTCATCTGGTATTGAACCAGACAACCCTCTTGTTGGGTAGTTTGTCCCTGCCTGATACTGAGACAAAACCAAATTTGGTTTTGTTCAGTATCGGATGGGAAATGCCATTTTGAGGAGCGCCCCCTCCGCCCCCTGCCAGCCTGCCCTTGCATACACAGTGCATGAGTGGTCACACTGACAGATGCAGGACAGCACGCTCCTCAAAATGGCATCTCCTGTGTTGGTGTGGCCTCAAACTCACTGTGTATGTGAGGTCACACGGGCGGGAACAGGGGTCATGCTGGCGGGAGCAGGCCTAGGCCATTCCCGGAAGTGCCAGAATGTCTGATATTCTGAGAATGCACAAATGTCCACCCTATGGATACCTCCGAGGTCCCTGAGAATGCTCCAAAGTGGTGAGGAAACTGAGGCATGGAAATGTGTGTAGGACTTATTATTATTTCTAGATGAGAATTTCTAGTAGTATCCAAGGAAACAATAACTTGTTTTAGAGTCCTGGGCAAAGTCTGGGTGTGTTATTTCTGTGCTATACCTATCACATACCCTAGACAAGTGAGCCTGACCCCAGAGCACCCACACATGTGGAATCCTGGGATAGGGTGTGTCTAACCTACTGGGACATTTGGGAGATCAGTACCGTTCCTGGAAACCTATGGGGGCCTGTGCTCAGGAAATGTGCCAGAGCAGCCAAGGGAGAAAACAGAGCTACAGCCCGCTTAGGCCAAGAGCTCCTGGGTCCTGTGGATTGGGACCCAACATGGCAGCCTGGAGACTGTCCAGTTAGGGCCACCAGGGCTGTGACAGAGGGAGGGAGTGTGTCAGGAGAGGAAGACCATGTAGTCAAGCCATGTTGCACTGTGGCTATTCTTCACTACTACATAGGAGTAGTACAGTGGGGGACATGGGGGCCATGGCAGGCAGCCATATATTAGAGCAATCCCTGGGGACAGAATCCTGAGCTGCTCCTACGTACACCTGGGACTGGAACAGTCTCTGGTCACCTTCAAAATCCAGGTTCCCATAGGGCTGATATAATGCCCTCTTGACACACACACCCCTCAAACTGCACTGAGTTTGGCTCAGAATCAGGGCCCTAATCTTTCGTGTGTGTGCATGCAGTGGTCACTGTTTTACAAAAGGAGGGAGAGCTGAGCTGTCTGAGATTCTTCAACTATTTTCTAGCCTAAGAGACCACCATGACAACTGGGGAATTTAAGGGCAATGATAGCATTGGGAAGAGCAGTGCTGTAAGACTTGTGAAATAAGTGTTTTCAGGAGAAATATGTTTGGCAGATAGGTGAAAGTTTGACCTCTGAGGTGGGGAGAGGGGCGGGGAGAGTTCCTAGAATAAGAGGCAACTTTTCAAAAGGTGCAAAGACAAGTGCAAAGAAGATCCAAAGGATGGAAGGAAAGATCCAGAGCAGCCTTAGCAGTGCGTGATGGAGGACAAACTGTAAATAGGATTAGAAATGTTCAGAGTCCTGAAAGGGAGGACAAGAAGCTTGACGTGGATACAGAAAGCAAGGGGAAGCCACAGAAGAGATCCAAAGAGCAACAGGAGAAGGAAATGATGCATCAAAGAGCCTGGGAAGACTCAGGTGTTCCTGTTAGCCATGATACAGTATAGATGCAGCAGACTGGTGACTGTAGATTTGCAGGGGGTTTCAGTGCTCTAAAGGCAAACAAGATAAAAGCGAATGATGTTGGCTGTAACTTGTTTGAATTAGGGGAAGCCTTTACTTATTGTGTACCTCCTCCTTTTCTTTCTTAATTAGCAATTAGCTTAGATTTTCAAAGAAATGGCAAGGCATTCTATGGTGCACACTGAGGATATATTATTAGCATACTAACTGCAGGCCCCTGTTCGTGCACTGGTTGCAGGGATCACTTAGTTACTTTATCAGTAACGTTAGGAAGTTGCATCAATCACTTGGGGATTTCTTACAAGGCCAAATCAGTAAATCCGTAGTATTTGGGCTGCCATAAATAATCTCACCGAGAGCCTTTTCAGATTCCAATTGGTACTCTCCTGAGGGTAAAAACATGTGGCATTTACACTGATAGAAAGTGAAGTAATGCTCAGGAGACCTCTGGGAAAGCACTGATACTGTGAGAAGTATGTGTGCCTCCTACACCTACATTCTTTTCATTGTCATGAGCTGTCTAGGCGTACATATGACTACTTGATCTGAGTTAACAAACAACTGATCTCTATGGGCCATTTCCTGTCCTCCTCCATGCCTCCTCACTTGGACAGAATTCCCACTGAAAGTCAATGGGAGTTGTGGTTAAGAAATCTGCAGTTTCTTCTTCCACCTTATCTACTCTTGGTTCCCTCATCTATGCCCTTTTGGTATTTTCTTGTCATTCTTTAGTATGCTGTGGAGAGAGGAGAGGGGATGAAGGGAGAGAAGAAAAAGAAAATAGACAGAAGGATGGAGCAGCAAGGGGTAGGAGTGAGAGAAAGGAGAGGACAGGAGTGGAGCTGTGGCATGTGGATTAAAGTTCTCATGCTAGTTTTATCCTCCAGGGCAGGACCCCATTTAAAACAGCCTGTCTGAAGCAATACTAGAACCAACTTTTCTGACACCGTTTTGTATGGGGATGCCCTATTGTTCTCCTTAAAGTACCCTGTGCAATACATTTTGGTCCACAAAATGGGTACCTTTTGCTAATGGATACAAGTTCACAATGCAGTGCAATCCAGTGGTTGACATTTACTATTATAGTCCTCTAGAGTCAAGAAGCAAAATCAATAAAACTATGTAAGGTGGGAATTCAGCTTGTGCATGTTTGGAATCCCAATTCCGTAAAATTTTAGAAGTGTGTGTGTGTCTGACATACTACACACTGACTTGATAAAGTTAGGATGTAACCCAAAAGGAGATGGCGGGACAGAACCAAAAAGCAGTTTAACCTTGATAATGGTGTGGATCCTGCAGAGACAAGTTCTCCCCATTGTAAGCAATGCATGGTGCCATTTCAGTTAAGTAAGTAGGTGGAATCCACACATGTACCTATATTTATTTCCCCATATGAGACTGACTGTAGACACAAATGTTTGTGCATGTAAATTTCTCATCCAAAGATATCTAAAATAGATCTCACCTCTATTTGCTTTTGTTCCCTAAGATGGCTTTTCAATTTTGACACGATAAATGCTAACACAACTTGTCATGGTGAATATCTGATTTAATGTTTGTCCTGTAATGCAAGTGTTGATTAAATATTTTAGGAATCGGATGGCATCGCTTTAGAATTCTTGTTGTCATGGCAACCCTCTTGTGCTGTCTAATGCCTTCAGTGAACACTGTGGCTTTCTGTTTGTTTCAAGAACTGCCTAATGTTGGGCAGTGGAAACTCTAAAGAAAACAGAGAATTATAATAACATCCAATCAAAAGAAGTAATTTTTAATATGTTTCTTTTAAAAACCAGATCGCATAATTCACTGGAAAGAGGCCTGGCCGTGGAGCAGATGCCTAGTCTCACCCCAGGCTATATTCTGCTTATCTTGCTCATTGCCGCCTCAAGATGCTCCATTGGGTGGGTGACAAAGCTTTGGCCCTCATGATCAAATCTGTGACAATCAATATTCCAAGGAAGCAGAATAATCTTATTTATTAAGCCGATTCCCAAGCATCAGATGAATTATTTCTTGGCATCAAAATGAGCTGTTCCCGAATTCCACACCTGAAGAAAAGAGCTCTGTGTAAGCTCAAAAGCTTGTCTCTGTCACCAACAGAAGTTAGTCCAATAAAAAATATTACCTCATCTACTTTGTGTCTCAAACAAATTTTAGTTATTTTCCCAAACCCACAGCAGTAAGGCTCCAGGTACCTCAGGATCACACAATTCTTCTGAACCTTGAAATAATCCCCCTATTTTGGACTGAACTGATAACTTCAATTTAACATATATGACAATATCTTGTATGGGAAATCTTAGCTCTCTGTTCTCTGGCTATAATTACCTTTTTAATCAAAACACACACATTAATGGTAGTGACAAAGAAAGTCATCTTCCACACGTGTCCACTGACTGTCCTAAATCTATGTCCAGCTTTCCTTCCCACAAACGGCTCCTCAGTTTCTATTCTGAGTTTAGCCTTCTGAACAGATAAAACAGCATCTATATATCAATATACTGCTGCAATGCCCTTCCAGATGTCCGATTTCTGAAAGTATGTCTTGTGTTACTTCTTTCCGAATAAACCTCTTGGCCAAGATTTTTCAAAAATCAATTGATTTGAGTGCCTAACTAAGCACATCTTTAAAAGCCTCACTTTCAGATAATGCTTAGTATCTGCCCTCTGAAATTTGGACCCCTCTAAGGTGTCTCAAATTGGGCTTTCAAAATCATCAGCCACTTGTGAACAATTGTGGTTGCTATGCACCCATTGACAAACAGACGGGTGTTCCTATGCCCTCGCATCTAGTGGCTCCTCCTCAGGGATACCAGCTATGGAGAAAGCTTCATTACGGGCCTCTAATAGTGTTCCACATTGTAGCTTTCACAAAGAAACAAGCAATTGAATATGTGTGTGCCCAGTATCTCCTTCCCTACATGGAGTTCAGTAAGTACCCTTACAATTCTGTCACTGAGTATTAAAAGTAGATGGTAACTCCTGTGTCCTGCCTAACTTTCCTTTTCTGAAAATGAAATACATTTTAATGTCTAAAATATTGTATAAGCTACTGCTGAACACACAATGAGTGCAGTATTTGCCTAAACAATTACCTCCCTAACAACTCATTGCTTTGTAAAGCACTTTCAGATATATTACGGAACTATATTGTGTTCTGTTCTGATTCCTTCCATCTTGGTGGTCAAATCCACTCAACTTTCCCTCCTCCCATTCATCAAACTTTATAAAGCTATTTCATGAGAGGATTGTGTAACTTACAATGTGTTAATGACTCCAAGTGGCATTACCTTGATTTAAAACTGATCTAATTAGGCCACCTTCTGGTTGATTCTGATTTAGGTTTTGTCTTGAAAAATGGAGCATTTGTACATACAGCAATGAGTCATAAATAATCGCAGTTTCTGAGAATACTGTTGACTCATTTTTCCTTTTGTTTTTGTTTGGTTCCATGTTGTGTTTGGACCTTCTAGAGAGAACTTTAGAGAAACATGATATAGCACTTAACAGTAGCACAGTGGCTATATATGGCTCCACGCCTCACTGCAGAATCTCTTTCTGCGACATGGATTCTGGTTCTTCACGATTCTATAATTTGATTTGTAATGACTGGATACCATTGGACTGGGTGAGCCTTACAGACAACAATGTCATTTGACATTCAGAAACATCTGTTAGCTGAAATCAGTCCTACCACCTAACCTTTAAATTAGTAGGTCTGTGTCTGAACACCAGTGGTTTCTGCACCAACCTGGTTTAGTAACAAAGAAAATGCTAGGAAAAGGAAAATGGCATTAAAGCTTCTGTCCTGTTCCTCATTTTTTCACTATTCTTTCTTTCTTCTCCCCAGATTTTTGGGATTCATCTCTTACTATCTAGAACACAAAAGATATGTTTCAATAACTTTCCCCAGAGTTTGATCCTGTCAATGTATCACGTATGTGTAATCCCCCCCAAAATCTAAAGGGCTCTAATGTTAACCTTTGCTCGGGGATTTTGGTGTGCTCCAAAGTGGTGGTGCCACTCATGCCAATATTTATGGGACAGTCACTCATCGGGACAATCCCATGTTCTGGCAGCCCTATTTTAGGCTTGATCTTCCAGTGTCACACTTTTTTGATGGAAGACACCCTCGCTCAAAAAATAGGTAGTACGGTTGGGTTAAAACTGAGGCACTGTAACACAATCTACAAATCTTCATATTTTCTATTATTTATTGAACTTACTGTGTTAGTCCACAGAAAATCTAAAATAAGGCAACAAGTTACAGAGGTTATTATCTTATCCTCTATTTCCCTCTTTTTTCAGCTTGTGGCTTTTCCTATTAGGTCTTGTGCCTCCCTAGACTGTAAGATCTTTAGGGCAGGGGCCATGGTGTTTTGGATATCAGCTGAACCACCTGGTAAACTTTGGGCACTATAAAATAAGTGATTTTTGTGTGACAGCACGTAATAAATAATTAACATCTTCTAATAAAACATCTTCAAGCCAACATAACCCCCTCTCAGTGTTTCACAGCACTTGAATACAAAGGTTTGAGACTTCAGTTAGCTCTCTGCTTAGGAACCACACATTTTAACAGAACTGTGCACAAAGAATTGGAGGGAGGTTGGCAAATTAAGTTATGCTACCTAATTTGTCACAAATCAGAGTGAAGTTAGGAAAAGCCTCCATCAGCTGCTCACAACAGGCTTATAACATAGATGTCTATCATTTGGTTTTCTGTATTGGGAATATCTTGCAGCAAAAGAGCTAGTAAATAGTGAGAGTGATTTCAGCCTTCCTCCAGGATGAGTGGCCTCAGCCCTGAGAAGTAGTCAGTGTACTGCAGTGGAATAACTTGCTGGCGCTGCCCATTTACTTTATCAGGTCCTAAGCACACTTAAAGGATGAATAAACGGAGGAACGGGAGCTACACACTTCGTTTTTGCCAGTTAACAAATGTAAATTGAAGGATCAACTGGAATTGAAATTCTATACTGAGGTTTATTAACACATGCAGAGGATATGTTTACTGGGGAGAATTCTGAAATCCATATGTACAATACAACATAAAAACTCATGAGTCTTACCTCCCAGTCCACCATTTTCAGAGTCCTTTTCTTAATGTCACTTGCTAAAAATAAAAACGACTCACTTCTCATTGGGTATGCAAAATGTAAGTCTGGCCACCAAAACACACAATGAGCCTTACAAGGTTTAAAATGCAGTACAGGGGAGAAACCGATTGTCTAAGAGTTCAGTTATCTCTTTACCTTTCCAAATCTTTGTCTCCTTTTTCTTTTTCCTAAAAGCCAATGGGTAATTCGGATAGACCTTTATGCACATTTGACACATTCTTGCTAAATGCACTTGCTTCTAACCAGGGCCAGCGCAACCCATTAGGCGACCTAGGCGGTCACCTAGGGCACAACAATTTGGGGGGCGGCAACTGCGGCAATATTTTGGCGGCCGGACCTTCTGACGCCTCTGTGGAGGGCAGCATTTCGGGGTGGGACCTTCTGCCGCATAGGGCGTCAGAAAAGCCGGCGGCGCTCCTGCTACTAACCCCCACTGTGCCTCACATCATAAATTGTCAAAATACCAATGTTAGTGCTTCTCCCCTGTTTCTCAGCAGATGAAAACAATCTGTCCCCCCTCATCTTCCTAAAACAAAAGTTATTTCATCCAGGGCTGTAATACAATTCCCAGATAAGAGTCTTAGCATTTTAAAGTCATCCCACCACTCATGACTCTCATACTTGATTTATTGTCCAATTAGTTGACTTCACTTTACAGAGCTTTGCCTCCTTTTGTAACAGCTGTGAACAAGTTGCCATAACAAAAGCAAGAATTCTCTAGAGCAGTGACTTTCCATTCTGCATTCTGAAATGGGGGGGGGGGCTTTTACTTCTGTAGGAACTCTAAGGCCTGGTCTACACTACGGGTTTAGGTCGACTTTAGCAGCGTTAAACCGAATTAAGCCTGGACACGTCCACACAACGAGGCCCTTTCTTTCGACTTAAAGGGCCCTTTAAACCGGTTTCTTTACACCACCTCCGACGAGGGGATTAGCGATAAAACCGGCCTTTGCGGGTCGGAATTGGGGTAGTGTGGACGGAATTCGATGTTATTGGCCTCCGGGAGCTATCCCACAGTGCTTCATTGTGACCGCTCTGGACAGCGCTCTCAACTCAGATGCACTGACCAGGTAGACAGGAAAAGACCCGCGAAGGTTTGAATTTCATTTCCTGTTTGCCCAGCGTGGAGAGCACAGGTGACCACGCAGAGCTCATCAGCACAGGTAACCGTCATGGAGTCCTCCCAGGATCGCAAAAGAGCTCCAGCATGGACCGAACGGGAGGTACGAGATCTGCTCGCCATATGGGGAGATGAAGCAGTGATAGCTGAACTCCGTAGCAGTAAAAGAAATGGAAAAGTATTAGAAAAAAAGATCTCCAAGGCCATGAAGGACCGAGGCCATAACAGGGACACACAGCAGTGCCGCGTGAAAATTAAGGAGCTAAGGCAAGCCAGAGAAGCAAACGGAAGGTCCGGGGCAGAGCCGCAAACTTGCCGCTACTACGCGGAGCTGCATGCGATCCTAGGGGGTGCAGCCACCACTACCCCAACCGTGTGCTATGACTCTCTCACTGGAGAAACACACAGGGAAGACGGTTCGGGGAACGAGGAAGATGACGATGGAGGTACTGTAGGTAGCTCACAGCAGCAAGGAAGCGGAGAAACCGGTTTCCCCAACAGCCAGGATATGTTTGTGACACTGGACCTGGAACCAGTAACCCCCGAACTCACCCAAGACCCTCAGGGCACACAGGAGACCTCTGGTGAGTGTAACTTTGTAAATATTTGTAAACATTACAAAAAAAAAGCAAGCAAGTCTGTTAACGTGTATGGGGATGGAGCGGAAATCCTCCAGGGACATCTCCAGAAAGCTCTCCTGGTTGAAATGGGGTGATTTTATTAAGGGGGACATTCAGAGGTGCCCGTTCCTGCTATTCGGACCAGAAATGTTCCCCGCTGTTAACCACGCGGTGGGGGGGAGGGGTGAAGTGATCATCCCAGAGAATCGTGTGTGTGTGTGGGGGGGGGGGGGGTTTACTTGTGTTTGTGCCGCATGTTAACCGGGAAACCGCAGCCCCCTCCTTTTACATTGAAACCCCATTTTAAATGGACAACCCAATTCATCCTTGAGATGGGAAATGCGCTGCTGTTTGCAACCTTTCCCGCATGTTAAGAAGGTTAAATAAGCCAAAACACTGTGGGCTACGATGGCTGCCTGCAAGCCGAAATATGCGACCTTGTAATGAAAGAGTGTACCCATTGTTCCCTAAAATGTGTCTTTTTTAACCACCTCTCCCTTCTCCTCCACCAGCTGCAAATGTTTCTCCTTCGCAGAGGCTCGTGAACATTAGAAAGAGAAAACGTAAGACGAGGGACGAGATGTTCACGGAGCTGCAGATGTCCTCCCACGCTGATAGAGCACAGCAGAATGCGTGGAGGCAGTCAATGTCGGAGATGAGAAAAGCCCAACATGAACGAGAGGAGAGGTGGCGGGCTGAAGACGATAGGTGGCGTCAGCTTGCAGACAGACGGCAAGAGGCAATGGTCCGTCTGCTGGAGCATCAAAGTGATATGCTCGAGCGTATGGTTGAGTTGCAGGAAAGGCAGCAGGAGCAGAGACCGCCGCTACAGCCCCTGTGTAACCAACAGCCCTCCTCCCCAAGTTCCATAGCCTCGTCACCCAGACGCCCAAGAACACGGTGGGGGGGCCTCCGTCCACCCAGTCACTCCACCCCAGATGATCGCCCAAGCATCAGAAGGCTGGGCTTCAATAAGAGTTAAAGTTTTAAAATGCAGTGTGTCCTTTTCCATCCCTCCTCCCCCACCCATCCCTGCTATCTTGGCAATTATCCCCCTACCTCTGTAAGGAACTAATAAAGAATGCATGAATGTGAAAAAACAATGACTTTATTGCCTCTGCAAGCGGGAGGGGAGGGGAGGGTGGGGTGGGGTGGTTGGTTTACAGGGAAGTAGAGTGAACCGGGTCGGGGGGGGGGTTGGAGGGTTCATCAAGGAGAAACAAACAGAAGTTTCACACAGTAGCCTGGCCAGTCACAAAACTCGTTTTCAAAGCTTCTCTGATGCGCACCGCGCCCTGCTGTGCTCCTCTAACCGCCCTGGTGTCTGGCTGCGCGTAATCAGCGGCCAGGCGAGTTGCCTCAACCTCCCACCCCGCCATAAATGTCTCCCCCTTACTCTCACAGATATTGTGGAGCGCACAGCAAGCAGCAATAACAATGGGGATATTCTTTTCGCTGAGGTCTGAGCGAGTCAGTAAGCTGCGCCAGCGCGCTTTTAAACGTCCAAATGCACATTCCACCACCATTCGGCACTTGCTCAGCCTGTAGTTGAACAGGTCCTGACTCCTGTCCAGGCTGCCTGTGTATGGCTTCATGAGCCATGGCATTAAGGGGTAGGCTGGGTCCCCAAGGATCACGATAGGCATTTCAACATCCCCAATGGTCACTTTCTGGTCCGGGAAGAAAGTCCCTTCCTCCAGCTTTCGAAACAGAGCAGAGTTCCTGAAGACGCGAGCATCATGTACCTTTCCCGGCCATCCCACGTTGATGTTGGTGAAACGTCCCTTGTGATCCACCAGGGCTTGCAGCAGCATTGAAAAGTACCCCTTGCGGTTTATGTTGTCGGTGGCTTGGTGCTCCGGTGACAAGATAGGGATATGGGTTCCGTCTATGGCCCCGCCACAGTTTGGGAATCCCATTTCAGCAAAACCATCCACTATTGACTGCACGTTGCCCAGAGTCACTACCCTTGCTATCACCAGGTCTTTCATTGCCCTGGCAAATTGGATCACAGCAGCCCCCACAGTAGATTTGCCCACTCCAAATTGATTCCCGACTGACCGGTAGCTGTCTGGCGTTGCAAGCTTCCACAGGGCTATTGCCACTCGCTTCTCAACTGTGAGGGCTGCTCTCATCTTGGTATCCTGGCGTTTCAGGGCAGGGGAAAGCAAGTCACAAAGTTCCATGAAAGTGCCCTTACGCATGCGAAAGTTTCGCAGCCACTGGGAATCGTCCCATACCTGCAGCACGATGCGGTCCCACCAGTCTGTGCTTGTTTCCCGGGCCCAGAATCGGCGTTCCACGGTATCAACCTGCCCCAGTAACACCATGATTTCCACATTGCTGGGGCCTGTGCCTTGTGAGAGGTCTATGGCCATGTCAATTTCCTCATCACTCTCGTCGCTGCGCTGCAATCGCCTCCTCGCCTGGTCCGGGTTTCGCCTTGGCATGTTCTGGCTCTGCATGTACTCCAGGACAATGCGCGTGGTGTTCATAGTGCTCATAATTGCCGCGGTGATCTGAGCGGGCTCCATGATCCCAGTGCTAGCTATGGCGCCTGGTCAGAAAAAAGGCGCGAAAGTAGTATCTGATGGACCAGGAGAAGGAGGGCAGGAGGGAGGGAGGGCCGAGTGACGACATGGCGTACAGGTACAGGAACAGGGAGAAACACAAACAACTGTCACACAGAATGGTCCCCCCAAAGATTAAACTGGAAACCCTGGGCTTAGCAGGCCGTTGATTTCACGGAGGAAGGGGAAGCAAATGAACACAGAACAAATCTATTTTTTACATCTTAAGGTGGCAGCCGACGCTGCAGCATGAGTGACAGCCATACCAGTATGACGATGATGAGTACCAATCATAATATGCCATCATCTGCCAAAAGGCAAGGGGCTGCTGCTGTGTAGCAATGCAGCCCCACGTCTGCCAGCCCCACGTCCGCCAGCACCCAGCATCGCCCTCGGCCTCTTCTGGGTGCTTAGCAGACAATATTGGGCAATTGGCAGAAAATAGTATATTATGACTGGTAACCGTCATCATCGAAACAGTAGCATGTCTGCCCAGGTGGCCATGATTGACAGCCATACCAGTACGACGACGACGGGTACCAGTCATAATATACCATCGCCTGCAAGGGGCTGGTGCAATGCAGCACTACGGCTGCCAGCCCCACGGCTATCACTCATGCTACACCGTCTACCGCCAAAAGGCAGTTAGCAGCTGCTGCTGTGTAGCAATGCAGTCCCACTCTGCCGGCACCCAGAGGACATATGGTGACGGTGAGCTCAGCTGAGCTGAGCGGGCTCCATGCTTGCCGTGGTATGTTGTCTGCACAGGTAACCCAGGTAAAAAGGCGCGAATCTATTGTCTGCCGTTGCTGTGACGAGGGGGGAGGGGCCTGACGACATGTACCCAGAACCGCCCGCGACACTGTTTTGCATCATCCGGGCATTGGGATCTCAACCCAGAATTCAAAGAAAAGGCGCGAACCGCTTCTCGGCTCGAGCTGTGGCGCAAACGTAGTATCTGACGGCCTAGGGGAAGGAGGGAGGGGGGCCGAGTGACGACATGGCGTACAGGCACAGGGAATTAAAATAAAGAACGGTGGCTGTGCATCAGGGAGAGACACAAACAACTGTCACAGACTGGTCCCCCCCAAAGATTAAACTGAAAACCCTGGGCTTAGCAGGCCGTTGATTTGACGGAGGGAGGGGGAAGCAAATGAATACAGAGAAAATCTATTTTTTACATCTTAAGACGACGGTGCAGCGTGACTGATAGCCCTCGGCATCTTTCTGGGTGCTTGGCAGCAAATACGGGGCGGTGTATGACGATGGTCTTCAGGCCTATTGTACGAGCTGCTGCTCAGGGAAGACTCTGCTAACGTGCGATGACCCGACTTGTAATAGGCCGGCTAACAGTCATAATACACCATTTACTGCCAAAAGGCAAGCCCCACGGCTGCCAGCACCCAGATCGCCGATGAAGGCTACCAGTCTACTGCACCGTCTACCGCCAAAAGGCAGTTAGCAGCTGCTGCTGTGTAGCAATGCAGTCCCACATCTGCCGGCACCCAGAGGACATATGGTGACGGTGAGCTCAGCTGTGCTGAGCGGGCTCCATGTTGTCTGCACAGGTAACCCAGGTAACCCAGATAAAAAGGCGCGAATCTATTGTCTGCCGTTGCTGTGACGGGGGAGGGAGGGGCCTGACGACATGTACCCAGAACCGCCCGCGACACTGTTTTGCATCATCCGGGCATTGGGATCTCAACCCAGAATTCCAAGGGGCGGCAGAGACTGCGGGAACTGTGGGATAGCTGTGGGATAGCTACCCATAGTGCAATGCTCCGGAAGTCGACGCTAGCCTCGTACTGTGGACGCGGTCTGCCGACTAGAGCACCTAGAGCATTTTATTGTGTGGACATACACAATCGGCTGTATACAACCGATTTCAATAAAACCGGCTTCTATAAATTCGAACTAATTTCGTAGTGTAGACATACCCTAATATTGTTAATCTTTAATTCCTAGCCACCCACGTCATTCACAAGGGTCTCAGGGCACCTTAGAAAAAGTTTGACTAAAGCTATAATGGATATTAACTGGGGAATATACACTAGCCTGCTAAGATTTTAAGGGAATCCTTCATAGGAAGCAGATTATCTTTAACGTTGAGAGTAAGTTCAAGTATCTTCCTAATTAATATTCTATGTCTGCAATGAGTGAGAATTGTTTAAAAAAATACAGGAAATTAGAGCAGATCATGCAAAATGGTAACCTATCTCTTGTGTGCTCACATATGCTTCATCTAGTTCTTCATAGAATACTGCATGAAACAGGAGTTGCTGGAGTAGAGTCCCTGAATAGATTATTCCATAATCTTGCTGAAACAACTAGCTGGCCAGAATCTCTGCAGATGCGCAGTCAATCAGGAACAGGACAGATAAGTAGGATTTTTTTTTTTTATCTGTCTCTGTACACATGAGAAAGTCAACAGAAGTTTCTGCACACATAGGAATAAGGAACACTGGCAATCAGGGAGATCACAGAACAGGGAGTTGCAATAGTAAAGAAAAGAGGAAATGAATAAGGATCTTCAGCAGAGGCAAGATCAAGGCAGTGGCATACTGTGATGGGGTGTCGACACCACACAGGACTGGAAGGGGTTAAGGCCAGGTAGGCCTATTAACTCCACAGACTGCACCTGGAGGCAGAGCCAGGGAGCAGGCATTGATTGCAAACAGGCTCAGCTGAGAAGGAAGAAGCAGGGCCTATAAAGCCAGGAGGCTGGCAACAGATGGAGGAAGCCGATTGGAGCTGATACTTCTAGAGAAAGGGGGAAGAACCAGGAGTGGTAGGAATCAGTCCTGGGAAGGAGCAGTGAGGGCTGGGAGAGTAAAGCCCAGAATTGCTCTGTTGAGTGTCCCTGGAGTAGCGGGCAGGCCCGGGTTTCCCCTACCAGCCATTGAAGGAGTGGCACCTGAGGCAATGAATGGGAAGATTGCCTAGGACTGCTGAAGGAAAGAGTGTGATATACCTCAGAAGGGGGGAAATACTGAGTGACCTGGCTGGAGGGCTGAGTCTCAAAGAGGACGCTGCGAGTCCTAGGACAAGAGAGAAGCTGCAGACCTGAGACAGAGATGGCGTGCGACCATGGGAAGGGGTGTTGGCCTTGAGAGCAAATCCCTAGAGTGACCAGGAGAGGGCGCCATACCTGCGGTGAGTGGACCATTCTGTCACATATACACAAAGCAGAGTTGTGGGGGTGGTGAAAGGAAAATAGACAGATAGAGAAGAAGGTGGGGGGTTTAGTGGGATATCTGAGTCGACCCAGGACAGGAAATTGTCATTTCTTAAGGATGCTCTTCTTGGCCAGGAAAATCACTTCCGTCTTTTGAAACATTTAGTCTAATAAAGTTGATGCAAAAATGGAAATATATTTGGTCACCACAAAGACAGTGGACAGGAAAGAGTTGTTCATGGTGCCCAAGGATGTGTGCAGTTGAGTAGCCTCTGCATAAAAGAAGCATTAAATTAGAGATTGGGGGTAAAATCCTGCCTCCAATGAAGTCAGTGACAAACATCCCAATTCTGTCATAGGGCTGGGGTTTCATTGTAGATGACCAAAAGAGAGAGAGAAGAGGAGAGGGACAGAAATTCATCCCCTCTGGGACTTGAGAGGAAGAATCTTGTGAGGAAGAGTGGTTAAGTAGGAGCAGAACATTAACTGGCAGAAACTGGACAGCCCTTCATAACTAACTGCAGAATTTCATCCTTAGTACTACTTCCATGTACTAGTCCTCTGGAAACACTTTCAATAACAGTTCCCAAACACGCATTGTTTTACTTCTTAGCTCTTTCATAGGCCTGCTTGTTTGAACTCCCGAACATGAGCAGTGTTGCCATGAAGTACCTCCATGTTGTGCATTAAAACATACTTTCTTATTCCCAAGGAGAATTAATAAGCCAATTCATAAGCCACGAATAAGAAATATTTCAGCAACACGTGGAAGCAATTTCATCTTATACAAACTATTGGCACAGCCCTGCAATCTTTACTCACTTGAGTAGTCCCCCATGGTGTCAGTGGGGCTAGTTATGTAAAATGGGACTATTCATGTTTAAGGGTAGCAGGATCAGGTTATAATTCACTCTAGAATAAGGATTGGTTAGGTCATTGCAAGAGACTTGTGGCTGAAAAAAGTCATTTTAAATTTTTAATGCTCTGTCAGGAAAAAATAAGCCTTATAATATTGGATTATACATTAATCTAATGCATATTTTATCACCAGTTTATGTGAGTGAACTATTAAACCACACACGACTCTTGCAAATACTTGTTTTATAGATCAAATTTACAAACCATTTTGCATTCCTATCAAATATAAATAGCATCATATACTTCTGAAACAACATGTATTTCAGTGATAAATGCATTAGATTGCTAATATTCAAAATGGGAGTAGCAAGGAGAAGGAATCCATTTTAAATTCTCTCTTAGAATTTTGGCAACGGGGGAAGCGCAAATGTTCAGGATGTGAGGCAACAAATTCCCTTGTGTTCTTTTCCAATACAGATCAGATTCTTTCATCTCTCTTACTGTTTCTTTGCTATTGGCAAACTTGATTTGGTTGTGTAGAAGAGATTTCAGTGGACATAATCAAAGTTGACTGTAGGGATGGGGAAGTGGTCAAGATAAAATAAGAACTACCCAGAACCGACACCCAGACTTGAATCAAGCTGTAATCGGCAGCTCCTTATGGGGGTAGGGGGTCCTGGCATGCCATGGTATTCCAATCACTGGTAGCCTGCTAGGAATATGACGCTTAAGCTCTTCAGAGGGTGGGTCCCAAATAATATTCCACCTGCATGGTGTTTGCCTACAACCACAATGTCCTTCCCAGGTAACCCAGAATACCCCCCCCACACACACACACACACACACACCTCTGTGACTGACACCTCACCAAAACAATTACAGAGAAAAGGAAAGCTCCAGCAGGAAATGTCTGTTCTTCTGAGGTTTTGCAGACCCCAGCGGTTTGGGTAGTTCAGATAAGGCTCATCCAAACAAAACCACCTTTATTAGTTGCCAGCTCCTTTAAACCTTCCATTGGAAGGGGGGAAAAACCTTCCTGATAATATTTTGCTCCAAAAATGAGGACTTCAGCAGTGTTACAACTGCTGCTTCTGGTCTGGCTGAAATGACAGCCCCAGAACTGCTGTATGTGTTGTTAGTTACACATGTACCTCATGCTGTATGCCTTCTCTCCCACCTGCTGTATTCACTGCTTGCATTCCCCAGCAGGGGATTAAAATAAACAGAATCCTGCTTTGTGAAGCATACTTGAGCAAGATTTTTTGGGTACATTTCTAGCGTCTCCAAGCTCACATGCATGAAACAGAGACAGGGACGGGTCAGTGCAGTATGCCAGCTGTTGTGTCATCACATGCACTGTAGTTTCAGTGGTTCATATGGTGGTTTCTCATGCAGGTGCGGAGCTGGGTTTTTAATATGCTGCAGTCATTTTAAGGTGGATAAGGCTTTTTTTTTTCCCCCTGTACTAGGGAGGCATTTAGAAATAAATGGCTTGATTCTTTTTTCCCCAAAGGCTTTGAGCATACACAACTCCCATTGAAGCCCCAAGAGCTGCAAATGCTTAATACTTTTGAAAATCTGACCAAAAATGTATGCAGGAGGTTAAGAATGTTGAGTCTGTCATCCTTGCCAATGTCCCTTTAACTCAGGTGTCAGCTGCAAGGGTTCATGCTACTGTTTCTTCACTGTTCCTTAAAAACCCATAGATACCATAGCAACAGCTGCATCACATGGTCTTCTGTTTTGCCACCTTTGAGCAGATATGAACAGTGCTGGCTAATCAAGTATGAGCAAGTGTCAGACAGGAGGAGGACTCAGTTAGTCCATAGTTTCTTTGGAGTAAACTATTAGCAAATGCTCTCTTTCTGTGACATGTACCGATGACAAATGCTCTCTCGTGTGACGTGCACTAGTAAATCCCTGTCTGCAGGCAAAACAGATTCTGGTTCCTACCCTGGCTTTATAAAGAAACTGTCAATGTGGTTTACATTTTATATATGTTTTCCTTTTCCCCCCTAGCCCTCTTAAAAATGACCTGGAAGCTTGAAATTGAAATTTGTTTCCTCATTGAAATGTGTTTGCAGTCATTGTGTGCATATCCTGTTTTGGTATCGATGGGTTAGTCAGGACTGGGGGGTTTTTTTTGTTTGTTTGTTTGTTTTTTTAATTTTAAAAGTGAGTACTGAAGCATTTGAACTGAAACCAAAAACTCCATATAAAGACTTCTGTGCATGCTGCAAACAGATATACAAAAATAAAGTGCAGATTAATATTTTTGACATAATTAAGACTGTGTCTCTTTAAGATGTGGTATAAAGCTTCTTCAGTGTCATGTGAACTTTTATCAATGCCACTTCTTAGCTGAAATGTTCAATACCATTTTCCTTGACTCATATGGTAAATATATGTATATTTTCATTTATTACCTTATTTCGGCAAAAGATGTTTCATTGTTCATGTCTGATTTCTGCTTCCGACTGTCTCCCAAAAATTCCTCCCATACACCACTGAAGAGTATATGATCCCAATTCTATTTCATATGCCCTAAATTTGAAAGAACCCAAAATGACTTTCAGGCAAAGGATCTGCAGCTAAGCTATATATATTGTAATAAATCAGTCCTTTATTTATGAGTGGTTACAAGTTCACATATATCACTATATCCTGAAGCATGCTGCAAAGACTAAAATACAGGGCAAGGAAAGAGTAGGAGAGATTCATTCACATATGATTCTTGATAGAGATTTAATAAGAAACTTGTAATGGATGAAAATTAATTTTGCAGCTGAATTTAATAGTTGTATTAAAATATAGAGAAGATTTTGTGCTTTGAAAAAAAAAACTTCAGGGGCCTTAAAATTCTGGGTACAAATGGGACTTTCTGACATTTGTTTATAGTATCCACATCAATTAGTGCCAATAAATTAAGTAGTCTGATTATTTTCCTTTTATTTTACAAAATAATTTTCATTATATAATATCAAGTAAGACACTCCAGGAGGAGATCAGTACAGTTGCTAATACGTACTGCATCTTAGCTCTACTTATTTTTTTATTTTTTGAAGTTCAGAGATGTGTGAGATGCTTGATTCTGCCACTGTTCCTCACATTAAGTAGTGCCTTATTCCACAAGAAGTTCAATGGAAATACTCTCAGCATAATGTATTACTCAGTGTGAGTAAGCGTGGTGGAGCATGGCCTGAGCCAAGTAAAAACATAGTTCCTGCCCCAAAGAATAGACAAATAAAGGCCCCCATCGAGTATGAAGTGAGCGATGTGCATGATTTCAATGGGCCTTGCATGAGATCAGCTCGTGCGGAGCTCATTGCATGATCAGGGCCTAAAATTTAATATAACTTAACAATGAGGCTCACAAAGAAAAACAGAATGGGCAGTAAGGGGACAGGGAGCTTGCCTGGGAGGTGCTAGTGGGATAGTTTACTTGATAAGGCAAATCCACATCTTGATGAGACGGTGGCTTCGGTTAGTGGCTGCCTAGCTCCCTCTCCTCTCACGCTTTCCAGCAGAAGTAAGTTTTGATGGGGGTTTGAATATAAGGAGGGAGGTGGCATGGCATACACTTTCAGGGAGAAGGTACCATATGTCACATATCATCAAAAGTTGGTGGTCAGGTTCTAGGTTCATAGTTTGGTTGGCAAAGGACTCGCATAAGAAAATGCCATCAGCACTGGCATGAACTGGTATCCTTGTTAGCAGTCCAAGTAGAACCCAAGCACTGGAATAGTGAGTACAGAGACGGGCCAACTCTCTCTGGAACTCCTCCAGACCCAGGGCTGGCTCCAGGGTTTTTGCCGCCCCAAGTGGCAAGGAGAAAGAAAAAGAGAGAGGAGAAAAAAAGAAGAAGAAAAGCCGCGATCGGCGGCAGCTCCACCGTGCCGCTTTCTTCTTCGGCGGCAATTTGGTGGCAGGTCCTTCCCTCCGAGATGGACAGGAACCCTCCCCCGAATTGACGCCAAAGAGCCCGACGTGCCGCCCCTTCCCCTTGGCCGTCCCAAGCACCTGCTTGCTCAGCTGGTGCCTGGAGCCGGCCCTGTCCAAAGCACTGGTAGGCTGGTATGAGGAGACTTGCGCTGCCACTGTCCATGTTGTAATTGTTCTGTGGAGAAATGAAAGTCTTTACTTTCCAGGGCTTTTCATCCTGCACTTCTCACAAGCACAAAAGATTCCCCTTGACTGCAAAGGGCTTTGGATTAGGCTTCTGCTGAACTGAGCACATTCATTCAGCAGAGGCACAGGCCACACCTGCAGACTGTGGAGAAATGCACATCATGCTCAGCATAGTGAAAAGCCCACATCCCTTTCACATATAAACAGAGGCCTCCCAAAGGTTGGGAGCAGGCTTGATATGACTCAGGCAATGGTTCCGAGTCTTCATCCATGTGACAGAAATGAGGAATGCAGAAGCCAGTTTACTGGTAAATAGTCTGTTATGCAACTCAACCTCATGCTAGATTTGGGAGTAGCTCCATATTAGACTGAACGGCTGTTTTATGTTGTTGTCCGTCCCGTCCCCCCCCACCACCACCACCACCAATGCCACTGCTTTTCCTCCTTCCAGCCCCATGCAGGATTGGACTGCAGACTTCTAAATGGATATTGCACTTGAGTGATTAAAGTCTCTTTACCTTCAGTTTGATTACAGCATGACTCCAAGATAATAACACCAACAATCTGCTCCCTTTCATGTCTTATTGCTTAAGTAATTGGTGTATTAAAAAAAAAAAACTCCACCAAAAACAGAAGTATAAATTAATAGATGTTATTCTGGGAACATACCTACAAACCATGATAAACAGGAATTAAGCTAATAGCAAAATAAGAATGACTTCATCTGCTATTAAGAGGCTGAATTGTGTGTAGATATAAATTTGTTTAAAAACTAGATTTAAAGTGTTGTTTGTGTGTGGCGGGGGGATCTTGATTGGCATTGCTTTATTTCTGGTTCCCATACACAGTGTTTTTAGTCAAAGTCCCCTGTTAAAACACCTATGCTGGCTTCTGAGAGGGACTAAATCACAACAGAGATTGTTCTATGGGTCCACAACAGATCTGATTACCGTCCTGTTATACCCCAAAAATGTGTTTTTTGTTTTTTGTTTTTATTGTAATGTGAGGTGAGAGAAAGTCCAGAGGATTTTAAAAGGTGCAATAAACATCCAGGGCCAGGTCTTTAGCTGGGGTAAATCAACATAACTTTGACTTAGCAAAGCTCTAAGAATGTAAAATAGGATCTGCCCTGCAGACTAAGACGCCTGTTCGCAAGGATCTCATGACTTGCATTTCCATGGTGAGAAAATACAGTTTTAATAGGATTTTGTTATTAGTGAATTTGATGTGATACTGTAAATTTTTTGTTTGCTGGGCCACTAGGAAATAATTCAACATCTTCAGAGCTAGAACTGTAAGAGCATGACACACACTGTTAACATTTTCACAAATACAACACGGGTTCATTGACTAAGTAGTAAAAAATTGTCTGAAGTTCCCGGCACCAGACATCTTTGCTGTCAAAATCTCAGCAGAGAGTGAGGTCTGTATGGACAAGGAGACTAAACTACCTCTTAGCCCTAGAGGGCACCCTAGAGTTGATCCTTTAAGAATAAGATGGAGCTATTGCTATAAAGAAGCTTAGAGACCCTACGCATTCTGCACCTCTTCAGTGGATGTATAAAGGATTTCAGTCTTCAGCCCTATCCACTTGACACCTTTCATGAGCATTGAAAAGCAGCTTAGACAAACACTTAGGAATATTCTGACCTATTTTCTCAGCTTCCCCTGTCTTAATATTTCCATATGGAAGAAATACTGTGTCCCTACTTACAAGAGCTCCGTTCACCCCAGAAGCATTACAATGCAGAATAAGACAGCTCAAACTTCCACGCTGCATCATTGACAGAGGTCATTTTACAGTGGCTCAGAACAACCCTTTTCAGAGCTGAGTGGCAGAACAAGTCAAATAATAGTCAAGTTCAGGTTTTCCCCTTTCCTGCTTTTCCCCCCTAGCTTGGCGCTCCAATAATGAACATCTTCTTTGCCAAAATAATGGTCACTTCTCCATCACTGTAACTTACGGAACTAAGGACACTGCCAGATTCCATGAATAACAGACATCTATACTGTATTCAAATGTGCCTGGGCACAGTCTTTATATAGATGAAAAGTTAACAGTTTAATGCAGTCCCCGGGTAATGTCACCCACATCTGGCCTTGAATCTACGTGAGGCCACTCCTGAGGGCAGTTTTGCCATTATCTATGTACCTCCAGGCACTGCAGCTGACAGGGGAAATCCTGAGATCCGACAGGGAGAGACTGGGGAGAATCGTTGAGTCTTCCCAAGTTGAAGAGCATGCCAGCATTCTGCGGCAGATGAGAAAATTTGGTAGTCTTGAAACAGGAGCGTCAGAGGGGCAGTGCCCAGAACACTACGGTCGGCTCTGGGGCGGTCTGCCTGGGATTCTCTCTTGCAACACCACTTTGTCCAATCTGTGGGCTGTGCTTAGTTCATCAGCAAAGCACTGGCTCTGTTCTTTGCCACATAAACTGTAATATTTTCCAATGTATAATGCACTCCTTGGGTTTCTGAAGCACAGAATCAAGCCTGCTATGCTGCCATCTCCTTGCTTTCACTGTGTAAAATCCATAAACTGACACTACATCATCTGGAAAAGTTTTTGGTTGTGTAACTTTTCTGATGACCTCAACTTCTCAACCTTTTGCCTCTGCTGTTTACAGATGACCAAGGACGGTGTAGCTCAAGTCTGCAATAGCAGAGCCTCTCATGCCACGTGGGTGAATTGCTGCCTCTGGGCTGGCATCATGGATGAGCCAGGCAGCCCATGCATCATGTCATGCAGCCCATGAAGCCTCTTTGTACTGCTTTACCCATTTCCAGCATTTCCCGTTCTGAAGCAACTTTAGTGGGTACAACACTGTTGCCAGGTATGGCAAGAATTTATGGTAACAGTTAACGAGCCCAATGAGTGAATGAACCAGTGACACGTCTTCAGGGTGTCAATAACAAAGTATCCTGAAGATCTCTGGGCAGGCTGGTTCTTCTTTGTATCAAACTTCTGTCAGATATGTTGGCAGCAGGGAAACGATTTATTTTATGTTCCAGCCTTTATAGGTTCTCAGAAATCCTAAATCGCAAATTCAAATTTCCTCCCTTGAATAGAAAAGTAAATTCTATAGAATATCTGGGTTGGACCTTAGGAGATCATCTAGTCCAACCACTGCTCAAAGCAGAACCAATCCCCAGACAGATTTTTGCCCCAGATCCCTAAGTGGCCCCTCTCAAGAATTGAACTCACAACCCTGGATTTAGCAGGCCAATGCTCAAACCACTGAGCTATCCCTCCCCCCTAAACCAGTGTATGATTTGTTTCCACCTCCATAGAGTTTCCACTGCATGAGATGGGTGTGAAATGTTTATCAAATTGTGTAGACTTTACTCAAACCTCATGGAGAAGGAAAGCCAGATCCAGAGCAGGATATGCAGTATTAGTGAAGCAAAAGGTATTGTACACAGCATACAGCTCTGCCAAGAAGTGGTGCATTGGATAGGAAGACTGCTGAATCACCACAGGAAGCATAAACAAAAAGACACAGGTGAATGTCTTCATTTGTGTTCTGTATGAAGAAAACTATGTGAGGAGCCCAAGACATGCCAGCTAATATTGTGCCCAAAGGGATCATTCTGTGGTTACCAAAATAGTAGAGATGGGCCAAAACCAGAACCTTAAATCCAAACCCCTTCTGATTTTGAGGACGTGGATAGGAGCAAAGACCCACCCTTATCTCTTTGGTCCCGTAACCATAGGAGTCCTATTTTCTGGTTCCAGTGCATCGCAAATTTAATGAATATGGATATTTTCATGCTATTACAGCCCCAAATGGCAGAAACTTCAGAATAGCTCACAAGACTCCAGCACTGTCAAATCAGAATGTGCTTCCCAGCCCTGATCCTAAATCTTAGCCAAAATTTACTCTAGATCGAAAACCAAATTGGTGCATTGTGCTTAATACATCTCAAAGTGAGAGAACTGCTCTGCTTTCTAAGAACAGTCATGCCCAGCATCTCCTCCACATATGGAAAAATCAGATACCCCTAAAACGCTGGCTGAAATACAGCAAAGCAAAGAAGTTCACAAATAGAATTAGAGTGAATGAGGTGTGGAAGAACCTTGTTAATCTCTACGCTGTTGTGCCTAGTTATTGTACCCAATAACTTGACAACATAGAGGGAAAAGAAATGTCTTTTTTAAAATGCTGCATTATATGGTAAAAACGAATCCCCATTATTTAGCAAATCCATTTTGTCTCTCCAAAAACTGAATCCAGCTTTCTTTACACAAGTGAGTAATCCAATGTGCCTCCCAAAAGGCAAGCAGGATTTGACCCTTGCTCCAGAACATACGACATAGATCTAGTGACTGTACTATTTTGAACACTGGATACTTGTAAAGCTAGTGTTGGTGCTGCCTTATCTTAAAATCATTCTGATTGTGTCATCTAGTCAATTGCTCTAATGCTGGAGTTTACATAGTATTACTTCCTATTGCTCTAAATTTAAACCAGGGATTCCTGTTAGAAATTGTAAATTTGACCTTGTTGGTTTTCTAACTTGGAGAAAAGAGAGAGAGGAAAAACCTTATGAATCAAGGACAGGCTGCGGGGTTGTTGAACTTCTAATGGGTGTTTTGATTTGTTTTTATACTATCTTGAGAACTCATCATTCCTGCCGAACCCACAGAATTTTAAGTTTTGCAGGAGCTGCATTTTATAAGCTGAACAGTCCCCATGGAATCAGTGGCTTTCTCTTCTCCTGAGTGGCCAAATCCTTCGATCCTTATTTAGTCCTCACACAGGAGAGCTTCTGTTGAATTGAATGACTGTTGCCTGAATAGGCAATGCAGCATATACAGTAAAGTATTAAATCTGCTTTTTCCAATGATAGTGTTGGGTGTTTTCAGGGAGGCCAGAATTTCTTTTACGCTTGCCACTCCTAATTGCGGTGCAGCACACTCTTAATCCACAAAACCCATTCCATTCCACTCTCACAACTAGGGAGTGAGCTCCTTTAGCAAAATAAAAAAAAGTTCACACTGGCAGGAAACCAGATCAAGAAGGTACTCATCAGCCTGCACTGAGGAACCTTGTCCAAAGCAAACATTTTCAATGATGTTACTTTAAAAGCAGAAAGTACATGGAAAATCACCCACTGGCTATTTTAAAATCTGTCAAATCCATAAAGGCACTGAGCCCAAACATCAGGGACTTTCTAACACTTCTAAAATGGGAACAAGAGATTACAAGGAAAAACGATTAACACGTGTGTAAAACACATTGTATATGGATGTAATTATGACCCTAAGTCAGGCTTGGTATAAGCAGATGCAAGTGGTAATGTCTCTGGGTCTGGGAGTACATATATGTACGGCGCAAGGGGGGCCTGATCCCTGACTGGGGACTCTATTTATTTTGCAGTAGTGTGTAACTAAAGACAATGGAGCATCTGCTTTACTGTACCCACTTACACCAGTTCTGAACTTGGATCAAGATTTTGGTTTGGTTTGTCTTTCTTTTGAACAACAATAATGGCATAGGACCAGATTTTGCTACCCTGAGTCAGACCGTGTAATACACTGAGCCCTGGTCTACACTAAGGGGGGGATCAATCTAAGTTATGCAACTACGTGAATAACATAGCTGAAGCCGATGTACTTAGATCGACTTACCGTGGTGTCTTCACCATGGTGAGTTAACTGTTGCCGTTCCCTCATCGACTCTGCTTGCGCCTCTTGTGGCGGTGGAGTACGGGAGTCGATGGGAGAGTGCTCGGGGGTCAATTTATCGCATCTAGGCTAGACGCGATAAATCGATCCCCGCTGGATCAATCGCTACCCACCGATCCGGCGGGTAGTGAAGACATACCCTGAGTAAGTATGTATTCTACAGTGTGGTAGAATCTGGCCTAGTGATATTTAATAAGTTCTGTTAATAACTAAAATCAAGCATTTAATTTTAAATACAAATACCCAAATTAAAGATGGGCCAATGTGTTGGATCTGTGCACCCCCAACTTGGGAAGTTGAGGTACAGATATGTGTGTGCTGTCCTGGAGGCAGGGGTAGGCCAGGACGCTCTGGGAGCAGTGTAAAAGCACAGGGCTGCCAAACTGATGGACCTGGATTCCCCGCCACCCCCTTCCCCCTCCCCCCCCACACAAGATACTTGGGTTTAGGGGATTAATAGCCCTGCCTGATGAGTGAGAATAAGGCCAAACCTCATTCCCTACCCTTGAGGGAATGAAGTGGTGGAAACTTTGAGTGTAAGCTTGCAGAATTTACAGCTCCGACATGGCAATCTCAGATAGGGGGATGATATAATCATGGGTATTTAAGGAAAAAAATTAACCGTTCCTTAGGTAGGGTGACAATATTTCCCAAAGCAAAAACAGAACACCTCAGGGATGGCCTGAGCTGCTCTCCCGAGGGCCCCTCCCCTACACAGGAGGCAGGCAGAGCTTGGGTGAGAAGCAATGCACATACTAGATAGTGACCATATTTCTCAAAGGCTGGGGCTGGCATCGCTGCTCACTCAAGCCCTGCCTGCCTGCCCCCCCTCCTGAGCCCTGCCTCTCCCCCACCCCCATGCAGGGCTGGCATCACCGCTCACCTCCCCACCCATCCCCGTGCATTCTTCTGCACCCCACTTTTTTGACAAAAGTGGGCGTTTGTCCTGTTTGCTCTTACCAACTGATCAAGTTGGCAAGCGCAAATGGGTAAATGCCCACTTTTGCCAAAAAAGTCGGGATGGCCAGGACAGGGCTTAAAAAAGGCACTGTCCCAGCCAAAATGGGACATATGGTAACCCTATTCTCAGGTAACTTCTGGGCTCTGATTTCATTGAGATTTGTTTTCTTTCAGTAACCACTGAAGAGATTCCAAAACCCTTACAAGTAAGAGAATCATAGACATTAGAGCTGGTTGTGGGATGGTTCCCTGGAGGATGTATTCCAGTGGGTTTTTTTCCCAGTCTAGTCAGATGTCCAAACTAATAGATCACAGTGGTGGAAATACAAAAGTAAAACAATACTAAGCCTATAACATGATCTTACTTGTTTTCCAATTTCTCTGTATGAAACCTGCCTCCAAGATCAGTGCGGGGGCCCATGAGAAAAGGCTCTTGCAGGACCCATGTTGCCAAAGATATGAGTGGTGGAAACAAGGAGCAATGCAAAGCTATAGAGTCTCTATGGATTACTCAAGCTCAGTGGAGGTCTCGGGAGAGCTGCAGGTCTGTATATTTAGGATAGGTTTTTCAAAGCTGCCTAATGGGACCTGGGTGTTCAAACCCCATTAGAAATAAATTGGAAATGGGCATCCAGATCTGGACCTAGATAACTTTGAAAATCCCACTTTCAGGACTTTTTCTAAGCCAGTACCTTTGGGGATATTTAACATTGCATTTAAAAGGTCATAAATGACTAAATACTGCTCCCCTTACTTGCACTAAGCTCCCGCTGTCTTAAATCTGAATAAGGTTTGTCTCTACAGACAGAATTAACAACAAGGTGCTGTAAGGGGACTTGGTACATGAAATGAGGCAGAATTTCAATAATTAGTGTTGGAGTAAGACCCTCTTAAAGGTTAGACAGACCTTGAACTTTTGTTTTCAAAACTTTGCATCCCCTAAAGGAAAAGTGAAAGAAGTAAACATGAACTAACATCATGATCCTACAATATCAAATCCCAGAGTCACATTTAGATGTGGTTGAAAACTTTTGCAATTCTTCTAGTAAAAACATGGAAAATGTCCTTATTTTTCAATGAGCTCTAGCCTAGTCACTTCCTTTAACTTTAATATTAAACCCCATTATTGATAACTTCCTAAATCCACAGTAACAAATAATGAGATCTTTAACGAAAGCTATTATCTGCTATGCTAAGAGTGTCTGAATATGTTGCGTAGGCCAGTGCTTCTACTGGTCCAATAATCCTTTCTAGACTGCTCTGTCAAGAATGAAATCTTAACATATCGTATGTAGCCCATGCTAACTCACTGTGGCTCTCTGTTCCCCTCTAGTGGCTAGATCACATAGAGATTTATCAGTCTGCTACTGCCTTGGAGCTAATGGGCCTTGGGGTAGATTTTCAGAAACATGAATGGCAGTTAGGTACCTAACTCCCAATGAACATCAGTACCATTTGTGCCTTTGAAAACCTACTTCTAGCCCTTTAACCCAAGCAGGAGAGGGTCATGCTCTAAGCTCCCAAGGGCCTAGATTCAATCCCTGCAGATGGACCAACCTGCAACACTTTTACTTAAGCCATCTGAGAAAATCTGAAATAACAATTTGGCAGAACAATAAAATGCTTCTTTATTCCCTTTCCTATGGGCCCAGTCCTGTGAGCCGCTGACTGTTCTCCACTCCAATAGAAGTTGAGATCACTTGGTGCCTGACTGGATGGGATCGGATCGGACCCTCCTTTGGGAAGTCTCTCGTCTATTGCGACCACCGGTTTCATTGCTTACTGATGTGTATTTTTGTAGATGCTGGTATAGACAAATACAGTTTACTGTATTGCTATGCAAATCAACTACCCCTTGTCAACAAATTCGAGTCAGAATTACACTATAGCCCAGCCATGATTCATTTTATAACTGTGATCTTCTGAGAAACTGCAGATGATATACTTGAATAAGTTCCATATAGTGTTGTTTCCTGCTGCACTGTTTGTGGCTTGTTGTTGGTTTTTGGCTTTTCTCCCTAGTCCCCATTTTTAGTCATTTGTTTTGCATTGTAAAAGGTTTGGCTGTTCTATATTTAGCCAAAACATTGAAACACGTGGCTAACCAAAGGAATGTAAAAGCAATTCCTCTAAATTGCTGCCTCAGTAGTAAACCCCCCTGTAATTTGCCTGTCGTCTTGTTGCTCCCAGTCATGCCTGCTAAAGTAAGTATTATATAAAAGCTTAACCGAACATATTGCCTCTTTGATTAACTGCATGCCTCTACCTCATACGATAAGCAGATGATAATATGCTACTAGAGTGACTCGGCACATTAATAATAGAACTTTGTCCATAAACTGATCCTGTGTATCCTGAGCAGTTTAGTTTAATGTAAGGTCCAGATTTCAGATTAAAGGTGAGAGGGGCAAGTGGGGATTGGAATGGCCACGGGGGAGGTGGGCAAAGGGTTGGTCGCTTTCACTGGAAACGGAATAAGCAGGCATCTGTGTATTTGGTAAATCTGGGTACAGTTGTCAGATTCCCTGAAGATACCCTGAAGATTTGTGCCTGATGCATGGTAATTTGCAGCCCACCAATAGGAGGACATGAGATTAAGGAATTACTGCAGTTTGAGAAGGGGGAATGTAAGAAAAGGTAAATGACTGGTCCCAGAGGTGTCTCATGCTGAGAACTGCCTCAGGGCAATAAGCTGGGGGGAGGGGAGGGGAGTGAGTCAGTCTTTCTACCAGTCCTCCAGTGAATTTTCTGGGGGACTATTTTGCACAGCCAAAACCAGGTGATGCACCTGAACAAAAGATACTGGGGAGCCAGCAGTTAATCTAGTGAAAAGATGGATTCAATGACTTTGTACCCACAGGTTTTCACTACCTCTTTCCAAAATGGGCAATCACCTTGCAGGGAAAAGAGATTAACAATCTAGTCAATCCCTTCCTTTTAACTTGTTGTGTCCAGTGTAATCTCTCCAGCAGTGTTTTCCAGAATATAAACCATTTTTCAATAGGAAGGTGTCTTGGAATAAGGCTCTGTTTGGTTGTGAACACAATCAGCCTCAAAGAGCCCTTCCTTTGTATATGTGTAGATGTCAGTGAACCTCCTGAGCATCTTCACTGGAGTCCACTGACATCTTATGAAGCTATTATGGGGAAGTAGGTCTTAATGTGCCATTTTAGTGCCCAGGCTATAGTGCATAGGTACTACAGAACAATACTATACTTCGCACTGACGTCATATTTTCCATTGGAAGAATGCAAAGAGCTTTCCAGACATTACTGAATTAAGTTTCACAGCATCTCTGTGCAATAGATAGTATCTCTGTTTCACAAAGGAAGAAACCAAGGCATAGAGAAGATCAGTGGTTTTCCCAAGCTCACACAGCAAGTCTATGGCAAAGATTGGCATATAATCTAGATCGCTGATGGAAAAGGGCAGATTCTGTGGCTGAAGCTAGGACTGCGAGTCGGGAGGCCTGGGTCTTTACTCTCTGCACAGACCTCCTGTATGAACTAGGGCAAGTTACTTAACATTTTATGTGCCTCGGTTTGCCCATCTTTTTATTAAAAGGGGGTAATAATACATCCTTATGTCACAGTGATGGTGTTTAGAGGAATTCACTGATGTGGTAAAATGGTTTGAGTTTTTTTGGATAGAAGGTGTTCTGTGAATGCAAAGAATTTCACAGGTCTGTTCTTTTAAAATACGGCTCAAGTTTTAGTGGTCTTATCAGGAGCAAAAGGTCCTGGGTTTTTTACCCTGATGCCACACGTGCAGTTTAACTGATAACTGTGTCTGTAAATATGTAACATTACAACATGCACGTGAAAGGGCTGTGAAGTGGAATCCCAAAACCAGCTGGCATTCGGCTCTGCACTTGCTGTCAAATGGAATGTCACAGATCAACAGTCTGAGATGCACATTACATTTACATTTCTTACACAAGGCTATTTAATTCAACATGGCAAATTTGTATATGCACCCAGGTAACTTTCCTGTTGAAAGATTTTTTTTTTTTTTTGCGCTTTTTATGGCACTTTCATCCGAGGCCTTTACAGATATTGGTTCTGAAAATATGCTGGGGAGGGCAGTACATATTATGGTGCCCACTTTACTGATGAGGAAACTCAGGTACACAGAAATTAAGTGACTTGCCCAAGATCAAAATGTATTAGTGACAGAGCCCAGTGATTCTCTGCTCTAATCATTGGATGTCACTGCCTCCAGCATGCATATACTGTACTGGACATTTCCAAAAGTTGCCACAAGATTTTAATTCCAAAATGCTCCATCACAAGCATTGAGAAATGATGTAAAAAGGTGAGACTGCTCGGCTAACAATCTCAACATACAGTCAAATGAAACTATTCATGTGCTTCTTAATCTTGCTTAGAAATTCTTTATCATTCTCTTTAATAGTCTCCAGTTAGTTACATTGTCAAAATCAAAGTCAAAAAGCAGATCTCATTGTGCTGTCTCATCTGCACATATATCCTTTATGCGTATAAACAATCCCTTTGAAATCAATGAAACCACTAGCGTGCATAAGGAAGACTTATTTGAGATAAGATGTCTAGGATCGGGCCCCCAGGTTTTAGCTTTGTATGGTTAACATTTATACATCTGTGGATTCAGCCATTTTCCCATTCTGTATTAAGAAAGCATCCATACTTCCAGTAACACAAAGAGGGGGTGCTGGAAACAGCAAACTACAGACAGAGACTGGGAAAGCAAAATGCAGTGATATCTGTAGAAAAACAGATCTGTGCACCCTGCTGACACTATGGAGCTAAGAGACTCAGGCTGCATGAGGAAAAAAACAACACGGTGAAGGCCAGCTGCGTCTTAAGACAGTTTCAGTTGTCATGTCTACTGCAGTCCAGAAGATACACCTTATTTTCATTAGTTATGCTGAGGATGAAATGAAGCAGAGCTGCCAAGCAGGGTGTTTTTAGACTCTGAGTACACACTTTGAACAGAACATGTAACTAATGTATTAAACAGTTCCACCTTGAACAGGGCAGCCATTCAGCCAATGTGATGCTTGAGAGAGTATAACAGGTCGTTTTGTTGCTCTCCTTAAGTCATTCTGTTCCACTCTTCCAGTGCAGCTCCCTGTGCCATAAGGGAATAGAAGGGGTTGTTGCTTACCTGCCAACATTTTCAAAGCTATAAATAGGGATACTTGGGGAGAAAGAGTGTGTCAGTGCTAAACTGCATTGAAATTCACTGGAACCTGAGATCTTTTCGGAAGGGCAGAGTGCAAAACTAAATACTTTTTCTGCACTAATTCACTAATATACCTTTTTGAATGGACATTGTGTTGTTGTTTACCAGTACTTAACGTTTCAGTGATTACATCTTGCTCTTTGTTTCAGACAAACTATCTGAAAAGTAAAGATTTTTAAATGATCAAAAATAGACTTTAAACATCCTATTAAGATAAATAGAGTTCACACCATGGTTGTGTAACTGTATTGTTACTATCTCACTGCTTGCAAACAAGATAGCACTATATTGATTTAGCATCAGAGAGCATTCTTCATTACCAGAAGGGTAAAAACCTTTCTTTAAATGGAAGATGAATGGAAATGGAGGATCTCCATGGAGATAAGTTATATGGCAGCAATAAAAAGTAGATCATTTGACACACATGAGGTCATCACAAACAATGGAGTAAATTATCACTGTTTAATTTTCTAGCTATCCCAGATGCCTCCGGTAGTAATGAGACTGATATCTAACAATAGGAGGTCAAATCCTGACCCTTTTCCCATCATACATGCCCCATTAACAATAAGTAGTCTTTTGGCTCTGAATTTATTTTCTGTGTAATTGACACCGATTTTTCTCAGATTCGTAGACTTTAAGGTCAGAAGGGACCATTGTGATTATCCAATCTGACCTCCTGTACATTGCAGCCACAGGATCTCACCCACCCACCCCTGTAATAGACCTCTAACCCCTGGCTGAGCTACTGACATCCTCAAATCATGATTTAAAGACTTCAAGTTACAAAGAATCCACTATTTACACCAGGGCCTGTTCCAGGGTTTTTGCCGCCCCAAGCGGCGTGGGGGGGGAGCCGCGATCGCAGTCGGTGGCACTTCGGCGGCAGCTCCACCATGCTGCTTTCTTCTTTGGTGGCACTTTGGCAGCAGACCCTTCCCTCCAAGAGGGACTGAGGGACCCGCCACCGAAGAGCTGGACGTGCTGCCCCTTCCCCTTGGCCGCCCCAAGCACCTGCTTGCTGCGCTGGTGCCTGGAGCCGGCCCTGATTTACACTAGTTTAAACCTACAAGTGCCCCCATGCTGCAGAGGAAGGGGAAAAAATCCAGGGTTTCTGCCAATCTGACCTGGGAAAAAATTCCTTCCTGACCCCAAATATGGTGATTGGTTAGACTCTGAGTACGTGGGCAAAACCCACCAGCCAGATGTCTGGGAAAGAATTCTCTGTAGTAACTCAGAGTCCTCCCCATCTAGTCTCCCATCACTTGCCGTTGGAGATATTTGTTGCTACCAGTCACAGATCAGTTACTGCCATTGTAGGCACTCTCATCATACCATCCCCTCCCATAAACTTAGCAAACTCAGTCTTGAAGCCAGTTAGGTTTTTTGCCCACACTTCTCCCGTTGGAAGGCTGTTTGAGAACTTCACTGCTCTGATGGTTAGAAACCTTCACCTAATTTCAAGCCTAAACTTGTTGATGGCCAGTTTATATCCATTTGTTTTTGTGTCCACATTGGCGCTTATCTTTCACTCCTTTCTCTGCCTGGTATTTATTCCTCTTATGTATTTATAGACAGCAATCATACCTCCCCTTAGCCTTCTTTTGGTTAGCCTAAACATGCCAAGCTCTTTGAGTCTCCTCTCCTAAGGGTAGATTTTCCATTCCTCTGATCATTCTAGTAGCCCTTCTTTGCACCTGTTCCAGTTTGAATTCATCTTTCTTAAACATGGGAGACTAGAATTGCACATAGTATTCCAGATGAGGTCTCACCAGTTCCTTGTATAATGGTCCTAATGCTTGCCTATCTCTACTGGAAATACTTCTCTGGATGCAGCCTAGGACGGCATTAGCCTTTTTCACAGCTGCATCACATTGGTGGCTCATAGTCATCATAAGATCAATCAATACACCCAGGTCTCTCTCCTCCCCTGTCAATTCCAACTGGTACATTCCCAGATTATAGTTTATACATCCTTGATGTCTGCTATGGCTGACAGTAATAGAATGAAGCATACTAAATGACCAGATCTGTTTTAGAACACGGAGCACACATCTGGTATCTCACCAATACAGATAGTGGTGGACTGCCTGCAGGATCCAGGGAAAGAATGCAAATCCTTGAGTTTTATGGACTGTTATACAAGTAACAAGAGAGCCTCTGAAAGGGGATGAAGCAAACTGAGGTATAAGAAGGGAAATTAGGGACATGTTTGACAGCCTTACTTTCACTTAAGCAATCAGAATCATAGGGGTATGTTCACCTCCTGCATAAAAGTTGTTGAAAGGCAATAAATTAGTCTTTGAACTAAATGGCATATATTGAGACCAGGAAGGAGAACAACATATTTGGATCAGTAAGAAACCAAGTCCCTAGCCCCACAGTTCTTGTCCAGCAACACAGACTGTCCTACTGCGTTTCCCTCCAGTTGTCCACTGGGTACAGGCCTGGGCTGATGACTAGACTGCCACGGATCAGCCAGCCCACAACTGTACTGTGTGTGGTCGAGGTGTTGGGGATTTACAGTGTGCAGGGGAATTAATACTGCCTCAAGCAGCATAACTTCCTGCAACGCTTACCGGGCTGCCTGTGCAGCTTCTCTAGGAGAGCATGTGGCTTAGAGTGACTCCTGCCCACGTTTTCCCTGTTTCTCTTCCCAGCCCCCTCATGGTCTATGGGCCGCACAGACATTTTGCAGAGAGGGTTGAAATGGGGAAAAGCCAAGCATAGCCATCTTTTCCCTCCCTTTCTACTGCATTTTGTACACGTCTCTCTCCTTTGTATGGAGCGAGATGAGTAGGGGCTTTGTTGCCCATATGTATACGTGCAATACAGCTCATATAGAGGCTCTTAGCTGTCTAGTATCTTGCTGTTTTCTATAGTTGCATAACATGCCACTGAGTGTGCAATTTATTTGGATTTGGTCCTTACCACAGAAAATACCAAAATCCATATAATTGCTTACTGCATATCAGGAAGCTATATTATACATTATTCTCTAATTAAGGTGACAAACCATGTGGTAATGATGATTAATGCTGTCAGCAGATGACTACACTTCCTGTCTTTAAGTAGATAGAGTAAATAAATAGCTTTTATAATGAAACCGTATGAAACAAAGGGTTTTTTGGTCTAAGAGCCAATAACTTCTGCATTCTAACCCTGGCTTGACAGCCTGCCACTGTGGATGGGAGTCAGTTGCTTAGGGCCTGATTTTCAGAGGTGAAGGGCACCGTCTATTTCATTAATTTCCATACAAGTGCTGGGTGCTCAACCCTTTGAAAATTAGGCCCTGAATCTCAATACCAGTGTACCTATTACCTTGCAAGGGCATTATGGGGATAAACTGGTTATTGGTAAAGAACTCTAGGGGTGTAAAACACTACATCAATCCGGTTATGCCATTTCTCCAACTGTTTTGTGCTGGTTCTTAGGGACGGCTCTAAAAGCCAATTAAAGTCAATGGGAGTCTTTCCTTTTAACTTCAATGGGCATTGGATCAGGTCTTTCCAACAGCTTACAGCATAGCTTACTTGTAGCAAGCTAAGTGATGATCTAAAACACAACTGCCTTCTGCTTGACACAGCTTGTGAAATCCCTGCCTCATTGAAGAAAATGGCAAAACTCCCATTGATTCCAATAGAGTTATGGAGCCAGGATTTCATCTATAGCCTTCAAACACGGCACCGATTCAAAATGCATTGGGGTGGGGGGACTCTTAAGACCTCTGATAGCTCTAGTGTATTCTGTACTTAAACCCTGTTTCAAACTATACAGATACAAAGAGTATTCTTTATTTTCTTCACTAGCATTCCACCAGACAGACAGGAGAGAGGCTGCTTTTGCCACACTTTAGAGAGACTGCATAGGGGAAGATAAATGTGGGACATGCTTTTTGTGTGAATTCTCTGTATACTTGAGAGTTTAGAAATGTGGTTTAAGAATGGAGAGAGAACAGATTCCTTGAAACCAGAGAGAAGTTGGATTTTGTTCAAGAGACATTGTCTTTTTCCTGCCATGCTAAAGTAACCTGGTTATACTCTGATGATTGGCTCTACTGATAACCTAGCCAATGCAGGACCACCACTTAGCCCCAAAATATCTCCCTGGCATGTAAGGGCATCTTACCTTTCACTGACTTGCTGGTGACTTTATTAGTATCTGTTATAATTGCTTTACATAGAGCAGGATGCCAAAGAAAGAATAGAATTCTGTCCCAAACACACAAGGGTTAGCAGCTGGGACCAGAACTATTCAAGCGGTTCTCATTAACATTTGAAATAGTTAGCCACTGAAATCTCCCCTGCGATCCTGGTAGGATGGACCCTAAAATGTGGTGTTTGAGGTTAGTAGAGGAGCACTGTTGCTTCTGGCATGATCATGTAATAAAGCACCTGAACAAAGAGAAACATGAGGATATATTCAGCACTGGGTTATGCTGGCTTTTGCTGCTATAACCCTAGGCACATGGTTCTCAAGGCAGAAAGTCCATGGAGCAGCTGAAAGTGGCTTTGACCTTTTTCTTTTTCTTCTCTCTTCCCCCGCACCTGAGGAGGTGGGCAGCACAGCCCCAAAACTAGCAGCCACTGATTGGGAAAGGGACATGGCCAATAAGCATGGGAGACATGCTGGATCAGCATATCCTCTGCGCAACCTCTGCCAGTATGCTCCTGGGAAACCTGAGGAAAAGGCCAGAAAACAATCCAAAGGGTGGGGCAGATGCAGTGCCTGACCACCTGTGGGGTGACTCTTCCCTGAGTACAGGAGGAGAGGCTGGTACAGGGTGGTGTGATTTTTTTCATCACCCACTTCCAGATTGAGTAAATCAAGCCCAGGATGCTTGCTTTTGAGATTAATCATGTAATTATAAAGGGTTAGTATTTTTATATACTGTTGTCTGTATTTTTTTTCTTTCCATAGTTATTTATGGCTATAGTTAGGAACTAATGGGCCAAATCATGAAATCCTTGCTCAGGTAAAACTCCTGTTAAAGCAAACATGACTTTTGCCTGAAAAGGGGCTCTGTGGTTGGGTCTAGTGTCAATGGATGAACGTTGTCATCTCAGGAAAGTGATCTGACCTTAAATAAATTTGTGCCAATTAAAGAACTTCAGAAACTTCTAGACAAGGAATTTGTCCTGGGAAGACTAGAGCTGGGTAAAATTTTTCAGCTGAAACTTTTATTCGGTGAAAAATGCACATTTGGCAACATCAAAGCATTCTGTGAGTTTCAGTATAAATAAACTAAATGTCTGTTCAACCTGAAACAAATGTTTTCTCGGGTCTTCAATTCACCGAAACATTTTTTAGCTTGACCCAAAACAAATGGAGTTTTTTTGAATTGCCCACAAACTGAAAAATCCAGCTCCACTCTAGACTAAAATAAAGGAATCCCAGCTGAGAGTAACTTTTTGCTCACAATTAAAAAATAGTTTATTCGTTGCATGTACATTTGTACATTGTTAACAATAAAAAATATCAATTTGTCTTGTTCCACTGTAACCTCAATAAGAGACCACCTTTTATTAGACAAGTCCTGCTCTGTTAAATTATCACTAAACACATTGGCCTAACATTTCAAACCTGGGAGCCTAAAGTTAGACACTTAAATAGAAGTAGTTGGATTTTCAAAAGTGCTGGCAGCTCCTGGTGATTTGACTGAGATTTGTGTATGCTAAGCACTTCTGAAAATCATACCACTTTTATTAAGCTGTAGCACTTAAGTGAAGACACTCCTTTGCCAATGAGAGAGCCTCTCCCATCAGCGTAGTTAATCCACCTCCCTGAGAGGTGGTAGCTATGTCCCCATGAGAAGCTCTCCCTTCGACACAGCACTATCTATACAGGGGATTTAGGTCAGTATAACTACATCACTCAGGATGTGGATTCTTCACACCCCTGAGTGATGTAGTTATACTGATATAGATCTTCAGTGTAGATTTGACCTTAGGCTTTTAGCTTTAGGCACCTAGGCTTGAAACTTTTGATCACTGAGTACAATTTTGCTTCATCTTAATAAGAAAACAGAATCCACAGAGGAACCAATTTTTGTCTGTACCAGGAGTGCTCACTTGCAACTGATTTCACTGTTTTTTCAGAAACCAACAGCTAAGACATTTAGGTTTAAAATATCCTGTATTTTTTGTGTGCACAGTACATGTTTTCATAAACAGTCTCAAGGATTGTTACTTTATGTGACCTAATTTTTGCACAGCAAATATAATTTAGGCTGAAGAGAACGTCTCCTTCAGAGCTGTTCTGTTCGCTACAGATGACACATTTCATTATGAAATGTCTTTTTTGAGAAACAAGGAACTTAAATACACAAACTAGGTTTCAATTATGTTGGGGCTGTGCCACAAACCAACAACACTAGGAAATTAAAAGTGAGGATTGCCACTCCATTCTAACTTCTCTTCATTGCCTGAGTTCCGCATACAGAATTACCATTCACCTGGAGTTGTGTGTGCCGAACGAGAGAAGTCTACAGGAGTAGATTAAGGCTTATTGGGGTTCAGTCCCACCCTCTGAAAAAGTCTTTTCCATTCTCTCTTAATAGTCCCCAAAACATACTCCTCCACCCCACCCCGCTTCTCTCAGTTCTAGAATCTCCACCCCAGTTCTTCCATCCTAATTCAATACAATTTGCATCCCTTCAAAGAGACTTTCTCACTTTCCTAGACTCAGCAATCCTTGATGTCCCCACCCAACAGACTTTCTTCTCTACCTCCCGTGTGTCTCCTCACAACCATATCCCCTGCTCTGGAGTGTCTGAGGCTCTTTTCTTTTTTCTGTTCTTTGAAAGTTATTGGTAATTCAGCTTTTGCTGCTGTTGAGCCTCTGCTTAGAGCTTCTTAGCCCTTCTCTTCTAGTCTAGTGTGAAGTACGGGACCATCTGTGACAGTCCTAGGAGGGTTGCCTGCTTTGTGCTCTCAAGCCCTAAATTGCTCCAGGAATGCTCACTTTGCACATTGACTTCTTTGCTGACCCAGGGACTCCATGGGTGGCAATGTGACTTGTGCAGGCAGCACATGCTGCTGAGTTTTCCTGAAGGTCAAAAACTAAGGCCAGGTCTACCCAAAAAACACTTTTTTGCCAGTATAGCAATGTTGGTTAGAACTCTGCTTTTTTGTGTCTGTGATATTTCTAGACTTGCAAAAGCCCTAGTGTAGACACAGTTACACCGGAAAAAAGTACTTTTGCCATTTATAGCTTATTTTGCTTGCTGAATAGTTATAAGCTATGCTGTCAAAAGCACTTTTTTGCTGGTATAAGCTGCATCTACGCTAGGAAGGTTTCGCTTGTCTACCAGCAAGCCTCTTCTGGTGTGGATCTGGCCTCAGTCACATGATGTCGATTGCTGCATGCATTCCTGCCTCCCCTCACACCAGGAGCCACATGAGACCTGAAGGTTGAAAAGAAAGTTTTATACCTCCCCACACAATGCCCAGTGTTACCCAGGTCCATGTGAACCAGCAGCAACAAGCTGAATTATTGGTTTGTACCACAAAAGGAGTCAGCTGGCAACAACAATCAAGTTGCCCTTTCCTCGGCACGTACTTGGCAAAAGAAAATTTGGAGGCTCATGCAGTAGCAGAGCCCTGATCTCTGCGCGCTGGGGATCTGGCTGCAATCTGACACTTGCCTCTGATGGGATTTCTCTTTGCTTTGGTTTGTTTATGATAGTGTGAGATAAGGACACCGCATCAACTCTCAGCTCTGCTGCCTGACTTCTCAGTTACTGTCACAATCACAGTGTTTTATCTTGTGTATTTTTTGCTTTTTACACAGCAAAAATAATATGAAGAACTACATGGTCATGGCTGGATCCCAAATAGAGCTGGTGCAGAATTATTCATTGGAAACCAATGAAAAGCCCTTTTAATAAAATGGAATTTTTCCCAGGGAACATTTCAATTTTGTTGAGAAATTGGACCCAATTTACAATAAAAATTCAGAAGTTAAGAATCTCACGTTAACTCACTCACATGGCACTTACTTTATAGTGGACCCAAACCTATGAGTGCTGAGAATCTCATGAAAAACCATGAGCACCCCCAATTTCCACTGAGATCAAAGTACCCAGACCTGTTCCTGCTGAACTGATGGCACTGTGATCAAATTCATATAAAAGTGAACATTTAAACAATCTAACCAGTATTCAAAAATGTGCAGAGTGTTTCAGTATAAGAATTTTAATGTCTATTTGCATTAGCTGACTGTTCTGTTGAAACTTGCAACCTTAAAATCACATAGTGTAATTTTTTGTCTTTTTTCTTTTAAAATAATTACTCTTCCTACTTAGGGTGACCAAACAGCAAATGTGAAAAGTCGGGATGGGGGTGGGGGGTAATAGGAGCCTATATAAGAAAAAGACTCAAAAATTGGGACTGTCCCTATAAAATTGGGACATCTGGTCACCCTATTCCTACTATAACAGTGTAGCTGCAACACCCTGGAGATGTGCAGCTCTGTTTTGCTACAGGAGATGCACAAAAAACCTACTTCCAGAATTATGCACCTGCACACTTGTATTTTTCTGCAACCCCACTGATTTTAAACTATACTATCTTATACATACAGGCAAAAACTAGCTGTACTAAGAATTTGCAGAACTTCCAGAAGCTGGGAGTGAGCGACAGGGAATGGATTACTTGATGATTACCTGTTCTGTTCATTCCCTCTGGGGCACCTAGCATTGGCTACTGTCAGAAGACAACGAGGAGTCCTTCTGGCACCCTAGAGCCCACAGAAGCTTATGCCCAAATAAATTTGTTAGTCTCTAAGGTGCCAGAAGGACTCCTCATTGTTTTTACTGATACAGACTAACATGGCTACCACTCTGAAACCTGTCAAACCTTTGGTCTGACCCAGTATGGCCATTCTTATGTTATGTTCTTAACTCCATCTGATCACAGATTTTTCAGTTAAATCACTAATATATTTTACTGAACATGCATAAAATCACTTATAACTTAGTTATTATTTAAATCAAACTTACTAGACAATTATTCCTTAGTGAGTATTTGCTCCATATAAGGTTTTAAGTTTTGAACTTCAGCCATTTCTAATATTTAATGGTAGAAGTACACCTCTTTCCTGATCTCCTAACTCAAAAATGACCGACCAGACTTTGTTCAAACTTTGCCTTTTGGATGATACCAAATATAAAAGTTTCAGCCTAAAGTGAATTTTTATTTTTAGAGTCCTGAGCAAGTGAAAACAGAAAGTTATAATTGAACTGAAATCTTAAGTAGTATAATGTATGCCTCTAACATCTCACCCTATAGATGGTATCACTGACAAGATGGGCCCTCGTAACGCTTTCCTGGGACATTAGTTCTGACTTGACTTGGAGAGAAGAGTGTCACCTATTGAATCACCAGCAATACATCCTACAATACCTGGGTTTTCCTTAAGTGTCTTCTCTGCAAGTACTATCCAGGCCTGCTATGCCTTTAAGATCACAGCAGAAAGAGCTATGGGAGAGACCAGCCCATCAAGCTTTCCTCAGAACTACAAAGCTAAATCCAGAGCTGCAAGAGAGGCTAATAAATAGGTAACAAGTGAAAACAAAACCAAAATCCACCCCACCTTTTTATTATTATTTATTTTATTGTGGAACTGGGTTGTAGTTACAGAGATGCCTTGGTGACTGCAAAATCTATTTGTATGTTTTTTACCCTTTTCTCTATGGAGTTCCTAATAATGTGCATGAACAAACCTCCAGCCCTACTTACATTGTACAACTGGCCAAGAGCATTACAGAGTGGGAGATGAAGCCTGCACTCGCTCTCTCTCTCTCCTTGAAGCTACACTCTGATCTTCTCTTACTGAAAACCGTTGTGTTTTTTGAACTAAAGATTTGAGAACGGGGTTGGACTAGATGACCTCCTGAGGTCTCTTCCAACCCTAATCTTCTATGATTGCAAAAATTAAGGTTATTTGGGATAACTAAATCAAAGCTTGTGCCTTAGTTTCTAAGAAAACTATGGGCCCGATCCTGCAAACACTTATGCACAAGAGTAGTCTCATTGTTTTCAATGGGATTTCTCAAATAAGCAAAGTTACTCAGAGGTGTAATTGTAGGCAAGATTTGTCCCTCTATTTATTTCTGTAATTTCAGGCTGTTTATAAATGCCCAAGTTGTGCCTCTAGTGACTTCTCCTAAAATTAACATTGCTATCCTAGGTGTTGTCACTCATTTTGAAAACTTCCCAAGCTTGGGTTTGCTCCTTATCCCAGTTAATGTTGTCTGTCTTCATTGTGGTGTTAATAGTCCTTCTCAAATTCATCTTCTACGCTTACTTTTTTCACCTACTGTTTTTCACATGATGTGTCACAGAGAGAGGTATGGACTCTTTTCTTTGAGAATAGGATAATAAAAATCTCTATTGTGTAGGTGTGTCATGTAACTTCGGAGGCTGGGACTCGGCCATGTAATTCTCCCTGTGACCGTATCAAGTTAGAAGAAGGGGCGGGGGGGAGGAAGAGAGAATCATAGAGGACTGATAAATCTTAAGGAGTCCAACAGATCTTAAAGTCTAGCTGCTGCTTGAAAAACAGCTACTCATGTATCTCTCAGCAGAAAACTCTTTAATATTACATACTTAAAAAATAATAAGATTTAAATTGTAGGGGAAAATATTTTCCCTACAAGTGTAAAATAGTCTTATGTTTAAAATAACATTTTGAAGGCTTAAGATTAACTGGGAATATTCCACCACATGGAGATTGAAATGCCCTACAGTTAACCTGAGCCAAGCAGATTCAATATAACTGATCCCTATGGGTGGGATTTTCAAAAGTGCTCAGTGCTCTCTTCCCACTGAAATCAACCATTGGTTTCAGTAGGAGTCGAATTGAGCCAATGCTGAGCACATTTGAAAGTTCCACCTTTTGTGTGTGGTTGCTAACTTGTATATGAGGGTGGGTGCCTGCATACATGCACATACACACTCAAATATGTGCAGAAGAGCCATGGACAAGACTTGAAAATGAACAGGAAACTTAGCTATGTAAAACAAAGAGAGTGGGAAAAGTCTAGTGGAACACACATGTTTAGAAAGGGTAACAGAGATTAGAGGACCCAATCCTATGACGTGCTGATCACCCTTCAACTCCCATTTGAAGGAACGACTCAAACATCGGGCTACTTGCTGGAACGGAAAAGAGGATATAATAGAGGTAGATAAAATAACAAGTTGTATAGTGAAAGCTGATTAGGGATGCTCCTTGTCCTATAACAAAAGAACTTCCTCAATAAATGTGAAATACTCCTTTATGCAGTGTATTCTCTATTTGTAGAATCCCACTGCCATAGGAAGTCATCAAGGCAAACAGTTTGATAGAATTAAAAAAAGGATTAGAAAGCTTCATGAGCAAAGATAACATTTGCAGCTGTGTGAGATTAAAACAATGCAGGAGACTATCAAATCTCATGCTTCAGCAGTATAAGCCTGACTAACCTAATAGTCTTCTATGACGAGATAACTCCCTCTGTGGATGAGGGGAAAGCAGTGGATGTGTTATTCCTCAACTTTAGTAAAGCTTTTGATACAGCTCCCACAGTATTCTTGCCGGCAAGTTAAAGAAGAATGGGCTGGATGAATGGACTATAAGGTGGATAGAAAGCTGGCTAGATCGTCGGGCTCAACGGGTAGTGATCAATGGCTCCATGTCTAGTTGGGGCACTCCGCTTGATACCGGCTGCCAAGAGTCATCCTGGGGCTAGTTTTGTTCAACATCTTCATTAATGATCTGGAGGATGGCGTGGACTGCACCCTCAACGAGTTTGCAGATTACACTAAACTGGGAGGAGTGGTAAATACGCTGGAGGGTAGGGATAGGATACAGAGGGACCTAGATAAATTAGAGGGTTGGGCCAAAAGAAATCTGATCAGGTTCAACAAGGACAAGTGCAGAGTCTGCACTTAGGATGAAAGAATCCCATGCACTGCTACAGACTAGGGACTGAAGGGCTAGGCAGCAGTTCTGCAGAAAAGGACCTAGACGTTACAGTGGATGAGAAGCTGGATGAGTCAACAGTGTGCCCTTGTTGCCAAGAAGGCTAACGGCATTTTGGGCTGTATAAGTAGGGGTATTGCCAGCAGATTGAGGGACGTGATCGTTCCCCTCTATTCCACATTGGTGAGGCCTCATCTGGAGTACTGTGTCCAGTTTTGGGCCCCACACTACAAGAAGGATGTGGAAAAATTGGAAAGAGTCCAGCGGAGGGCAACAAAAATGATTAGGGGGCTGGAGCACATGACTTATGAGGAAAGGCTGAGGGAACTGGGATTGTTTAGTCTGCAGAAGAGAAGAATGAGGGGGGATTTGATAGCTGCTTTCAACTACCTGAAAGGGGGTTCTAAAGAGGATGGATCTAGACTGTTCTTAGTGGTAGCAGATGACAGAACAAGGAGTAACGGTCTCAAGTTGCAGTGGGGGGAGATTTAGGCTGGATATTAGGAAAAACTTTTTCACTAGGAGGGTGATGAAGCACTGGAATGGGTTACCTAGGGAGGTGGTGGAAGCTCCTTCCTTAGAGGTTTTTAAGGTCAGGCTTGACAAAGCCCTGGCTGGGATGATTTAGTTGGGGTTGGTCCTGCTTTGAGCAGGGGGTTGGACTATATGACCTCCTGAGGTCCCTTCCAACCCTGATATTCTATGATTAAGCCGATTGCCAATGAGGGTCTGGAAGGAATATTTTCTCACCATCAGATATGTGGTGAGGATGTTTCACTTTCCTCTGAAGTAGTCAGTTTAAGGAATGATGAATGGATTAGAGGAGAGATGAATTACCAATTATTATACATTGACAACACGTATGCTTCTTTAAAGAGAATCTCATTGAATAAGTATGGGAGGAAGGATGATATTGCAGTTAAGGCACTAGCCTGGAGCTGAGGAAAGCTGGGTTCAGTTCCCGGCTCTGCTACGGACTTTGTGTGGCCTTAGGTGGGTTACTTAGTCTCTCCATGCCTCAGTTCACCAGCTGTGAAATGCAGATCACAATACTGCTCCATAGGAATTTCAGTTATACATTTAAAAAATACTAGGGCTAGCAATTAATTGCAGATAACTCAAGCGATTAACTCAAAACAAATTAACTCAATTAAAAAAATGAATCTCATAGACTCATAGACTTTAAGGTCAGAAGGGACCAGTATGATCATCTAGTCTGACCTCCCGCATGATGAAGGCCACAAAAGCTGACCCACCCCCTTTCCCTTGACTCAGCTGTTGAAGTCCCCAAATCCTGTGATTTAAGGACTTCAAGTCGCAGAGAATCCTCCAGCTAGCGATCCCCGCCCCATGCTGCGGAGGAAGGCAAAAAACCTCCAGGGTCTCTGCCAATCTACCCTGGAGGAAAATTCCTTCCCGACCCCAAATATGGCGATCAGTAGAACCCCGAGCATGCAGGCAAGATTCTCCAGCCAGACCCTCATTGACCATTGATACTATTTACCAGCGATGGCACACTGTTGATTGATTGACTAAAATCACATTATCCCATCAAACCATTCCCTCCGTAAACTTATCAAGCTTAATCTTAAAGCCAGAGAGGTCTTTCGCCCCCACCGTTCCCCTCAGAAGGCTGTTCCAAAATTTCACCCCTCTGACGGTTAGAAACCTTCGTCTAATTTCAAGCCTAAACTTCCCCACCGCCAGTTTATATCCATTCGTTCTCGTGTCCACATTATTACTGAGCTGAAATAATTCCTCTCCGTCCCTGGTATTTATCCCTCTGATATATTTAAAGAGAGCAATCATATCCCCCCTCAGCCTTCTTTTGGTTAGGGTAAACAAACCGAGCTCCTCGAGTCTCCTTTCATACGACAGGTTTTTCCATTCCTCTGATCATCCTAGTGGCCCTTCTCTGTACCCGTTCCAGTTTGAGTTCATCCCTTTTAAACATGGGAGACCAGAACTGCACACAGTACTCCAAATGAGGTCTCACCAGTGCCTTGTATAACGGAAGCAGCACCTCCTTATCCCTACTAGATATACCTCGCCTAATGCATCCCAAGACCGCATTGGCTTTTTTCACGGCCACGTCACATTGCCGACTCATAGTCATCCTGCAGTCAACCAGGACTCCGAGGTCTTTCTCCTCCTCCGTTACTTCCAACCGATGCGTCTCCAGCCTATAACTAAAATTCTTGTTAGTCATCCCTAAATGCATCACCTTACACTTTTCACTATTAAATTTCATCCTACTTCTATTACTCCAATTTACAAGGTCATCCAAGTCTCCCTGCAGAATATCCCGATCCTTCTCCGAATTGGCAATACCTCCCAACTTTGTGTCATCCGCAAACTTTATCAGCCCACTCCTACATTTGGTTCCGAGGTCAGTAATAAATAGATTAAATAAAATGGGACCCAAAACCGAACCTTGAGGAACTCCACTGGTGACCTCCCTCCAACCTGACAGTTCATCTTTCAGTATGACCCGCTGCAGTCTCCCCTTTAACCAGTTCCTTATCCACCTCTGGATTTTCATATCGATCCCCATCTTTTCCAATTTAACCAATAATTCCTCGTGTGGTACCGTATCAAACGCTTTACTGAAATCAAGGTATATTAGGTCCACCGCATTTCCCTTATCTAAAAAGTCTGTTACTTTCTCAAATCTCTATTAACCACAATTTTAATTGCACTGTTAAACAATAAGAATACTAATTGAAATTTATTATAAATATTTTTGAATGTTTTTCTACATTTTCAAATATATTGATTTCAATTACAACACAGAATACAAAGTGTGCAGTGCTCATTTTATATTATTTGATTACATATATTTGCACTGCAAAAAAGATAAAAGAAATAATATTTTTAATTCACTTCATACAAGAAATATTGTAGTGCAACTTACAAATGTAGATTGATTTTTTTGTTGCATAATTGCTCTCAAAACAAAACAATTTAAAACTTTAGAGCCGACAAGTCCACTTCTTGTTTAGCCAATTGCTAAGACAATCAAGTTTTGTTTACATATACAGGAGATAATGCTGCCTGCTTCTTATTTACAATGTCACCTGAAAGTGAGAACAGGCGTTCGCATGGCACTTTTGTAGCCGGTGTTGCAAAGTATTTACATGCCAGATATGCTAAACATTTGTATGCTTCTTCATGCTTCAGCCGCCATTCCAGAGGTACAATAAAGAGATTGTATGAGGTGAATTGAAAAATACTATTTCTTTTATCTTTTTTACAGTGCAAATATTTGTAATAAAAAAATATAAAGTGATTACTGTACACTCTGTATTCTGTGTTGTAACTGAAATAAATATATTTGAAAATGTAGAAAACATCCACAAATATTTAAATAAATGGTATTATTTCATTGTTTAACAGCATGATTAATAGCAATTTAATTGCTTGACAGCCCTAATTTATATGAATAGAAATTAATGGTTTGTCCATTGCTAACAGAATAATACAACACAGTTTATTTTACTTCATAACAACTCCCAGTTGGAAGTGGCATTACAACTACAGTAGCAACTGTCATGGTTAAGGCTGAGCAAGATCTTTGTGAGTATTTTTAAAGTGTGAAGATGAGTCTTGCTGACCTTGATGCTTTCTAGGAGGTCTGTAAATGGGTAAGGCATCAAATTTGGCATTTCTAGACCAAGTTGTTTTTGAGCTATGATGAACCCAACAAAGTAAAGAAAATGTTTAAGAAATGAGTGGGATTTTTTTTTAACCCACATTTCCAAAATGTCTGATTTGCCTTGTACATTCTTTGCAGAAGATCCCTCTAACTTTTGTGTGTGTGTGTGTGTGTGTGTAACTTTTTTTAATTTTTCTTATTCAGAACAACTAAAACACACAATGGAAAAACTTTCAAGAAGAAAAAGTAAATATCAGTTACCACTGCTGCTTTGTAATCATTACAATTTGTGATTGATAAAAAGCACTTGAGAATCAAGAAGGTGGTGTTAATGATCATGGAATTATTAATCTGATTAACTACAATATACTAGCTGATACTTTCCCACTTGAAAGGAGTATATACACAGACCGACATTTTCAAGACATGCAGAGGACTTGACTATTTTTGTATTATTGGCTATTAATGTCCCTGGGAGATGGATGCCCTTTTGAAAATCTCAACCTAAGCCTATTGCAGATCATGAGTACTTGTTTGATCTTGGGGATATCTATATTTGTAACTCATCTAAGTACATGAACTAGGACTATCCAGCATCCTGTAGAGGAGTTGCAGATCAATTCTATCCTCAGTGTTGAGATAGTCTAGATAATTGATCCATGTTGCATGAAATTTGTTGTATTGTCTGCTTAGACAGTAGGTCAGCTTAACAGCTTTGAGATAATGGATTAAAGTTTCCATGTGCCAAAAATAGGCTTTGTGTTAGTTAGTCACAAACTTTTCCCCCCCACTATGGATGCAAGCTATGGGGTGTAAAGTTTGAAGAACTGTTATGACTATGTGTGGCTCTGAACCTTTATGGTTTGGAAATTTGGGTGGCATTGTTCTAATGCCAGTTTGAAAGCCGGTACAAGCTGGAGTATGAAGTTAGGAATGAATGGACTGGTTGCATCTCACAGCAACCCACTCATTGTGCTAACTTGATTAATTTTTATTACCATTTTTTCATTGTTGCTCTAATCCATTCAGTGTCATTGTAAGTCATTTAAAAAGCATGACTGGCTTAATGGAATCTGGAGACACAATATAACCTGTTGATAAGATCAGTTTCACGCCCACCGATAGTATTGTCATTGTTGACAACCAACAATCACAGAGCTGCAGTGAAAATTAACATACCTATCACGTCTATAAAATAATTTTGAACCCAGACATTCGTATGTTGTGGATTTGTCTCCTTGTTTATAAAACAAGGTTGCATTAAGTGTGTGACATTTTGAACGGTTAGATTAAAATTCTGGGCATATTGTTGTTTGCAATTACAGAAGAAGAATACACATTCTTGTTGACAAAATACTACATTTCTATGAATCTATTGAAGATTGATGTTTTATAAATGGCAGTAAGGTCTGTAGTCCAATCAGTATGATATTTCTGCACCCATTACTTTGTTCCAAGCTTGTGCAGGATATTTTTCATCCATAGTATTCCACAGGATTGCATGCAGTTTGGAAACACAACTGTTAAGATTATTTGGATATTCAAGATGTTTTTCTGTATCTTCTGCATGAAGTTATAGAAGTGAGTTGGACCTAGCCTTGGTTATAAAGTCTTAATTGTAGGTGCATGTAAAATTTTGTTTTACTTTAAGATGGCTTTATTTTAAGATGTGCAGCTTGATGTTGCTTTTGACCTAGGCAAAATCTTGTGCAGAGGCTAATGTTCTATAAAAAATAAAATAGCCATTATTTCTCAAAACTGTTTTTATTTACTTGTAATAAGATAATGGAGAAAATAACAACATGTATAGGTTGCCTGTTCAAGTTTTCAGTGACCAATCCCAATGTATAAAATGTTACACATGTCCAACCTCTTGTTCACAAAATAAAAATTTGAAATACAATTTTGGCACAGGGAAAAAGTGCCTTCCCATAAGCACAGTCTCTCCTCCACTAGAGCTTTGGAGCTCTGCTAAGAAGGCATCTTCCCCATAAGCCCACTTAATAAATTTTATAGCAGCAGAGTTTTCATCTTGTATTTTATTATTTCCAGTACTGCCCAATATATGCCAGATGCCTTCCAAACAGAAATAAAAAGGTGTAGTCCCTGCCCTGGGGAGTTTGCAATCTAAAGACCAACAGAGGGTAGTACAACATATGGGATAGATCCTCAGTTGGTGTAAATTGCACCAGTTTGAAATTGTCTCGTATGTATCTATATAAGTGTAACTTTATAGAGTGGTCACGGTGGTGATTGGCTATATGCTGGTACACTTAAACTGTGCAGGAAAAAACTGTTATTACTATTGACTTCCCAAGATCAGTAAAAGAGGAATTTGCCTCCTGCATACTTTAGAAGAGGTACAGGAGAGGAGCTCCGCCAAGGATTTCCAAGGACCTGGTGCCACAGAAAAGCGCACAGTTGTCGACACAAACTCTTAGAGACTGACACAATAGAAAATTGTGTACTTAATGGTTAAGATTTTTTTTCTCAAACTACTGTAACTACATTAAGAGCTCTGTATATAATATTTTGTGCTGAAATCTATTTTTAGCACAAATATTTAGAGGGAAAGGAATATTTACACAACACTTTTTGTTTAAAAATTTTATGAGAAATATTAAATGAAAGTTTAAGATTACTTTTGTAAATAAGCCAACTTTTAGACCAAAACAATTGTCAAAAATACTGTTAAAATATATAAATCACAAATTAAGGCAATTTAAATAAATTATACCTTTATATTTACCAAAAATGTCTGTAAAATGTCACTTTAGTAATTCTAATAACTGTAAGTCTGACTTGGAAGACATCTTTCTGGACTTTTTAATTCACTAATATGTACGTCTTCTATTAAATAAACGTATAGGATGAGTGATGTAGATGTTGGAAGAGTTCCTAACTATTTTGGAGATGATAGCTAAAGTTATTCTAGGGTCATGTAAGGTGAAATTTTACATGTTACATGAAAGCTATAGTGAGGAACATGTAGGCACTGATTCACTATTGCCCTGTACTTTGGGTAGTACTTATACCAGTGCAAAATGCTGCAAAATTGTATTGGTAATATTTTAACTGACTTTATGTTGGTGATACAGAATTATTCAAATCCAAAGCAGTTAAGTCTAAAGCAGACTGCAAGGAGTTAGAGAAGAATCTCACAAAATTGGGTGATTGGGCGACAAAATGGAAAAACGAACTTCAATGTTGGTAAGTGCAAAATAGTGTACGCTGGAAAAAATCCTAAATATACATATACAATGATCGTTCTAAATTACTTGTTGCCAACCTAAGAAACAGATATTGGAGTCATCATGGATCATTCTCTGAACACTTCTGCTCAATGTGCAACAGCAGTCAGAAAGGCTGACAGTATGTTAGCAACTATTAGGAAAGGGATAGAATATAAGACAGAAAATATCAGTACACTACAATAGTAATCCATCAGTCCAGTTCTGGTTATCCCATCTAAAAATGGATATAGATTAATTGGAAAAGGTTCAGAGAAGAGCAACACAGAGGAGGGTGTGGAATGGCTTCCCTATGAGAAGATACTAAAATGATTAGGGCTGTTCAGCTTACAAAAGCGGCAACTAAGGAAGGATATAAGAGAGGTCTATAAAATCATGAATGGTGTGGGAAAAGTGAATAGAGAAATGTTATTTACTCTTCCCCGTACTACAACAATCAGGGTCACCCAATGAAATTAATAGGCAGCAGGTTTAATGAAAACAAAAGGAAGTACTTTTTCACAAAACACACAACTAACATGTGAAACTCATTGCCAGGGAATGTTGTGATGGCCAAAAGTATAACTGGATTAAAATAAGAACTGGATACATTCATGGAGGATAGGTTTGTAACCCTTCTGCCCATCTAAGTTGGCAGCAACAAGGGCCGGGTTCTGTATCTAGGGGTTCCGTTTCAATAACGCAATGCAAAACTGGCTCATGCCCCCACCCAGTGACCTGGGACAATTACATACCACCCCCTGGGTGCCTCTAAGAGGCAATACTTCCCCTCTTGCAAGCACAGAGTCTGAGCTTAACAGAAAATGTTTAATAACATGAGGTAAATGACATCAGCATTAAATTGGAAACACTACAAACAGGATTCATAACACAAACGATGAGCAAAAACCCACCCCAGCAAATTGGGCTGTGTCTTTTCCCATTGGTTCTTGAAACCAGCAACCCAAGGATCACCAAAGTCCCAAAAGTCCAACAACCCCCCAATGTCTCTGTCCCTGGTCAGTACAGCCCCAGAGTTCAAAGGGGGGGGGGCACACAGGGTGTTAAGGGGCACCTTACATGAGAGGCTCAGTGATCGCAGCTCTTAATAACTTTAACTTTGTGATTTCAGCTCTTAGCAATTTGAGCTCATAGTAGAGGAGCCCCAGTCCTAATGCACCATTGCCCAGAGTGAACTCAGCTCAGCAGCCTGTAACTAGACTCCTAATGGAATCAAAGTTAGCTCTGATATTCAACAGTGGAGAGAGGAGGTAGTGCAATTAGTGTATCAAACCCTCAGAGGGGCCCATACCATCAGGTACAAATACCCACCCCCATCCTCTCTCCATTCACTGTGTTTTGTAACCCATGCCCCTTGTCAAGCAAGTGCTACTTAGGTAATGGTGAAGGACTCACTCAGTCCTTCTGCCATACAACAGTTCCACTGGCCTTGATTCACAGAATCAGGGTAACAAAACTTTATTCTTCCTCCCCCAATAACAGAAAAAACTGGGGATCCCACACCAGCCAAAGTAACCACTTTGAGTTGCTGTTGTTTCATGCCAGGCGAGTGGGTGTGCCTATGCAAACAGGATCAGCCCCTAGAGTTCTTTTCCACACTCACCATAATTCACCACCAGATGTCAGGATAGAGCTCATCCTGACTCTGCTTACAGGTTCACGAATGGCTATTAGCCAGGAGAGCCAAGGATGCAACCTTATGCTCAGGGTGACCCTAAACCTCTGAGTACCAGAAGCTGGGCATGGAAGATGGAGTGGATCACTCCATAATTGCCTTGATCTGTTACACCAGAGTTTCAGGGGCAATGTTGGAGACAGGATACTGGGCAAACTGGACGATGGTCTGATGCATTATGGCTCTTATGTTCTTACATAAATGGCTACATAGGTCAAGGATGAACTGGGTCCAGAGGGAACAAAATTGGGACTTGCATTTAAGCTCCCATGAAATGCCTTGGGAGTTTTCAGATGGAAGACTAGGAAAACCCTGGTTATCCAAACTCTGCTTATGTGAGTTTCAGATGAGCTGAAGTTAGTTTTTAGTTCTAGAATCCAAAATTAAACTAAAATTAAATTTTGTGCCTATGAAACCCCAAACCTTTGAATAATTAGTATCCCTTTAAACATTCAGATAATTGGAATTTACCGGTAAAGATTCTGGCCTAGATTTCATAAGTGACAAGTGATTTGGGGAGTGGGGGTCCAACCTGAGATACTGCAGGGAGGGATTAGATTTTCAAAGGCTAAGCACTTTCTGAAAGTGCAGTCCCTTTTGAGTTGATTCAGGTGGGTCATTGAAAATCCCTGGGCAATTTTGAAAATATAACCTTTTGCTTTAGATTAGAGGGAGCTAGTGCTGGGTGTGCATAGGCCCCGCTGGCCTTGTACGGTAGCTGGCACCTCAACCAAGGCTAGTGCATCTCCCTTCTGCCCCCACTCAGTCCCAGGACGTGCAACAATCAATGGGTAGCACTGAAGGCTGGATACGTCTACACTGAACACTAATCCTGGGCTCTAACTCAGTTTTGAGGACAGGCTCCTCTTCCGTCCACACATAAACCGGTCTGACTCCAGTCTGCAAGGGCTCAGGACCGAGGTCCTAGAACCCTACTGGATGAGCAGGGTGGATCAGAACTTGAATGCTGCTGTGACTCAGGTCCACACCCTGTCATTTTGCAACATGGACGCAGCTCAAGGCAGAGCTGAGTCAGAAGTAGGGTGACCACCTTTGTTGCATAGAAATAAGGGGAAACCACATGAAAAATAAGGAACAATTCTTCATTTTAAGGGATAGTTGAGGGATACACGCTTTCCCTTAGCCTACCATGTCTTTTTCACCAGTGCACATTTCTATTGCCCTCAAGTATACAATAGCCTAAGCTTCAGGATATAAAATGGTACATCTCCATTTTAATACAGCTCCCAGTAAGGCACAGGGGGCTGCCTGAGGGTCCCCCCTCCTGTGCAGTGTGGGCATGTTAGCACAGCTGTGAGGCCCAGCGCCAGCAGCGGCAAGCCCGTTTAGGCGGTAATGTGGACGCTCAGCCGTGGGCTCAGGCGCGGGGGTCCAGAAGGCCGCCCCCCGCGCGCGGCAGCGTAGGCGCGTGGCGGGAGCGGCGAGGAGGCGGCAGCGGGCGCCGCTGACGGGAAGGCGGCGCCTCCCCCCTCACAGCAGGCCGGGCGCGGGGCTGGATGAATGGAGCGGGGGAGCCAGCGGGCTGCGGCGGAGGGAGCGGCGGGGCCTGCGCGCCGGAAGTGAGCGGCCGGGGAGAGCCCGGCGCGGCGGGGCTGAGGCTGAGTCAGGCACTGGGGCGTGGGGAGAAGACGCGCCGCAGCCTCCGGCCAGGGACGCGCTCGGGCTGCCAGGCGGGGGCGGCTCCGCGCTGAGCGAAGGGGCCGGGAAGCGCCTGGGGGAGCCGCCGGCGCCGCGCTGCCACCATTAGCCGGGCGGCGAGAGGAGGAGCCGGGGGAGCCGCCGCCGCGGTGAGTGCTCAGCGCCTGCCCGGGAAGGGGAGCCGAGAGCCGGTCCTCCTCTCTCCCTTCCCGTCCTGCTCTGCTGGCGGCAGCCGCGGGCTGTATCCCCCGGCCTGGGCAGCGGGTTCCCCGGGGGTGGCTGGCTCCCAGCCGCGGTGTATGGGGCAGAGGCTGGGGGCTCGCCCTATTGTCCTGTCTGGGGAGCGCCCCCAGCCTGGGGGGGATATGCACATCCCAGCTGGGGGCGGTGATTTGGGGAGGGGGCAATAATAGATCGGATCTTGTGGTGCCCTAGAAGTGTGTGTAATAAAGCTGGATGGGGGGAGGAAGAAGGGCTCTCCCCTATATTTTGGGGCTGGCGGGGGGATGGGAATAGGAGGAGCTGGATCCTCTTTTTTACCACATCCCTGCTCCATAGGGTCACGCCAGGCAGAGTGTAGAAGAGGAAGGGTTGGGATTGCCCCAGCAGCAGCACCGCATCACGCCCCTCGTCTGTTACACTCTTCATGGCTCCAGTTCTCTTCCCCCTTAAAAATCAGTTCAGCTCAAGCTTTGGGAAGAGAGGGTCTGATGGGTGTGTGTGTGTTTAAAGGTGCTGTGGTTCGTCTCTTTCTCTCGCCCCTCTCCATTTGAATCCTGTCAGCGGTTTGTCTGAGCTTGAGGTGCAAAATAAGAGCTTTAATGTAAAAATAGGAACGCGATTCATTTGGTTGAAAAGAAAAGGGTTGAAAGTAGACCAGGGATGTGAGAGGAATCTGTTTTGTGGCATTCAGACAATGTCAGCTTTCGTGAGTCCCCGCCCTGTGGAGCTGAAAGCAACATAGTCCCATCCACCGACTAACCAAATGTATATGGCAATAACTTAAAGAATCAACCCCCCTTTCCTTAATGTAGGAGGAAAAGAACAAGGCTGATTATTTACAATTTTTAATTCCTTTTTTTTTTTAAAAAAAAAACGTATTTTTGTAGCTATTTTGCCATCCATATTGGTGAGGGGCATAATGATTCTTGAAGAACCTCCCAGGCAAGGCTGATGTCTGCATTGGTTTTCATGAAGATGAGGCGAGTTTTCTAGTGCATAGAGAAAATCACCAGAGGGAGGAGAAAGAGGAGTGTCTGTATACAGAAATATATTTTGAATGTTAGAATAGCAGTTAAATTTACTATACATCTGTATTCAGTTTTTTCTTTTCCATTTTAAAATGGCTTATTATTTGAGGCAACTGATAACTTCTCTGTTCATTTTTAAAGCTATTTCATTTCTATTGGGTTATTGTCTTATTATGTGGCAACTAATAAAATAGCTATATGTTTTAGTTTGATTTTTGTATTTAGTTGTTTTCGCGGTGATTTTGACCCTGGTTACATGTACCCAGAAGGATAATAAAATGCACAGAAAAAGAAGCACCTACTCGTTTTCTATAAATAAGGTACTGAAGTCTATAAAGTCAGTTGGTGCTCTGTTGTGAAAGGGTTGAGAACCACTGTTCTCTGTGAGTGTAGATGTAACTTAAACTATGTTGTATGCCAGAATGACTTTTCTTAAGGGACATATCAACTTGAAAAACACAGTTCTGCTGAAAATTATGTAACTACTGTAGTTACCAGTAACACCTAAAGTTTTTAAAACAGAAGGAAGGAAATCTTTCCAGTTTTACTTTATGCTTAGTCAGTTTCACTGTTTTTTGTGTACAGCCAACTACTCCTTTGCTGACAGACCCTTTTGAAAATAGACAAGGAATAGAAAAATCACTTAAGAATGCCTACTGCGGACATACCATCTAAAACAGGGGTTCTCAAACTGGGAATCAGGACCCCGCCGGGGGTCGCGAGGTTATTACATGGGGGGGTTGCGAGCTCCACCCCAAACTCCGCTCTGCCTCCAGCATTTATAATGGTGATAAATATATAAAAAAGTATTTTTAATTTATTAGGGGGGTCGCACTCAGAGGCTTGCTATGTGAAAGGGGTCACCAGTACAAAAGTTTGAAAACCACTGACCTAAAAGATGCTGTATCAGAAACTGGAATTTTAAATTAGTAATTTAAAAAAAGATACAAAACAAGTTGACAGTGTCCCTGTGTAATATTTCAGTCACTCTTTTGAATGGTAGGTGAGTGGGAGGAATATAGAGCTAATTGTTTTGCCATGCTTCAGTTAGCACGTGGCTTTCATATCTCTGGGTGGCACTGGAATACTGTTACAAGAGTCCATGGTAGTGAAGCTTTTTCACAGTATGGAATTGGGAAGCGCCTCTGGAGCTTCTCCCCCACCCTCCAGATAGATGATTTCCCTAAAGTGGCTAGTTTTCAGAGCAGCACCCTGTGATGAAGTGTTCTGCTACCCATGTTTTTCTAGATTTGCTAGTAGGTGGCATGGTAGACAATATTGTTAAGAAACAAAACGCTCCAGTCAAAGAAAGGAGTATAGCTTACCAATTGTTGCATATCTTAGCCTTTTGATAATTTCATAGTACCAAGATTTTTCATATGAAAGAGAGCACTATGTGTAATATAAAACCTGTCCTCCCTGAGAGATTGCATAATAATGTCTTGAGACCATTACCTGTAACCTTGAATTTGTTTAAAATAGATTTTCCAGGGCAGTAGTTCATTATGATTAATTGTTTAGGAACTCTCTGTATATTGAGGTTTAAAAAAAAAAAAAGTTTTTTTTTTCTTTTCTTTTTTTTTTTAAAGCCAGGCTGCTTTTAATAAGTATGTATTGAACTACCATAGGTACAGAATTATATCTTTTAATTTAAGCTTGGGTCACTGTGTGCAAGATTGATCCATTACCTATGTAGGCTACAGTATAAGTGTACTTACTGTATTTTTATTCAAAATGGGTTTTCAGATACCGTCTGGTATTGTAACTAATGTTTTTTGGCTTACTCGCTTATTTATTTATTTTTGCTAATAGACCGGTCAGTTTTCTTAAGCCATAAAGACATTGTGTTACTTTATCTCTCTCCCCCACCCAACCTTTGAAACAAAGGTAGGAATTGGTTCTAAACTTTTAAAGCACTGTATGTTAGAAGAGTATCAATGCATCACATAAATATCAGACCCCTTGTTCTCCTTTCTGGAATATTATATTATTTTAAGTCTTTTATTGGGACGTCTTTGTCTGGTATTGTTCCAGCACTGACAGGAAGTGTAACGCTCCCTCTCCCACCCCTGCCCTTAAGAAAAAATATGTAGTGTCAAAGCAACTTTATGCCCCTGGAGGAAAAAAGTCTATCAAACAGGGACAAAGTTGAAAGCCTGAAGTAGCCAATCATGTCTAAACAAATGCTAAGACACATTATGCTGAAAATCACGCTCCTTAAATTCTCATTAGCAAAACAAAAACAGAAACAAAATAACACTCCAAACAAATAAAAACGTCTTGCATTTTAGCTGGAAGTGCAAGTCATAAAATAGCCATGCGAACAGAATAGCAAATAGATTTATTTGTGAATTTTCAAGTTAAGTAGAAAACCAAAATTTGGAACAAAATAGGGCACTGGACAACTTTCAAAACTGATATTTTCATTTATCATGTGTTGAGCACTTTGCTGACAACCTGGACCACATTAAAAGAGAGAATTTTAAAGCAAAAAAATGCTTTTCTATTTAACAGCTAGAAATGTTATGTAAGGAATTTAGGATCACCTATTATTTAGAGATGGATTTGAAGCCTTATACAGAGGTGTAAGTTGAAGATAAAGCTAAAGTTAGTCTTCAAATTCCCTTGCTTTTGTCATTATGAAACTGATTTTACTGAATTATTTACCCAGTGGAGAAGGTTTGGATCCAGATTTCAGAGTCTGGAGTTCTCATATGATTTTTGTTCATTATTATTTATATTTCAGTAGCCCCTATTGGCCTCCGCCTGCTTGGGGTCCCATTGTGCTAGGTACTGTACATACATAGGCCCTGATCCTGTACAGACTTAAGCATATGCTTATTTTATGCCCTGGGAGTAGACCCACTGACTTGAATGGGACTACTCAGTATGTAAAATTGAGCGCTTGTATAATTTTTTACAGGATTGAGGTCATAGAAAATGATTGTACCTATCCCAAAGAGCTTATAATCTAAATGCCTGCCTTTAATTTTATTAGACTCTGCAAAAATATTACCCACAAGGATTTTTAAATACATAGTTTATAACAATGGCTCTCAACCTTTCCAGAATACTGTACCCCTTTCAGGAGTCTGATTTGTCTTGTGTACCCCCAAGTTTCACCCCATTTAAAATCTACTTGCTTACAAAATCAGACATAAAAATACAAGTGTCACAGCACACTATTACTGAAAATTGCTTACTCTCTCATTTTTACCATATAATTACAAAATCAATTTGAATATAAATATTGTACTTACATTTCAGTGTATAGTATACAGAGCAGTATAAACAAGACATTTTAGTTTGTACTGATTTCGCTAGTGCTTTTTAAGTAGGCTGTTGTAAAACTATGCCAATATCTAGATAAATTGATATACCCCCTGGAAGACCTCTGCGTATCCCCAGGGATACGTGCACCCTTGGTTGAGAACCACTGGTTTATAATATTTGCATGCTACGTTTGATTTATTTCCTAATTGAATAGGAATGTAAAATGCACATTGTGCCAATAAACCACACATATGTACAGTTGCTTCATGATGTTTCAATACCCTTTCCTTAAAAACTTTGGGCAGGCGAGGGGGAAGAGAATACTTCTGGGCTTAGATGTTTTACGCAAAGGAATTTTTACAGCAGAATTAGGAATCCCCGGAAAACAAGGCTTGAAATGAAAAGACTCTTGGATGTGTGTGTCGTTTAAAACTCTTTAACCATTAAATCAGCAACTTTGATCTTGAAACATGCATGATGACATTAGACCTATGTATAATTTATATACAATAGAATATGGCTACACACAACAGTTGAGTGATTTTTTTTAAAGAGAATAATGAAATATAATTGATACTAAAAAATAATTGCCTAATTTAGTTTTGAATAAAATAAGCTATTTTAATGGTCCAGAACACACCTTAGTCAAATTGTAGGTACAAGTCAACAAGGATTGAACGGACGTGACATTTTCTGCCTTTAGGTATTTGTACAACAAGGTTACGGGTTACTGGTGGGAAGCTTCCACTAACATTGCCTGATTTGTAATTGGTCTTTAGGTTGACAAGGGATTTAAGGTTCTACTGTTGTTAATCTGCAAGCATTAAATTCCCTTAAATGCTCTTTCTGTTGAAAAAGGCATATCTCAAAAGGCTTAATATTATAAACTAATAAGCCATTTTGAAATAGAATAGTTTCTATCTTACAGTGAACAACACATAACATTCTTTAATGGCTGAATATTTTAAAATATTTTTCTAGATGAGAATTTTGTATGTTAGATTCAGAGAAAGTAAGTGTTGGTGCTAAATCAGAGGCATATTTCTGATAATTTAAAGCAGATCTAATGTATTTGCAATTTTTTCTTTGCCTTTGCAAATAATAAATGCACTGGGCAAAAAATAGAGCTACGACTCTATATTTAAAGGTTTAACATTTTAATCATTCACTAGATGATGTTTTATAATCTTGCTGACTACGTAGGTTACTATACGTCTTTTAATGAAGAATTCCTGAACTGACCTTTTCTGATGGTTACCACTTGTGACAATTTCCCCACCAGGAACAGCATGTCTAAAAGCATGTGCATCAGAATGTGTAACTATGGTGTTGAGTCACTAAGAAATAAGGATGGCAAATGGAGTTCTTTCCACCAAAGTTTTTTTTGACTTAACTGAATACTAGGGAGAAGATAGTATGTTATTAGATAGTAACTACTTTCTGACCCTACCATTCTGAATCAGATTTGAACCAATGACTTGGAGGTGCGGCATCTTGATTATTTCTGCTGTACTTCCGCTTTCTACTGAAATGTCCTTAAATGTGTTTATGCTTGAAATATTTTCATAATGAAATTACATCTTTATAGACAATGACTGGTAAAATGGCTTGCTTAGATTCTGACTGTTAACATAATGTATGTTGAAGTAAATTGAAGTCTGAGTCTCTTGCATTGTGTGTGTGTTTTTGCTAAGAAATACATTTTTTGGTCTATTCTGGCAAGTAAGAGGAGACCGCCTTCCAATATACCTGCTTTGTTTGTTCCCATCATTTAAAAAAACAATACAAATAATGTATTCTGTAGATTTTCTTCTCTGTCCTAGTTTTATGGCAGGTTTAGATTTATGAACTTCTATGGTTTAGCTCCCCAGTGTGGATGCTGGGTTGATCCCTCTCTTCTAGTTTCATTCAGGCAATGAATAACTATTCAGGACAAAGTGATTTTTGGCATCCACTTTCCAGGTTCCCCAATCTTTTCCTATTTCACATTGAGGCACTATCTTCTAAGCTTCAACCACAAGTGTCATGGAAGACAGCACCAGCAAAACAAACACACAACCACTTTATGTAATGTAAGAATATATGCTGACTTCAGGGGCTCCTTCCAGATATTCCTCCCAGGGCATGTGTGGTTGCAATGCCTAGTTAAGCAGCTGCTCAGTAGTTCTCTGACCCAGCTGCCTGCTTGTAGGAGTTGATCCAAATGTGGTAGCCTTATCGCCTGTTCCCTTTTGAAATTCTCCTTAGTGAAATAATAGCATCATAGGATTGAAAGCTGAGCAACAGAGATCACAAAGGTGGTGTTGTTGTTGTTGTACTGGTTAAAAGTAACACCTCTTTAAGGTCAGTGACTATATTTTGGAGAAAATTTAGTATCCCTGCCCCTTCAGTTTAGGTGTGATAGTTAATAATATACATCTTCTGAGACATGCTTTCGGTCTTTCAACAAGATCAGAGTTGGCATTGGTTTTATTTCTAAGGTGTAAAAGGTTGGGTTTAAAAACAAAAAAAAAACCCCAACCCCCTAACACTGTCCTATTTTAGTGTCATAAAGGAGGGTTTAAAAAAAAAAAGGCAAATTCAATTTTTTAAAAAACTCTCTTGTAGGTAATACTCCCCAAGCTTCAGTAAATGTATTCACTTTCATTTCCAGATCATAGCCTTTCTTTCTCTCTGTGGATATTGCTTGTGTCATGACTCATCTTGGCTGACTTTGTCAAATTGGGAGTGGATTTTGGAGTGTGTTATATCCAGCTAAACTGTGGGTGATCTAGAAGAATCAATTTAAAAAAAATTATTTCCATAACTGAGGTGGATTTTTTTGTAGCTCAGTAATGATGTTCCAAAACAGAGTGACATTGACATGGGAAGTGCATTAGTTTTGCAAAAATTCTGTACTTCCAGATTTGTAATGTTAAGCCTATGCCTTCCTGTTTAATGTTGGAGCTCATTGTTTGTTGCTATTGCTAATCTTCCGTGGTTTAGAATGAAGACTATTGAATGAGACTACAGCACTTATGAAACTGAGAATTTTCTTTGTCTAATATTTGTCCAAATTTATTTGACTTCAGTATTCAAATTATAAATACTTTAATGGTTCTCTGCTTCTTAGATGATGATAAAACTATTTTATGGCTGTGACACTAGTATCTTGGGTCCCCTATTCTTGTTTTCGCAATATCTCTAGGGACATGGAACAGTCTTTGACTGTGTGTCCCAAGTACCCTCTTACTCCCTGCCTATATCTTACTACAGGTATAGTTTCCTTTCCTTGTCAGTGAAATTCTCAAGTAAACCTAAGATCAAAATTATCTTACAATGAAACTTATGGGTGAAAATGCTGTAGTGATAATTAATTATTATTATTAATAACATTTTTAAAAACAAACTTAGATTTTGTATACAGTTATATGTAGTCTACTTCTGGGTATTAGTGTAGTCAGAAAGTATAAATTTGTAGCTAGATTTAAGATAGTATTCAACTTGGGTCCGAGCGCTGAAGTGTGTGTTGTTCCATCATATCTCCTCTGTTATCTGGCCTATCCTAGAAATCATATCTGTTGCTAGTAATGGGTGTAGGCTCTGGGTCCAGTATTGATTCTCTGAAACAGTTTAACTGTAATGTAGTCCAGGACAAACCATTCAGTTCTGTTTCAGAACGCTGCACTTAAGACTTCTTCAAGCATCTTTTTCATTTCAGAAAACTGATTAAACTAAACACCAGTTTGTCCTGAGCTATGCTTTTCTAGTGTAGACTTGGCCTCTTAATGAAACTATCCACCTGTGTCATGCATAATCTCCTTTTCACAGTAAAGGTACAGGTCTTTTCATTAATATTCCAGTCTCGAAATTCTTTTTTCATTAGTATATTGATAATGAGGATTGTTCACATCCTATTCCTGCATTCAGTGCCTCCTCACTAATCCCGATACAATACTGGGGTGTGTTCCATTCAATATGGAATAAAACTAGATCTTTGTTTTCTTTAATTAATAGGTCATTTCCCCATTTTTCTGTCCTTTAATGTATTACTTCAAAAGTTTCTTGAACCTGCATAGGCGGTAACTTTTTCATTGTGTACAGGTTGGGCAGAATAAAGTTAATTTTATATGTTGTTAACCTCATCTCTGAGGAGGCCTCGTGGCTGTGTTGATTTTGAATGCAGGAATTAAGGCATCTTCTTTTTCAATCCCAGTTTAGGTGATTTAGATTTCTGTAATTCCTGTCTGTCACATTTCTTGATGGATAGTGTTCAACCTGTGATACGATGTAAAAAATCCCAAGGGTTAAGAGAATTTCTGCCTAGAAACCATTTAACAAGTCCCTTGTTTCTTATCTACATAGTCACAAATCCTGTTCACTCTTACTTGGCTCCTGATTTTGCATTGTGTGCTTTACATGTTTCCAAAGCAGATTGCCAACTCTGCAGGGTGCTTATTTGCCATTAGGAATTTGATCCATTAAATCTTACACTTTAAAGTACTATTATCAAAACATAACTGTGGCAAGAATTTATAATGTCTGTTAAATATAATAACAGTAATGGTCACTCATGCAACACTGACCACATATGCTTAATCTGATGTCTTGGTAGATCACTTAGATATTTTTTTAACTGCCTCGTTGGAGGCCTTTTCTGCATTATCCTCTTGGTGATTGGATGGCAATGGAACACTTCTTAGTTTACCATCCAGTCCTTTTATCTGTATGTATTTCAAGCTCCTGCTCCCTTGGGATAGAGATTCACTTTTTTTTCTCTTTGCAGTTACTCCGTCAACTCTGCTTCTAGTTAAGTTCAACACATTCTTGACTCTTTGTTTCGTTTCTGATATCTTCCTTCCTCCTTCCTTTGAAACACTTTTTGGAAGTCTTAACTTAAATCACATTTGTCTGAATTTTCTAGTATCCAAATTGTGTCCCTCTACTTGATCTCTGTTAAAACAGTATTGTTTTAGTTTCTCCCTTAAGTTTAATAGACTTAACTATTTTTCTTTCTCTGACTATTGTGTTAGTAAGAGAGAGAGGAAAAGTAGCATTTTGAGTAATCAGTTAATTATATAAATATTAATCATTGATTGTGTAAATTCTTTTGAACTGTGTCATTGTCAGTTGTTTGAGAACTCCAAAAGAGTTTCTTGACCACTTAATCACATAATTGTTAGCCATTTTCAGATTCTAAATTTTCATAAACTGTATTAACTAATGCAGATGTCTCCCAGGGGCTTTCTGAACATCTGCAACCATTCCTTTTGTCAGGTGTGATTAGATAACTTAAGGATCTTTTAAACTAATACATTTAGTCAAAATGTATGTACTAAATTCTCTTTGTGAAATTACTTCCTTAAATTTTTAAAAAATTTTAAAAAGCCCAAACAAACAAGCTCAATGATGACTTCCTTGGAGAAAATGAGAATAAACACCTCACAGCCTACCTTATTAATGCATGGCTTAAGACAATGGGTAGATAATTCTGGCTGACTTGGTTTGATAGGTACAGTAAAATTTACAGACTATTCCAAAAGAGTAATTTATAACTATTGTATTTGGAAAACTTCTGTGTTTTTTGCTTATCAGAATTTCCTAGATTCTGGCATTTCTAGCAATTTAACTTTAGTTAATGATATCTGTACACAAGATTTAAGAGACACACAACTCAATAGTAATATGAAGCTTTTTAGGAGAACAAGTGAATGCAGGAACAATAGTTGTGTGTGCCAGTTTCACTGATATTACTTTTCAGAAACTAAAACCTACTTTGTGGATAGCAGTGGTGGAGAGTCTACCTTTTCCTGCACCTTTGTTGAAGTGTGCACTCCAACCCATCAGCAGATGACTTAGTTCTTGGCTTTGCTGGCTCCTTCAGAGCAGCTCCATAGAATTGAAAAGCGACTTTTCGATTTGTGTTGCAGCAATGGTATGTACACAGTAAAAAGAAAAAAAAACATGGGATGGCCTCCTGTTTTCATTTAAAAATAAAAATCCATGATTGTTAAGGATTGGAAATTTGGAAATTCTTTGCCAGGAGGGTATGAGAAGCTTCCCTTTCAGTAAATAAGGCAAGGAGTGTGTATAGAGAAAATTTTAAAGCTCCCATTCCCTTCCCATTGCTGACAGGGAGAAGGGTATGAAAGAATGGGAAAATGAGTGAACTTCTCGGATGAGCCACAGAACCCATATTCTTACCTATTAACGTGGAACTTGGGTAGTGGAGTTTACTGAGTTTTTCTGTACTATTTAAACTACAGTTGGTAATGTATAGGCTTGGAAGGATTAGATTTTTATAGGCAAATGTCAGTAAACATAGATTTCACGCACAAACCAACTAAAAAATATTTCCATTGATGATCAAAATTTATAGGTAGGCAACATAAGAAAAATGTTTTTTAAAAAACTAGAGTTTGATTTAAGGATATTTAGGCTTGTATATTTTGTTATGTGATGTTGACAGTGTGTTTTAACTGTTATGAAGCTTTCACTTTCTGAATCTGAATGTCTACCGTCATTGAATAATTCTGACCCTCCATAATTTCCTGTGCCGGTGAGAATTTAAATTGATAAAAATTGAAAACAGTTGTTAAAAATAAGCATTGATGATATCCATCAAAATTATTTTTAAAAATTTAGTTCTGCCAAGCCTAGTAATACAGCAGTGATAAAACTCTAGTTACTGTGATATTGTACTTATTTATGAAAATTAAGTTTTTCTCTTGTAAGAAATGGAGCTAAAAAAAAAAATTATGGCATACCTGTGGTGTGCAGAGAACTACCAATCCATTGTAATTGTATAGGAGCAACTGATATTACAAGTCAATGCATAGTCTAAAAAGTACCCCAGAAAAGGCAAACTAAAAATGAATTTAAGAATAGCTTATCTCTACTTTATATTTGTAAATAAAAGTTAATGTAACTTAGTACTTTTGAGTATTTCTGGGAAGGACTTGTATTCCTACTGAGGTTGAAAGTCCAATGCAGAGCAAACAAAACAAACTGATTCATGCTCTGCACTTTCAGCTATGTTAGCAAGTGGTTTCACTTCTGAAGTCTCTTCAGTAAGAAATATATTTTTAAGTGCACAAATTATATACACTTCATCTTAATTACTGTTTTTTATTAATTAGCTTATACATATACCAGTTGATGTTAGTTAGATTAGATAGTATGTCTTCCAAAAGTTACATGCATCATGTTGAGTCAGTCTTTCTGTATGGCTGATGGGGATTTAGCCTGGATCTTTCAAAGGTAATACCAGGCTTTTTTGAATGGTCATCTATATTGGAGTGTCTTCTGACTTATATTACCATACCTTCAAGAATAATTTACAATAACTAAATAGCATTTCATTATGTGACATTTTATACAATTATAGTTTACATTATGCACCTCTACCCCGATATAAGGCGACCCGATATAACATGAATTCAGATATAACGCGGTAAAGCAGTGCTCCGGTGGGCGGGGCTGCGCACTCTAGTGGATCAAAGCAAGTTCGATATAATGCGGTTTTACCTATAACACGGTAAGATTTTTTGGCTCCCAAGGACAGCGTTATATCGGGGTAGAGGTGTACAAGCTATTTTTTGGTTAGTTGATTGAAAATATTTTGAAATGAATTTTTCTTATTCACTTTCTGGCCGAAAGCCTGATTTAGTGAAATACTACTTTATTCTGTTTATGTAGACATGTCACTTCATTATCAATGAATATTTAAATTACTTGTCATGTATGGAGTGCTTTCTATCTGAGCATCTTAGAGTCTTACAAATGATGAACCAAGTTGTTATAAGAATGGCCATTCTGGGTCAGACCAGTGGTCCATGTAGCCCAGTATCCTGCCTTCTGTGAGTGGTCAGTGCCTGATGTTTCAGAGGGAATGAACAGAATAGGGCAGTTTCAAGTGATCCATCCCCTGTCTTGTAGTCCCAGCTTCCGGTGGTCAGAGGTTTAGGTATACCTAGAGCATGGAGTTGTGTCCCTGACCATCTTGGTTAACAGCCATTGATGGACCTATTCTCCATGAACTTACCTAATTCTTTTTTTAACCCGGTTATACTTTTGGCCTTCACAACATCCCCTGGCAATGAGTTCCACAGGTTAAGTGTGTGTTGTGTGAAGAAGTACTTTTTGTTTGTTTGTTTTAAACGTGCTGCCCAATAATTTAATTGAGTTACCTCTGGTTCTTGTATTGTATAAACGGGTAAATACACTTCCTTATTCACTTCTCCACTCCAGTCATTTTATAGACGTCTATCATATTCTCTCTCTCCCCCCCCCCCCTTAGTTGTCTCTTTTCTAAAATGAACAGACCCAGTCTTTTTAATTTCTCCTCATATGGAAACTGTTCCATACCTCTGATTGATTGTTTTTGTTGCCCTTCGCTGTACTTTTTCAAATTCTAATATATATATATTTTTAGATAGGGAGACCAGAACTACATGCAATGTTCAAGATGTGGGGACTACCATGGATTAATATAGTTGCATTATGATGTTTTCTTATCTATCCCTTTCTTAATGGTTCCTAACATTGTTAACTTTTTTCAGTGCTGCAGTACATTGAGCAGACATTTCAGAGAACTCGAAGATCTTTCTCAAATGGCAACAGCTAATTTAGACCCCATCATTTTGTATGTATAGTTGGGATTATTTTTTCCAATATCTGTTGCTTTATACTTCTCAACATTGAATTTCATTTACCATTTTGTTCCCCAGTCACCTACGTTAGTGAGATCCCTTTTGTAACTCTCTAAGTAAATATTATTTATAAATATTGTTTATGTAGGAGCACTCCCACTTTAATCTTTTACTTAGCAGCCTAAATTAGGACCTGTCTCCTATCTTTCTCTGTGTCACTGATACCTATCTGTACTACATACGCTTATCATCACCCAGCGTAAGTGAAGTAATGAATGTTATTTCTATTTTAAAGATGGGATATAGGGGCACAGATTGGTTAAATGGCTTTCCTAAAATCGCAGTACATGCCAGGAACAGAATTCAGACCTCTGGATTCTCAATCCTGTGGGTGAAGCACTAGACCATGTTTTCTTTTGTAACATCTAAAGGACATAGTGCAGTATACTGTCAAATATGGAAATCTGAGCTATGACTTAGAACAGGGGTGGGCAAACTACAGCCCACAGGCCAGATTGCCATCGCTGTGGCGCCGCAGGCCCCGTTCTGCTCCGGGAAGCGGCCGGCACCACGTCCCTGCGGCCCCGGGAGGGGAGGGGGGGAGAGAGAGGGCTGAGCGCGCTGTCCTTGCTTGTGGGTACCTCCCTCGAAGCTCCCATCGGCCACGGTTCCCCATTCCTGGCAAATGGGAGCTTCGGAGGAGGTACCCACAGGCAAGGGCAGCACGCTCAGACCTCTGCGCCCTCCCTCCCCCAGGGGCCGCAGGGACTTGGTGCCGGCCGCTTCACGGAGTGGAGTGGCACGGGGCCAGGGACAGGGCAGGCAGGCAGGGAGCCTGCCCTGGCCCCAGTGTGCGCCACTGCCACTCCGGAGTTGGTCTAGGTAAGTGACACTGGGCTGGAGCCCACACCCTGAACCACTTCTGCACCCCAACTCCCTGCCTTGAGCCCCCTGCCTGCACCCCAACCCCCTGCTGCACCCCACGCCCCAACCCCCTGCCCTGAGCCCCTGGCCGCACCTCGCATCCCTCCTGCACCTCAACCGCCTGCCCTAAGCCCCCTCCCACACTGTGCACTCCCTTCTGTACCCTAACCCCCTTCCCTGAGCCCTCTTGTATACCCCACACCCGTTCTTTGCCCCAACCCCTTTCCCTGAGCCCCTTCCTGCACACGGCACCCCCTCCCACACCCTGCACTCCCTTCTGCACCCCAGTCCCCTGCCCCAGCCCTACATTCAATTTCTCCACCCAGATGTGGCCTTCGGGCCAAAAAGTTTGCCCACCCTGACTTAGAAGAATTAGTCATTGTACTACCTAGATTTAAAAATGCAAGAGGTAAACTTGAAGTATTCTTTATTTTTTCACCACCATACACAGGTGCCAGCTCCCTACTCCTCCCCTTCACCCTGCCTCCCAGTGACTTTTGCATGCTGCAGAACAGCTGATCATGGCAGACAGGAGGGCATGGGGCGGGGGAGCTGGCTGTAGGTGGGTGCTAAGCACCCACTAATTTTTTTCTGTAGGGTGCTCTAGGGCTGGAGCACCCACAGAGTTGGCACCTATGCCACCATATAAAAAACACTCTCCTTCTTGAATTATTTACTTAAATCAAGCTGCACTGTATTGTAAAGTTTGACATAACCTTTAAGTGGTATGTCTGGATTGCAAAGTTATATTTGCAAGTTGTTTTGAGATATTTGTTTTATTGTGGTAATACAAACAAACTACATCTGGATTTTGTGAAAGGCAGAAATCCACAGAGCATGGATATATTTACTGGGCTTCTTGCTGGTTAAGCTACTTTACAGTGATGATCTTCAGAAACTTACTTTAAAACTAGGGTTTTATTTACAGCAGAACTGAAAATCTGCTACTCTTGCTGTCCTCTGCCTTTTCATTCTAACATACAATATTAGAATAGGAATTAGGAATATCTTTTTTCCTTTTATGTAAATTAGGCCTTAAATTTGGAGTTTGTGTGAGGAGAGCCAACAAAAGTATTGTGTTACGTGCTCTAATCTATCTTACAACTGATGGTGCAGATGTATTCCTCATAATGTGGCTTTTTTATAGTTCTAGAAGTCTCAGCTGAACAAAACCTGTGGTTTGGCAGAAGAATCATCGTTCCATTTTTGGATTTCACTAACTGTTCAAATATAGATATATGCCTGACTGAAAGTGATCAAAAATGGCAGGACTGTTTAAAAGGTTTCCTGGACTACTGAGATTGGGGGGGGCGGGGGGGGGGGGGGGAAATCTTAATGACTCTTGTTTAGAGGTAGCAGTAAGATTCTAAAATGCTTTTCTGGCAGAATGAGGTTAGAGAAAAATGTAAAATAAAACTCTCTGAAATCATGCTGAATGGTACTCCATTTCTCATTCTTGTGTTTTACAAAGTTAGAGATGTACATAAAATAAGAAATAATACACATGAAGATTTCAAAAATAGTGAAATGCAGAACTAGTAGCACTTTGCTATATAGTCAGTCAGTCTCTCAGCAAGTCTGAAGTGTTTGCAAACCCACGGAAATGGTGTTTATTTAAAAAACAAAACAAAAAAAAAACCTTAAAGTTCAGTTTTAAAAATTGATATGGTTCTATTGCCCTTATTTGTAAAAGCTTATTTAACTGAAACCTACACTTTGGCTCAAATTTAATCTGCCATGCCCTTTTATTTCAAAGGAGTCTGCTAGGAGCTTGTGTATGCACCCTTGTGAGAGCTGGTCTCAACAAATGTCTTGAAGTAGATAGGTATCTTAGTTGGCTTTAAAAATGATTCACCAGTTTGAATGCACCATCTATTTATAGATAGAGAGCTATAAAAGCAAGTTTGTAACATCATACAGATTTTTCAGGAAAACCCTACAGAATCCACAGTTATGCAGAAATATACTAAGCACTCCTGATCTTAATCAGTTATATGTTCTCCTTAAAAGCTACTCCTCACGAAGAGTCTATGGTATGGTTAAAATCAATAAACAGATGGCTATGTTGTGGGAAAGGAGGACTTTACGTTCTCTAGAATTTAGACCCACTAACTGCTTCAAACATGATGGGACATATTGCTAAGCAAATCCACTCTTAATTTTCTTCAGTATTTGGGAATTGACTTAAAATATGAATAATCCTCAGCGGGCATAATATATTTAAAATGTCTTTGACCCCAAAAGCCTTACTTCTTCCAAGGAGAGGGTCAAGGTGGGTGAGATAGTATCTTTTATTGGACCAACTTCTGCTGGTGAGAGACAAGCTTTCAAGCCACACAAAGCTCTTCTTCAGGAAAGCCATTAGCAGTTTTCTTTATTTCTATACTTCTGATGAGCAAGCCCCAAAGGTCTTTTTCAAGCACTCAAAGTTAGTGATGAATACTTTGTACCAATGTGATCTTACACATGGATCCCATGAACAGTTCCTCAATCAGTTAAATGTTCAACAGTTAGTGAAATATTAAATTGTAGTAATTCCTTCACTTCTGTGGCACCTATCATTATAGGATCTCAGGGTGCTTCATAAGTAATGAATTAAGCCTCACGACACACCCATGAAGTGGCATTTTCCCCATCTGTCTGTCTGTCTCTCTCTCATGTGCACGCTCATTGGTTTGGTGACATTAGTTGTAGTTTCCAATATAAAAGAATGGATTGCATGAAGGTCATAATCTGTAAAAGGTGCCCATCTGTAATTATGGGGAAACGAGAAATTCACTGGACCTTTATGCCTCAAAGTCCCACAAAGCAACAAAGTGTCCTGTGGCACCTTAAAGACTAACAGATGTATTGGAGCATAAGCTTTCGTGAGTGAGTACATGTGTCTGACGAAGTGGGTATTCACCCACGAAAGCTTATGCTCCAATACATCTGTTAGTCTTTAAGGTGCCACAGGACTCTGTTGCTTTTTTACAGATTCAGACTAACACGGCTACCCCTCTGATACTTGACACCGAAGTCCCACAAGTCTTTCAGAGTTGGAAACCTAACTCAGTTTTCCTTCCTCCGAGTCTTGTGCTCTAACCATAAGTCCCTCCTTTGGTAGATGTAAGTTAACTTACTTTCAGAATCATGATGAGGTTGAGCTCATCTCTTCCTGGGGTTCATATTCACTTAACAGTATTAGAGAAGTTGTTATGGTCTCTTGGCACTTAAATACAAAATACATTCTCCCAAATTTGCCCTGAGTTTATTTGGGTGAAATGCTGTTGAGCTGATGAGCATATTGCAGGTGAGTTGTTTGGTAAGGGTACCTCTCTTTCAGGAGAGACACTGTGTAATGAGGATAGAGCCTATTTTTTAATCCCTATTACATTAACCCCCCTTACTGTATTTACTTTTAAATAAAATGTGTATATACTAGCTCTTCCTAAAGTGAGAAATTTCTGTCAAGAACTGTGCCTGGGAACAGTTCAGTATCAAGTTCTGATGGAATGCTGTGTGCAGGTTTTCAGTTCTAAGGTGCAATGCTATAACTGTTAATAGAAGCATGGTTCACACTATGACAATTCTAGGGTTGTCAGTGTTCCCATTATAGGTCTCTCTTTTTTAGCATTTATGTAGCTTCTTGTTAGAGCGAAGGTTTGCTATTGTCTGAATTTGATCTTCCTCAAGCTGGAAATAATTTTTATCCAGACTTTAAAAACTTGTTTGTTCATATCCTGGGACCAACGTGGCTACTACAACTCTTCTAGAGGAAAGCGACTGGCTGAGCTCTCTAGAGATTCTGGGTGCTTACTTGCACATAGGTGCATTTCTCAACTACTGGAAAGATATTATTTCTAGTAAAGGACAAGCACTATTAATTTTCTTTCTTGACTTTTGAGTTGGTTTTGTTGGTGTTCATGAAATGGGTGGTGGCAGTTGTTGTGTACCTGCACAAGCTGGGAGGACATACCTTTCACCTGCTTAGATAGCCAGCTGATCAAGATCACTCACTCACACCACTGTGGATCATGTCAAAAGATCAATTTGTCAACACCATGGTGAGTTGCTATGGTTCATCATAAACTACCAAAAGTCCTAATTTGTCTCCAGTAAGTGGAGTACATAGAAACTTTGCTAGACACCGCTTGATTCCAGTCCTTCCAGACTTAGGACAGGATTCAAGACGTCAGTCTGGCTGAAAGGAGAAGAATAAGTCCCTAGGTGACAGCTCACTCTATGCTTCAAATATAGAAGCTCATGGATGCAACAGGCATGTCCACATAAATGGACTCTTGAAATCCCAGTGGAAGCAAGCCTCAGAGTGGACACTTACATTGGATCCAGAGAATGGATAGCCTAATGGCAGTCCAGGGAAAATTTACCATTAGGAATGAGTCCTCCTACCAAACTGTAGTGATTGTGGATGCATCCAAATGCATGGAGAGCCAGGGAATTCTGTCTTTCAAACAACAGCAGTTGCACAAAAATGGTCTTGATATGAGGGTGGACACATGCATAAGGGCTTTCAGAAAGATGGCATTTCAAAAATTAAGACTACCATGTTCCACATAAACACTCAAGGGAGGTGCACCAGACTTTGGACGTCCTGCAGGTGTGAGACTGGTATCTATTCCACAAGGCATTTATAGTCACCACATATCTGGCAAGGAAAGAAAATAAGACCACAGATAGATTAAGCCGATCAGTGATACAATGTCATGAGTAGACACATCAGATCTTCTTTCATTGTGAAGGGCACCAGAGTGCTTTGCCACTCATATATATATACAAGAAATCAGTTTTCCGCTCATGGCACTGTGGACAGCTAGCACTAGCAAGTGATGCTTTCCTTCTGTCTACATCCTTTCACCAGTTCCTCTGTTAGCAAAAGTACAAGCAAAACTCAGTGATCTTGGTGGCCAAGACAACTATTCAGTACGGTGCATACAGGTCAGAGTGGATCCACTTAATTGCACAAAAACAGCTAGATTCTAACTATTAAAGAACAAAGTCGAACACTCAACTATTTTGGTCTATCATGAACTAGCTAAATGTAGACTAGGTAGCTCCTTTTAAGTTAGGTTCATATTGGGCATGACTTTAAAAAAACAAAACCCAAAACACTTCATTATACCACACCCAACTCCTGGGAGGATAATGTTCTGACAAAACTGATGAAAACTCCCTTGAACTGTTTGGTTCCTGTGAGTTTCTTGTATGGAAGGCTGTCTTTTCCGAAAGAGAGACTTAATTGTTCCTAGAGCTTCAGGATATGGTTATTATGCACCTTATATCAGATTTTGCAAGGATAAGACGGTGGTGTAGCTTCATCTGAGATTCCTCTCCAGAGTGATGTTGGAGTTCCACTTCATGACACTCTCATCTTGTCAACATCCTTTTCACACCTATACGCCTATCCCCAGGAGTCCATATTCCTTATGCTTGATGTCAAAAGGTAGTTTGGAGTGGACTGAAGAGGTCCGTCTTCCCAACTTTTGTTTCTTTTGATGCCAGTTTTCTGGACCATGCATACAAAAGGTCCATATCTAAGTCGACATCTAAGTAAATTTTCTTTTTGGTAAGACCTGTTTGGCCTGAATCTAGAAGGTCATGACAAGACTGCTTTTTTCCATCAAGGGCATTTTTTTCATAACCCATCACCTGAAATAGGCTTATTTTGGAAGCTTCACCTTCTGTACAACTGAAGAAATTAATTGAAAGATTTGGAAGGTAGTGTTTATATCCTCCAAGGTGGGTGCATGATGGCCAATATGTGGCCTAACTTAAAATCTACCCTGCTGTTGCTGTACTCTGGAATCAAAATTCTTTTGCCTGTGGGATTCAAAATTCTTTTGAGCTTTGATTTCAAATTAAGAAGCAAGAGTCCAAGTCCTGCAGGAATTAGATCTTCAGAGAATCAGAATTAACCCTAAGTAACTTTCCCTCTTGTACTGTGCAATATGTTTCTCATTATAGTTCACATGTGTAAGAGCTTTGAAGGTTTTTCATCTGGAAGTTTCTTAAAGTGGATCAAAGACTTATATTATGCACTTTCCTTCTATGCCACAGAGTATAGGGAACACCCAGAGTAGAAATGATGGGCTTGATGATACCGAATTGGATAAGAACAAGTGTATCCTAAAACAACACCTGATAGGGAATATTTTCAAAAACTTGTATCAGAGATTGATCTTTTGAGACTAGAAGTGCTAAAAGAAAGTGTGCATTAATCAGTTTTAAATGTATTTCAAGCAGATAAAATGCTTTAATATTTAGATTGGTTTCTTACATACATTTAATTTATTCTGTTCTTCTAGTTAAAGCTGCCTAAATCTTAATTTTGAATACTTTGAAGCGAATTGAGGGTCAAGATAAAGAACCAGTTGTGCTCTAATGAAAATCTTAAAAGTTGCAGCTGACCCTATGCTGTCTGCATTCTTTAGCCTTCCAGTGTAGATTTAAATATTTGGTTTTATAACTGAGCATGCTTTCACTGTGTTGTGACATGCCATAGGAGTTGAAAAAGGCATAGCCTGTTGACAGCTTCAGCAGCTGCCTGTTCGCTTCTGAAATGGGTTGTACTGTTTTTCCTACCCTTAAAGTGTTTTAGGAAGATTCAAACAATGTTAGGAAAGCAGACTGATCAGATACTTAAAAGTAGGACTCTTGATTGACTCTGAATTATTTGAGTATAATATATTAAGCATCTGTTGTAAGTCATGACTCACCATTTTTTACTTGTTTTCTTACCATTTTAAGACTTCAAAAGCTGGCAATGTTAAACATTGTGCGATAAAGTGCTAACAACAAATGTTCATACTAGCTCCTATAGCATGATGGTGTTTTATTGCCTTACAGAACTTAGAGTGTATAGATGAACAGTCTAGCTACCTAAAGCATTTATATATATATATATATATATTATATAATTTTCCAGTGAAAAGAAAGGCTATATTTTAGACTAACTTTGTGCATTGTAATTTTTATAGTTTGCTTGTAACTGTTGAAATTGAGTAGTCATTTTATTATGAATCCTCACTTCTCCTTGTTCTTTACCTAGTATTTGTCTTTTGTAACTCGATATATTGCAGAAGTATTACTTGCCTCTAAAACATGAGGTAGAAACATTTTGTCACTGCAGTAAAGTTTTATATGTGAACATGTGTGTATCCAGTCATCTGTGGATTAAGGCAATGCCATTTTTAACAATCAGTTTTCAAGGTAGAATTGCACTTTAAACTGTACATAGATGATGGCCTTCCTAGTGTTTGTATGCAGCGTAGCGTGTCTCGAAAGCTTGTCTCTCACTAACAGAAGTTGGTCCAATAAAAAATATCTTCCTAGTTTTGGCGAGATAAATCACAAACTCAGCAAGATGTTTATTGAACTGTAGTTTGAGAAATAATGTTTAGTATTCATGCCTTAAAGGTATTGCTGAAATGTTGGATGTATTTTTGTTCAAGTTACTGAGGAAATAATCTGCCTAAAACTAATTTGTTCAAATTTATTTTGGAGCGGAGACTTGCTATGTGTAGAGCTAAAGTTTTATCCATGTCTTTGCATTGTGTAAATAATCAATTGATGTCCTTGTATTACTAATGCATTTATAGTGTCTTGAAATACAGGACAGCACTTAAAAAGAGGAAGTGAGGGTTGCCTCAAAGCAGTACTTCAGGAAACAGTAAATGTTGGATTAATTAAATGATTCCGTGGTCATCTTTCATCCACACTGTTATGCTGTCACTTCCTCGTCACTTTGTTTATTTACTCTGCAGTTTCCCAATTTACTTTATTTCAAAGGTGGGCAAAACATTGTCTTGAATGTGATATTTGTAGATCTTTGGTCCTCGTACTAAATAACATGCAGGACGTATTCATGCTTTCTGGTCTTGATATTTTGGAATACTTTTGGCTTAAATTGTACCCCTAAAATCAATTACTAAAAACCACTCCTCATAATACCACATGTGACTTCTCTGTGTATTCAGGGTCATATCTGCTTGCTTCAGTGACAAAGTATTACTACTACTTACTCCTGTTAGTACTACAGAGCTAACATTTTAAATGGATTATATTTCTATCTATGCATCAAAAGAAGTATTTACTAAATTTGATTTGCAATGTAAAATCTGTTTTCAGTGAAACCAGTGTGAGTAGGGTTGTACAGGTATAACTGAGGGCATAAATTGCATGCAGTGGGAGGAGGTAAAGGAGGACATAACCTGGCATGCAGAATCTTCATTATTGTCTATCTGTGATGAGAAGGAGAAATCAGCGTGACTTTCAGATCCCAAGTTTTCTTATCACTGCTGACATGAGGAAAAAAAACCCTTTTTATTAGGGCTGTTGAGCAATTAAAAAATTAATCGCGATTAATTGCACTGTTAATAATAGAATACCATTTATTTAAATTTTTTTTGTTTTCTACATTTTCAAATATATTTCAATTATAATTACAAAACCGAATACAAAGTGTACAGTCCTCACTTTATATTTATTTTTGATTACAAGTATTTGCAGTGTAAAAAAAACAACAAAAGAAATTGTATTCTTCAATTCACCTAATACAAGTACTGTGGTGCTCTCTTTATCATGAAAGTTGAACTTACAAATGTAGAATTTTGTACAAAAAAACCTCTGCACTCAAAAATGAAACAGTGTAAAACTTTCGAGTGTACAAGTCCACTCAGTCCATGCTAATGACGGCTTCTGCTCAATACCAATCCAAAGCAGTGTGGAGAAGGTTGATTTTTCTCTTTTGGTGGTTTGGGTTCCGTAGTTTCCGCATCTGAGTGTTGCTCTTTTAAGACTTCTGAAAGCATGCTCCACATCCTGTCCCTCTCAGATTTTGGAAAGCCCTTCTTAAACCTGGGGTCGACTGCCGTAGCTATCTTTAGAAATCTCAAATTAGTACCTTCTTTGCGTTTTGTCAGATCTGCAGTGAAAGTGTTCTTAAAATGAACAACGTGTGCTGGGTCATCATCTGAAATATATGGCAGTACGTGGGTAAAACAGAGCATGGGACATGCAGTTCTCCCCCAAGAAGTTCAATCACAAATTTTAATATTTATTTATTTATTTATTTAACGAGAGTCATCAGCATGGAAGCATGTCCTCTGGGATGGTGGCCGAAGCATGAAGATTATGAATATTTGCCATATCTGGAACGTAAATACATTGCAGTGCCACCTACAAAAGTGCCATGCAAATACCATTTCTTGCTTTCTGGTGATATTGCTCATAAGAAGAAGCAAGCATTATCTCCTGTAAATGTAAACAAACTTGTTTGTCTTAGCGATTGGCTGAACAAGAAATAAGACTGAGTGGACTTGTAGGCTCTGAAGTTTTATATTGTTTTCTTTTTGAGTGCAGATATGTAACAAAAAATCTACATTTGTAAGTTGCACTTTCACAATAAAGTACTTGTATGAGGTGAATTGAAAACTATTTTTCTTTATCATTTTTACAATGCAAATATTTGTAATAAATGAACACTCTGATTTCAATTAAAACACAGAATACTATATGTATGAAAATGTAGAAAAACATCCAAAATATTAAATACGTTTCAGTTGGTATTCTATTGTTTAACAGTGCAATTAAAACTGCGATTACTCACGATTAACTTTTTTAATCGCAATTAATTTTTTTAGTTAATCATGTGAATTAACAGCGATTAATCAACAGCCCTACTTTTTATTTATAAATTGAGGAACTTGGTTATAAAGCATGTGAGACAAACAAGGAATAGGTTGCAGCAGCACGGCAAAGGTGGGATTGTAAAGTAGAGCCTGGCAAAAATTTTCAGGGGAAACTTTTTGAGTGAAAAATGCAGATTCAGTGACATTAAAATGTTTTGCGACTTTGTGTATGTTTCACCAAATTGTTCATGTAAAAATAAAAAAAAAAATCCTGAAAGTGTCAAAATGAAATGCTTTAACATTTTTGAAACTAAGGGTATGTCTACACTACGGGATTAATCCGAATTTATATAATTCGAATTTGGAAAACAGGTTGTATAAATTCGATTGTATGCAACCACACTAAGCACATTAATTCGGCGGTGTGCGTCCATGTACCAGGGCTAGTGTCGATTTCCGGAGCGTTGCACTGTGGGTAGCTTTCCCATAGCTATCCCATAGTTCCCGCAGTCTCCTCCCCCCATTGGAATTCTGGGTTGAGATCGCAATGCCTGATGGGGCTAAAAACATTGTCGCGGGTGGTTCTGGGTATATCCTCCCCCCTCTCCAGGAAGCAACGGCAAACAACGGCGTTTCGCGCCTTTTTCCTGGGTGAACAGTGCAGACGCCATACCATGGTAAGCATGGAGCCCGCTCAGCTCAAGACAGCAGTCATGAACATTGTAAATACCTCGCGCCTTATCGTGCAGTTTATGCTGAACAAGAACCTGGAAAATCAGGCGGCGAGGAGCAGGCTACGGGAGCGCGGCGAGGACAGTGATGAGGATATGGACATGGAATTCTATCGAACCGCGGTACCCGGTGCTTTGGAGATCATGCTGTTAATGGGGCAGGTTCTATCCATGGAACGCCGATTCTGGGCCCGGGAAACAAGCACAGACTGGTGGGACCGCATAGTGTTGCAGGTGTGGGACGATTCCCAGTGGCTGCGAAACTTTCGCATGCGTAAGGGCACTTTCTTGGAACTTTGTGACTTGCTGTCCCCTGCCCTGAAGCGCCAGAATACGAAGATGAGAGCAGCCCTCACAGTTGAGAAACGAGTGGCGATAGCCCTGTGGAAGCTTGCAACGCCAGACAGCTACCGGTCAGTCGGGAATCAATTTGGAGTGGGCAAATCTACTGTGGGGGCTGCTGTGATGCAAGTAGCCAAAGCAATCACTGAGGTGCTGCTACGAAAGCTAGTGACTCTGGGAGATGTGCAGGTCATAGTGGATGGCTTTGCTGCAATGGGATTCCCTAACTGTGGTGGGGCGATAGATGGAACCCACATCCCTATCTTGGCACCGGAGCACCAGAGTACCCAGTACATAAACCGCAAGGGGTACTTTTCAATGGTGCTGCAAGCACTTGTGGATCACAAGGGACGTTTCACCAACATCAACGCGGGCTGGCCGGGAAGGGTTCATGATGCTCGCGTCTTCAGGAACACTACTCTGTTTAAAGGGCTGCAGCAAGGGACTTACTTCCCGGACCAGAAAATAACCGTTGGGGATGTTGAAATGCCAATAGTTATTCTTGGGGACCCAGCCTACCCCTTAATGCCATGGCTCATGAAGCCGTACACAGGCAGCCTGGACAGGAGTCAGGAGCTGTTTAACTACAGGCTGAGCAAGTGCAGAATGGTTGTAGAATGTGCATTTGGCCGTTTAAAAGGTCGCTGGAGATGGCTATTGACTCGCTCTGACCTCAGCCAAAGAAATCTCCCCATTGTTATTTCTGCTTGCTGTGTGCTCCACGATCTATGTGAAAGTAAGGGGGAGACCTTTATGGCGGGGTGGGAGGCTGAGGCAAATCGCCTGGCTGCTGATTACGCGCAGCCAGACACCAGGGCGATTAGAAGAGCACACCAGGAAGCGCTGTGCATTAGAGAGACTTTGAAAACCAGTTTCATGACTGGCCAGGCTACAGCGTGAAATTTCTGTTTGTTTCTCCTTCATGAAAACCCGCTCCCTTTATTGACTCATTCATTCTCTGTAAGGAACCCACCCTCCCCGTTCCCCCAGCTTTCTTTCAAACGTAATAAAGTCAATATCATTTAAAAATCATGTATTCTTTATTAACTGATAATAAACATAGGGAGAGAACCAACAAGGTAATCTGGGTGAGGTTTGGGAGGAGGATAGGAGGGAAGTAAAAGGCCACTGAACAAATTCAGTGTAATGACAGCCTTTTGGTTGGGCTGTCCACTGGGGTGGAGTGGGAAGGTGCACGTAGCCTACCCCCCGCGTTCTTACACGTCTGGGTGAGGAGGATATGAAACATGGTGAGGGGGGAGGGAGGTTATACAGGGGCTGTAGTGGCACTCTGTCATCCTGCTGCCGTTCCTGAAGCTCCACCAGACGCCGGAGCATGTCCGTTTGCTCACGCAGCAGCCCCAGCATTGCAGCCTGCCACCTCTCATCTCGAGCGTCCCTCAGGACCTCGCGTTCACTGGCATCTTTCCTAAATTTAGTTACAGTGTCCTTCCACTCATTCAAATGAGCTCTTTGATTTCGGGTGCATTCCATTATTTCAGTGAACATGTCGTCTCTTGTCCTCTTTCTACGCCGCCTTATCTGAGATAGCCTTTGTGACGGAGGAGGGAGGCTTGATAAATTTGCAGCTGCTGGAGGGAGGGTTGAGAAAAAGGAGAGAGGTTTTTAAAATGATACATTTTACAGAACAATGCTTATACTCTTTCTTGGTGAAAAACACTATTCACAGTACATAGCACATGTGATTTCAGTACAAGGTCGCAATTTCCATCTTAATATTGAGTGCCTGTGGCTTTGGTGTTAGAGATCACAGACGCAGGTCCGGGCAATAGAATTCAGCTTGCATGCAGCCATGGTAAGCCACTGTCTTTCGGCTTCTGCGCCCTCCTTTACCACATACCAAGCAAAGCCCGTTGACTGCTGCGGTTTTCCTGTTACCTTCAGCAGCAGAAAACAAACTAACCCCCCCCATCCAATTTTCTGGGATGATCGCTTTATCCCTCCCCCCACCGCGTGGAAGGTATCAGGGAAGATCCCTGCAGAAACCAAACTAACCCCCCCGCTCTCCCCTCCGGCCATGAATTCTCTGGGATGATCGCTGTACCCCTCCCCCCACCGCGTGGCAGGTATCAGGGAAGATCCCTGCTAGCCCAACGGGAAAAACGCCGGGGGCCAATTCCCCCCCCCCCCCCGCGCTTGGCTAACTGCAGGGAAGGATTTCTTTTCAGCCACAGGCAAACAGCCCAGTAGGAACGGCCACCTCTGTCCCCTTAATTAAGTTCCCATATTTCAACCAGGTTACCATGAGCGATATCACTCTCCTGAGGATCTCACAGCAAGATAAAGAACGGATGTTGCTTGAATGCCAGCAAACACCGGGACCATACGCTGCCAGGCTTTGTCAGGCAATGATACCAGATTACTTGCTGCAGGCATGGCGTGGTCAAGTGTCCTACCATGGAGGACGGAATAAGGCTGCACTGCCCAGAAACCTTGTGGCAAGGCTTTTGGAGTACCTCCAGGAGAGCTTCATGGAGATGTCCCTGGAGGATTTCCGCTCCATCCCCAGACACGTTAACAGACTTTTCCAGTAGCTGTACTGGCCGCGAATGCATCCCAAGTCCTCAGGGCAAAGTAATCATTAAAAATGCTTGCTTTTAAAACAAGTTTTATATTTTAAAAGGTAAACTCACCTGAGGTCCCTTCCATGGGGTCATGGTCTTGGATACTGGCTTGGGAGGGTTGGGAGGGTACTTCAGTCAGGCTGAGAAAAAGATCCTGGCTGTTGGGGAGAACAGAGTGCTGGGTGCTCTCTGCAAGCTCGTCCTCCTCCTCCTCCTCCTCCTCCTCCTCCTCCTCCTCCTCTTCCCCGTCCGCAGAATCCTCAGGTGTAGCTGATGAGACTATCCCTGACCCGGAATCCACGGTCACAGGTCGGGTAGTGGTGGCAGCCCCCCCTAGAATTGCATGCAGCTCGGCGTAGAAGCGGCATGTCCGCGGCTCTGACCCGGAGCGACCGTTTGCCTCCTTTGTTTTTTGATAGGCTTGTCTGAGCTCCTTGACTTTCACGCGGCACTGATCTGAGTCCCTATTGTGGCCTCTCTCCATCATGCCCTTAGAGATTTTTTCAAAAGTTTTGGCATTTCGTCTTTTAGAACGAAGTTCTGCTAGCACTGAATCCTCTCCCCATATAGCAATCAGATCCAGTACCTCCCGTACGCTCCATGCTGGTGCTCTTTTTCGATTATCGGCCTGCATGGCTACCTGTGCTGATGAGCTATCTGTGGTCACCTGTGTTCTCCACGCTGGGCAAACAGGAAATGAAATTCAAATGTTCCCGGGGCTTTTCCTGCTTACCTGGCCAGTGCATCCGAGTTCAGATTGCTGTCCAGAGCGGTCACAATGGTGCACTGTGGGATAGCTCCCGGAGGCCAATACCATCGCATTGCGGCCACACTAACCCTAATTCGAAATACTAAAATCGATTTTGGTGCTACTCCGCTCGTCGGGGTGGAGTACAGAAATCGATTTAATGAGCCCTTTAATTCGAATTAAATGGCGTCGTTGTGTGGACGGGTGCAGGGTTAATTCGAATTAACGCTGCTAAATCCGATTTAAAGTCGTAGCGTAGACCAGGCCTAAACATTGACCTTTTTTATATGAAACATCCTTCAATGTTGTTTTTAAAAATTAATTGTTAGACGTTGACACAATGTTTGATTTTTGGGTTGGACAAAACATTTTGTTCAGCCCAAAATGATTTTTAATTTTTTTAATTGTCATCAAATTAAAAAATCAGTTATTTGCACAGATCTAACTGTAAATGGAAGAGATTGAGAACTTTTTAAGTATGAAAACAATTGTAAAGAGGCAGATGGTGTGTTGCCAAACTATCCAGTTGACATTTTGCAGTGCTGTCTTAGGAAAAAGAACTCCGTATTCACATTTTGAGACTCCATTGAAAGTGTGTGTTAATTATTCAAATTCTTTTTTCCTCCCCTTTGAAAGAAAATGAAGTGGGATATTCTAGGTCTATTTAGAAAGGTAACTTGGTTTTGGAATTTAAGCCATGGCAATCATAAATAATGAAGATGTGTTACAGAGCAGCAGATGCCACATGGAAAACTGCAAATATTTTTCAGTTTTAAAATAGCTATCAACTATTGGCCAGATCCTCAGTGTGCAGCTTGGGTGAGTGCAGAGAAAAGGGGACTCTAAGCAACCTTGCTGCTCACTGATTGCGAGCTTGCTGTAGGATTGAAACTGCCCTGATGTAACTTAGAGCAGTTTAAAGACTGCTTTAAGCTCTCCATTGGCTGTAGTAGTCACAGAGGGAGCGCTGCACCAGGTGTGGATACGGCAGAAGTCCGTGTACTTCCTGGCACTCCCCACCCCAACGTGCTCCTCTTGTGGAGGCAAGAGGATTGGGTGGTGTAAGTGGCTACATTAGTTTTACACTCCCTGTGGATTCCCCTCTGTCGGGGGGAATCCCTTACACAGCATGAAGTTGTTGGAGCTGGCGTTGAGGATCTGATCAGTTTCTGTATTCAGTTTCCTTACTTTTTTTTTTTAATATTGTCAAAGATACTGGAATTAAAACGGGATCTTTGTGTGCATTTACTATTTATCCCTCTCATAACTCCAGAACCTGCATGTGACTTCACAGAAACGCTTTTGAAATTATTGTCCTCTGAAAGAGAGTTGTGACTTCAGATGAAAAATAGGAACCAAGAATAAACTTTTGACACCTCCTGTGTCCTTGCAAGTGATCTTTATGAAGAATAAGTGAACAGAAATAAATTTTATTTAGATGGCATCTATTTCCAAGCTTCTTATGAGGCACCAGTAGCTTTAAGAGGTTTGGGTTGTATATTACCATTTAGATTGAAAGTGTTATTTCTGTGAAGATACTGTCTGTAAGGGGCGTAAGGCTATCTGATAATGGAGTGCTGCCTGAAATACTTTCTCTCCCTTGTTGTGACATATGTGCAATTAATTACTTGGCTTGTAATCCTTCACTGTTTCATCCACTGTTATTCTTAAGGAGTGGCTGGCATACACCAGGTTTGATAATGAGGTCAATTGAAGATTTTCAAACTGAAAATATTAAACCAGATTTTGAAAATGCATTTCTAGGCCAGGTCTACACTAGGAAATTAGGTTGTTATAACTATGTCGCTCGGATGTGAAAAATCCACACCCCTGAGCGACTTATTAAACCAACTTAACCCCGGTATAGACAGTGCTAAGTTGATGGGAGAATTCGCTTATCGACATAGTTACTGTCTCTTGAGGAGGTGGAGTACCATCGGAGTAGGTAGCATTTTCACTGAAGCACTACAGTGGTGCAGCTACACCTGTGCAGCTGCGCTGTTGCAGTGTTTCAAGGGTGGACCTAGTATCTTTAGATAACTAAAACATTGTCGATGGAAAAATACCTTCCATAATAAGCTACTAAACACTTCCCTGGTGTGTATGGATGTTCTCTCTATAAATATCAATAAATGAGGCTGACAATATATTGAAAATAAGTTGTCCTAAAGTGATACCTCTCCCCCATGCTTCCCACATGTGCGGAAGGCTAGGACATCCAAAGGTAGTCAGATTTTGTTTATGGTTCTTTAATGGTAGCTTTTCTTTTCAAAGTTTGGATTCACTGGAGTTTGGACTACAGGATGACAGAAGTAGCTAAAGTTCTGTTACAGATATGAGCGCACAGGCTGGCCAGTCAACTCCGCAGATTTGTTGTAAAGACAGGTTTACTGGCAGCTTTGTTGAGAAGGTTCTTGATAACTTCAGTTTTCATTATAGTGTTTTAGCACCTTAGCATCAAGCATTCACTCAGTTGTTAATTCTAGCACTATTCCGTGGATCTTAAATTTACATTAGCCTTTTAATTAAGATACTGTCACTTTTTCGTAATATTGTAATTTTATGTATATCTTGATGCAAATCTGCTCAATTGGTTATTTTATTTACTTTGCCCTGATGAAAATGTTAACTTTTGGCAGGGTTTCAGGGTACTTTTATTTATTCACTCAGCACCTAAATACAAGGTATTGGGTTTGTAATGGTTCATACAACTATGGAACAATGAAAGGAGACTAGATAACTTGGCCCAGATCTTAGGCCTTGCTCTATCCCATTTGGGTAAAGTTGGCTTCATTGACTCCCACACTGAGGGCTTGTCTTGACTACAGCTTAAGTCGATGTAACTTAGGTCGCTCAGGAGTTTGAAAAAACCACCCCCGAGCTACATAAGTTACATGGACTTAAAACGCTGTCTCCCGCTGACATAGCTTCTGCCTCTCATTGAGATGGAGTCATTATGTTGAATGGGGAGTGCTCTCCCGTTGACATAGTGTCTCCCCCAGACACACTACTTTGGCGCAGCTGCAGCCAATGCAGCTGCACCAGTGTAGTGTAGTAGTGAAGACAAGCCTTGAGGGAATTCTCAGAGTTGTCCCCAGGTGACTTTCCCCTCAGTTACAAGACATATTGTAGGAATCAAGCAAGTCAAATAGAAGAGAACAAACTTAAACAGTACACCAAATCCTGCTACAAAAGTCCACAAACCATAGTGGCTTTTGTTGTTACTACTGTGATAATTAAATCTGCACTGTGAATCAGAAATAAATTAATCAAGAAGATGTAATATAAGGTATTCAGGCTTCATATTAACTTAGTGGTAACCCACTCGTGGTCTCCCAATGGTGGTAGCACCAGTAGAGATTTTTGTGTAAAAGTCACAAGTATAGACAAGGCTCTGTAGTGAAGAACTGTGATTCTGCTTCTGTTTTGCTAATTTAATGGCCTGTAAAATAGATATAGGTAAAGGTGATTGCAGAGGGGACTGAAAGCATTTATCTACTCTCAGTGACTAGCTGTACTTGGCATTGCAATAAAATCAGTGGTGAGAAATCGATCCAAAGCTACCTTCGTTACTTTTTGTGCCTCTTCTTCGGTGACCTACAATGGGAAATAGTGCAAAAAACGCCCCTTAAAATGGGATAAGTCAGGGTTGGGGTATTTTCCATTGAAAGAGCAAAGGGTGGATAAAAATCAATTATTTAAAAAAAAATCTTTTTTATTTAAATCGGATTTTTTGATCGGCTTTTTGAGGAAAAAACCTATCTAAAGATACTTTTAATTAAGATACATTATAGCTCAAAGATCTCATAATGGAATAGGGATTATAACTTCGAATTCTATAGTGTGAGACAATATATTCATGTAATGTTTAAGAAAAGTTTTGTAAATGAGTTCCAATAGTTCATGGATTAGGGACCCAATTTTATGGGGCTCCAGGGGCTTCTGTATAGATTACTTAGGTTAATCTTTCTATCTATCCAATGGGACTCAGTGCTTAGTCTAGAACAGTGATTCCCAAACTTTAACAACCTGTGAACCCCTTTCACTAAAATAGCAAGTCTCGCGAACCCCCTCCTAAAAATCAGTATTTTCAGGGATTTTTTCCTTTACCTGAGTATAAATTATAAAAGCGGTGATCTTGGAAATATAAAATTTGTTTTTATGATATGCTCATTACATAATATTATTAATTATTATTACAGTATTTTTATTACTTTACGAAAACGGCAACACTCTTCCAAGATCTCACTTTCATAGCTTGTATCACTTTGGATAAGCCTGTTATAAGACAAAAACAACAAGGAGTCTGGTGGCACCTTAAAGACTAACAGATTTATTTGGGCATAAGCTTTCGTGAGTAAAAACCTCACTTCTTCGGATGCATAGAGTGAAAGCTACAGATGCAGGCATTATATACTGACACATGTAGAGCAGGGAGTTACTTCACAAGTGGAGAACCAGTGTTGACAGGGCCAATTCAATCAGGGTGGATGTAGTCCACTCCCAATAATAGATGAGGAGGTGTCAATTCCAGGAGAGGAAAAGCTGCTTCTGTAGTGAGCCAGCCACTCCCAATCCCTATTCAAACCCAGATTAATGGTGTTGAATTTGCAAATGAATTTTAGTTCTGCTGTTTCTCTTTGAAGTCTGTTTCTGAAGTTTTTTTGTTCAATGATAGTGACTTTTAAATCTGTAATAGAATGACCAGGGAGATTGAAGTGTTCACTTACTGGCTTGTGTATGTTACCATTCCTGATGTCCGATTTGTGTCCATTTATTCTTTTGCGGGGAGGACTGTCCGGTTTGGCCAATGTACATGATGATCTGTTAGTCTTTAAGGTGCCACCAGACTCCTTGTTGTTTTTGTAGATACAGACTAACACGGCTACCCCCTGATACTTGTTATAAGACAAGACTCCTATGTTTCATCAAGGAGTATCAGATGTGAAACAGCATGAAGGTAGTTCCTCCTACACAAGCATTCAGGTCTTGGGCAGTCCAGGCAAACAACACACGTTACAACAAAGCTTAAACTTGTTCTTCATAATCATTTTAAAAACAATACTAGCTGCCTATTTAATTTTAAAAACAGCAAAAAATATCCCCCTCCCTTTCCATTTCTTATAAGGAGTCTTGAAGTTTAAATCTCCTCAGTGTGCTAGATATGTTTGCTTTGATCTGCTTAGCTCTTGGAAGTCCAGGGGCTCTGGGCTGCTGGCCCCGTGCTGCCCGGGGTCCCTAGGGACAGCTCTGTCTGCCATTAGGGATTTTTTCCCCTGAGAAGCCCCTGTAACGTTTCGCAAACCCCAGTTTGGGAACCACTGGTCTAGAAGATACCATCAGAGATGCTTAGTTTTGCAGTTCTCAAACTGTGGATTTGTGTGTCCAGAGATAGCATTTTGCTGTTAACAAGCATGTTTTTAAATAAATAATTAATATATAGAGGTGAGAAATAACAGATCTCAACCCTATTGTCCCTCTGCAAATTTGTGTATACAGAGTCAATCTCTAAAAGTGCAAAGTTTCAAAAAGTTCAATGAATAGAAGATTATTGGGGGGCGGAATAGATCTGGAGGAGAAGTCTGGCGATAAATGTGAGAAGGGAGGGACAGGCAGTAGAAAAAAAAGTGAAACTGTTTGAGTAGCATATTCCCGAATGCACTTTTATGTAGAAATCCATGATTAAATCGAGTCTTCCTGACTAGTGATTTAAATCATGATAAATCACATTCACCGTGTGAAAGAGCAGCTCTTCTCTTATTGTAGAAAATTCCCAGAAGTCAAAAACCCAAAATGATAAAGAGCAACAGAAGGATGAAAAAAACTTTAACTTTTCTCTGTTTTTACCCCCCCCCCCCAAAAAAAAAAAAAAAAAAAAAAAAAGTAAATGTGACAACACAATGCAAGTAGCCTCTGGATGTCAGGCATTCAGGGACAGAGGCTGGCACCTAGCTGGTTCTCTGCAGCAGCAGCTTTCACTAAAACAAAACCCAGACACCACTACCACAACCCTTTGGGTTTTACTTCTAGCCTCTTAGTCATAGCTTTATTATTCCATCTTTAAAATGTGACACATTGCATTTCCTATCTGCATATATTATAGCATACCCTGGATGTGACAATCTTATGACTAGTTGCTTGAGTTTTCATTTTTGATGTGGTTTTCCTCTCTCAACACTGATATGCCATCACTCCTTTTAGAATGGAGCACTGAATTTGCTTGAGTTCAGTTTGTGGAGATGTAGGATCTCAATTTAGATTTTGAGGCAGCTGTTTTCATTAATACTGGTGGTGTTGGCTCCCATCTACTTGTGCTCAGGCAGCTTGGCACATCCACAGTTGTGATCTGTAAATAGCTTAAGAAGAGAATGCTTTCTGATCTTGTGTTTTAAAAGGAAGGAGAATTGAGATGGCTTGTTTCAGCTAATGGTTATAGAGGAGGATGTGGCATCCTTTAATCTTTAAGTGGGTGCTACATGTGACAAATCGCCAGGCCAAAAATGAAGTGCTTGGAATTAGTTATCTCAGTGTTTGAAAAGGTTATCGCAGTTTGTATGGAAAAGCCCAATGTACAGAAGGATATTTTTACTTTTAATAATGTAAATAGTAGAAACTGGGAACTATTAAATACTCTCCAAGCACTAGTTTAGTTTTTATTTCTTAATTCTTGTACAGAACAGTATGTGAAACAAACTTTTGATGTCTTATCTACTTAATGCTTAGGTATGGTATTACTAACCTGAAGTTTTTATTTATATTCTGAATTCCTTTGGATTTGCCATTTGATATATTTTACTTCTTAGAACCTTCCTTGGGTGGCGATAGAACTTTTTTTAGTTTTGTTCTGTTAAATGTGGGGTTTTTGGGTTGTGTTTCTTTTGGCCTGATTTAATGGTTGTACTATTGCAGGTTGGGCTGGGGAAATGTTTTACTTCTGAATTCACCTGACTTCTGTTAAAGACCATATTTCCTTTATAGACATTATTTTATTTTGCTGAAGCCATACTTCCAAGATAATGATCTCTATGAATATTTTGCTTAGCTCTTAAGTTTATTTATATATATGTGTGTGTGTGTGTGTGTGTGTGTTTCTAAGGCTCTGTGATCACTTGGACTCTACTTCAAAATCTGTTTTTAAGTGGACTAGTCCTTTCAGCCTTAAGTGACAAATAGCTACCCACCCTCCCTGACAAGTATAGGAACTCAGTTGTGGAAATTCAGAAGCTTGGCCTGTGACGTGGGGAAGAAAATAGTGGCTTATAACAGCATTTTTTTTTTTTTTTAAGGTCTGAGCTCCATGAGTGCTGCTCTTCTCCCTCTCTTCCCCCCCCCCCCGACCCTCCCTTACTTTTCTCACACTGACTGGCAAGATAACTTTCCTCATTATACTGAGAACCAGCCATGTCATGTTTGTCAGGTTGAAATGTGTGAACGCCTACTCCATCCATAAAATGCTCTCTGACAAAGTCAAGTGCTGCTGTGTGACTAATCAGTCTATCTCTTCAGGTAGATTTCTAGATTGGATCTGTAAATCAAAGGTGCTATATAAGAATTTATGCTTAAAGATCCATAAAATTAATAAGCATCCATCCCATACTCTAGATGCCTTTAAGTAATTAAATTTCAAAAATTGTGATTCCAGGGTGTTTGCTACTTTCACTGTCAAGGTGCTCTAACTAGTAGGGATACTAGAGAGACCGCGTGCCTGAGATATATCTTTTATTGGACCAACTTCCGTTGGTGAAAGAGATATGGTTTTGCTTACACAGAAATTGGTACAATAAAAGATATTACTTCACCCACCTTGTCTCTCTCATATCCTTGGACCAATACAGCTACAACCAAACAGCAAACAGGGATATTAGTTATTTCATGTACAATGGAACAGTTATGAGATATGTACTGGCTTGCCTTGAATATGAAACTGACTCGGATTGTAGGTTCTACTGTGTAATATTACCAGCTGATTTGTTTTCTTGAGGCTGGTCAGATTCATACAAATGAATAAATGCAACAGGAAAGCTGCTTTTTTAGCCTGGGAAAGCAGTTCTGTAGCATTGATCCATTCTCTACAGTTATGATTAGCTTGACCAGCTGTTGTGATGTAAGTGAACAAGATCCTGTAATACTTTCCTTCTTGCTTTTTGTGAGTTAAAAATTGTAGATAGTAAGTGCTAGCCAGAGCAATGGTTGTACAAGCACCACGGAATCACTTCATCAGGCTGGGAGGAAGCTCAAACGCTCAGTTAAATTATGTGGAATCTCTTTCATTTGAAGAGTTTCCTGAAGCTCAGGAGCTCCGCAGGAGAAAGGAGGAGCCAATCAAACCACTCCTTCATGCATTGGAGTCAGGTAGAATTGAGCTGTCAAAAGATTTGTCAAGAGATGCTGTACCTGTTACACAGTATGATCATACAATTCAACAGAGATAATTAGAACCAAATAAAGAAATGGAAGTTACTGCTACTGGCTATAAGGACAATGAAGTGGTCACAGTTAAGGTTTGTACTGCACACGAATTTTTTAAAATTTTATTTATATTTAATCTTTGCCTAACTTTTCCAAAAATATTTTTTTGGCACTTTCTATTTATTAACTGTAGCTGTTTCTATTTATTAACTGTAGTTTCATTTTTTAAGAGTAAAGGGACACTGTCAAGCAGTTTAGGCACAAAATGAAGGTACTGCTTAAAAAAATTAGCATGGTTGAGGGTCTCAGTGCTGTCCCACCCCTCCATTGCTTACCTGTCATTAATGCGCTTACAGTGCATTATCTGTCAACTTTCACTTCATGTAAATAGAAAAATTTCAGGAATGATGCTAATTTTATTTAGTTAAGTAAATCTTTTATAAAAGTGTCTTAACTCTGAGATTTTTGTCTACAACTGCTTGGACTTACACTTTGAACTACTACAACTGAGACAATGTTAGCTAGAGGGATCCAAAGTAAATGTTAGATTGTAAATACTGGGATGTCACAAATTGCTGCATTTAGATAAAATTACCATTAATATGGTGCACAGTAGAAACAGCAGATTTGATCTGGAAACAATTTCACTTTAGGTTTTAAGATGCTAGTAACAATAAATTAAGATGTAATTTTAAAATATGGATTTTAAACTGCCCCCTGTGATCTGTGTTTTAAACATCTAGTTTTGCCTCTGTTTTCTTTATTTCAGCTACAAAAAAATTAATACGGATCAGCTGGTTCTTGACAACTGTTTTTTGTTTTTTTTTAAACAAGATGTGAATTTGTGCCAAGTAATTACCATTTCTGGTGTCACAAGTGACTCTGTAATTCCTTGCACAACATGATTAACTTAGTAGAGCTGATCTCAACAGTAAAAATATTCAATATGGTACCTAACATGCATTCTACTTTTAGAATGTATTCTGAAGTTTATTCATCTGGTTCACTCCATAGAGGGGTTTCTATGCCAAAGAAGATATTTTTGAGGAAACAAAAATAATTGCTCTTTTGGGATGTTGTTTAGAAAAACACTTTAGTCTGAACCGTGCCAATTTGTTACACAGCTGTTAAAATGACATAATGGTTTTTTGTTTGACCAAGGGCATAAATAAGAACTTCCTTCCTCCTTCATTTTTATTTATTCTAGCTCTGTGCAGGATTCATGATAAATCTTTTCCAAATTACTGTTATTAATTGAGGGGGAGTGCCAGCAAAATGTTTTACCAACTTTTGCTTGACATAATCTGAGAGTTAATTTTTGTGAACTAGATTACTTCCCTTCCCTCCCCTCCCCTTCACGGCCAGTATAAATTGGCCCAATACATTGAAGAAAAACATTATTATACTACTTTCACGTAAAAATCTTTCTTTGAGACTATTTGGTTGTCTGAAACACCCAAAAATCCTGAGACACCCTTTATACTTAAGACAGAGTAAAATGTGTTTAACCAGTGTTTAAAAACTGAATATCAGTAACTAGTACATTCTGTCCCTCTTGCTCCATGTATTTAAGGTATTACTGTTTTAGTTATGAGACATGTTTCCTGCCAATGTCCAGTTTATGCTGAAGGAAATGACTACATTGGTGATCAACTTCATGAACACAGGCATAAGTGTTTTAGAAAGGAACTTAAGTTTAGCCAGGGTGGTACTATAAATAAGTATTTATTCTGTAAATTCAGATGGCATTTGTGCTTTAGGAAGGGCATGACTGTGAGAGTTCAGCAAGCATAGAATAATCTGACATTTTCTAATTTCTTGTTACATTTGGCAACAACATGGAGTTATTTACTTCTCATATCTATTAGTAAATCAGATGAATAAGCTTTTAGATAGGTGCAAATGAAGTGCTTATGTAGAACAATGGACTGCTTGTTAACATATTCAAATATTTAAAAAATTCTAATAGTACCCTTTTACATTCAAATATTTAAAAAATTCTAATAGTAACCTTTTACTTGTAATATTGTAATGAGGAATTGACCATAGTAGGCCATTGTATTTTAATGATTATGAAAGGGCTTCTTTAATTACAATTTACTTGCTTTTCAAACTTCTTTAAAATTTTTCATGAAATGCACATCACTAATATGTATGTAGGATAGTAATCCTGGGAAGGGTGATGTGTGAGAACTTAAAAAATGTCTACACTGAAATATCCAAGTTCTAGTTATGGAGAGTCATGTGCAGAATTTAACTCGCTGTCATTTTTCCCATTCCCAGCTGCCTTAGGGTCAAAGAGAGCCCTGTAGATATCTAATGAAGCTTGATGTTAAAACTGAATTGTGTGTCAGAAATGGATTTTTTTTGTTGCTGTTGAACTTGCTGATAAAATTCTCCAGGGCCCTGTTGTCTATTATATTTTTGTCCAAAGGTGGCTTGATACAGTGACTCTGTAACCCTACAATATAGATGTTCCACTTCCAAAAGCTGGGATACAAACATTTTTTGGCAGTAAAATTCAGAAGAAATAAAATGTCAAGCCTTGCTTTCACTTGAAGGCCCCAGCATCTGTGAGATTTGTAAGAAGGATTCCCTCAAAACAAGCAGAGAATAAAATGAAAGGTTTAGAACTTTGCAGAATATAAGGGCTAAATAATACCATATTTCCTCTGTCATATACAAACATTTGTTTTCTTAAAGGTTTAATGATCCACTTTTGTGAAAATACATTTTTAGCAGTTCTAGCTTTCAAATTCAAAAAGCACGGAAAGAAAGGAGGTTAGATATGTGAAGTGAGAGCTTGTGGGGACATGATAAAAAGAATGCTGCTGTAACTGTGCCAACCTGCGTGTGTGTTTTAATTCAAAGATTGATTTGGAAGGAGTCTCGTCCTTGAAGCTACCACCTTCTGACAGATTACCTCTGCTGCCTCAAACAGCAGTTCAACAGATGCAGAATTATTCCTTTTTAATAGCTAATTAGGTAATTATGCAGGATTGTTCATTGGTGATAGTAATCACCTATGTCTTCTTTCTGACATCTACTCTCACTCTTTTCCTCTTCCTCAGCTCTACCTCACTATAGGGCAGTCATGTTATTTTGTAGGTCTGCAGATAACTTATGTACAGTGCAAATTTTCAGGTCTTCACTTTTACAATCCTTTGTTCTGCACTGGTTTACAGCCACATTTGCCGATGTGGTCAGAAAGGAGTACAGAAAATGTAACCACAGAGATAAGCAGAGGACCATAAGCTAATTTCAGTACGCAACAACCCTCCACTCAGCCCTGATCTCACTCACCTGCAAAGAAAAGCCAGTCCACAGGTAAAAAGAGTTGCTGTTGGCCCTCACCTCACAACACACAAGAGGAATCTGTCTGTCACAGCTCATTGGGGAGAAGAGGAGCCACTAGGTGGTGGTGAGGAGCTTATTGTCAAGGATGGGGTGGTGATCCTTAGTTTCCCTGTAGAAGATCCAATCTTCAGTCCCTTCTTCTCTATGCAGCTCGATCAGTGGCTTCTCTCTTTTGTGAGGAAGGATGGTAATGTTGCCTTCTCTCGTTCCCAACCCCACACAGGAGTACTGACCAGTCTCTTCCGAAGTCTTGTCTATACATAAACTCCCACTAAAATCACTAAATTGGTTTTATTCACACCACTTCTTGCTTGGATGCAACCCTGTGTGAACACTTTTATTTCTGGATAAATGTCCACAAACACACATGGACCAAAATAACAAAAGCTGTGAATTAAAACCAGTTTAGTTAATTTGGTGCAAGTCTGCAGAGCAACCTGCGAAGAATGAAAGCAGATATCAGCACCTTCTAACTACAGATATCACTGGTCCAGCAGATTCTCTTCTTGTGGGGTGGGGAAGGAGAGCCAGGCAATAATTCTAGACTTATTTATGCAGTGGCCACTAAAGACAGCAGTTAGACGAACAACTAATGATCTGAGTTGCCCACCTTGTCTAGACACCCAGCCCACCAAAACAGTATTTTATGGTTGGTGGTGGGAGAGCTGGATCACATTTTCTCTCTCATATATATCCAAAAGTTTCCAAACTGCTGTAGGTGACGGGGAATTTTAGGGGGCAGTGGGATCTTTCAGATACCCGTTTTCCCAAGATGTGTGTAGGAGGGACAGTGACAGTGGGAGCAATGTTTCCCACTCCTGCTGACCGAGAGTGAGCAGAAGTTTCCTTTTCAGATGTCCACAGCAGGGAACTGGGCTTCATTTGACTTGGAGGAAGAAAGAGGGAGCGATTTTTAAAGATTGTTTGTTACCTCTTTAATCAAAGTATGTCATTAGCTTGAATGAAGCTTCCTTGTTTTTAAATGTTTGTATTTAGAAGTAAGCCACACTTTGTGTCCTGGTCAGAGCATCAGTTTGTCTCTTTACTTTAAGTAAGAATCTAGCAGAAGACCTGTAGAAGGGTTTCATTCCAAGGGAATTTGTGTCTTTACTCTGAATTATAAATGGGGAATAAGTTACAATTTGCTAAACTTGTTTTACCTGTGAGTTATTAAAAACTAATCAGCATTGTAGATATAGTCACACTTTGGACTCTGATGCTTATGGCTAAGGATTATGAAAAGCGTCCGTGATTAGGCTCTGAAGTCTCACTCCCTTTCCTATAAGGGAAATTGATTTTCAGTAGGATTTAGGCACTTTTGAAAATATTGTCTTCTGATATTAGCATACATTCCCACACAACCAAAATATTAAAGTTTAGATGTAGTTACTACTACCTAGTGGTCTATATGAGCCATACTTTATCAATGAACTCCAGTTTTGACCTGGATAGCTGTAAAGGAATGCAGCAGGGAATCTTCTATACCCGGGGTTCTCAACCTTTTTCTTCCTGAAGCTCCCCCAACATGCTGTATAAACTCCACGCCCACCAGTGCCACAACTGTTTTTCTGCATATCCAGTATATTAAAATCCAGGGCCGGTGTTACGGGGTAGCAAGCAGGGCAATTTCCCAGGGCACCACGCCACAGGGGCCACACAAAGCTAAGTTCTTCGCGTTTCAGCCCCTGCTCTCTGGTTTATTTTGGTGGTCCCTCTGAAACCTTCTTGCGGACTATCAGGGAGCCCCAGTGCCCTAGTGAGCACCACTGTTCTATACTGTTTTTTTTTTTTTTTTTTTGAAGCCCATCACCAGCAACTCTCAATCTCCAGAGCTCTGATCTCTCAATGCTTCTCACCCTTCCATCTCTTGTCAGAGCAATGAAAACATGTGCTGTTGTAAGAGAAATGTGTATACTTGGTTCAATAAACCAAATAAAACCTTATGCAAACTTCTCAAGGAATTGGAACCCATTATATAGCAGGCTTAACTTTTTCTAGAGACCTGAAGATAACCAGGGTATTTCTCATACCAGTGAAGAGGAAATTCTGACATTTGGTCCATAAATGTTGGATCAAATACTGAAACAAAGTGAAAATCAGAAGTCCTAAATATATTTGGTGTTGGTAGTAAAGAAAAGCTGCTACTTATACCTAAGAACAGTCACATACAAGGGAAGAACAGTCTGTCAATATGGGAAGCTAAAAGAGAAAGTCAGGGACAGTGTGCTCGAAATACAGCCCAAAAGAATTTATCTTAATCTCATTATGATGCTCCTCAGATTTTTGTCGTCTTGCATAAAGTTGGTCTCTCACGTCAAAGTACATTCACGCTTCCCGCAGTGACTAATAATCAGTTCAATTATATTCCTCAATGCAGATTCTCTACCAGATACCATGACCCAAAAGCTGTGCAGGTTTTCTTCAGCCTCCACGTATAGCTATTCACCAGTATCTTTGTTTTCGTCCGCTGCACAAACTTCATTTGCCCATCTACCTACAGTTCACTCACTTATACTAAATATTTTGAGGTGAACGTTACAAACATCCTTGGATGCGGCTACTCCAAAATTAGCACAAAGAGAGAGCATATGAGTAAGCTTGTACTGCTGCTGTCCGTGCTTTACCTATTCTGTTCCATGGTTAAACTGTAATTTAAGGCTCTCAGTTGCTGAGAGAGCTGTTATAATTGGTGCAAATATGCTGTGCTTGCTATGATTTTGTACTCTGTCCTCAAGTGTACTGAGGAGATGAACAGTGATGTTTTCTGAGTTCAGAGCTTGTTTTTAATGTGTATATTTTTAATTTTATGGTTTGTTTTAAATGAAGTTGGTATACATTTGATAAGGTGTGTTTAAGCACAATACCTTGTGATACTTTGGAGAACAGTTACTTTTGCTTCATGAAGAAGTGAATTTGTGTTCCTAATAGTAATGGAAAATAAGATTTTGTCTGATACTAGTTTGAAAGGCCTCTTTTAATTGTTACTACCTTCAGAATGTTATTAACAAACAAATCTATTCAATCATTAAATTATGCTAAGAAAATAGCTGTAGAAATTTCAATTATGGTTTCAGGAAAGTGTTACAAAGAATACTCAGATGACTCATTTTGAAAAGGACTACTAGTAGCTTTCTTAATTGTTTTAAACCGTCTTGTGGCACACCTGCCACTAATGCAAACATGGCTTAGTTTTTTACCCAGTTTTTAGTATTTTCTTTTGCTATATAATTACAAAATAAGAATCCATCCAGATTGCTCTGGCTTTTTTACAATGTTGAAAAGCCCCAAAAAAATCTCAATATCAAAAATAAACTGTTTATGCTTCAAACATAATATCCTCTGACCACAAACAATTATAAGCTTTTATGAGCTAGTGAGCTATTAGAATAAGGCAGAATATATATTTTACCTTTGAAGATATGTGGCGCCTAGATTAGGTCAAATAGAATGACTTGGTACATAGAACCTCAGAGTTATGAACACCAGTTATGAACTGACCAGTCAACCACATACCTCATTTGGAACTGAAGTATGCAATCAAGCAGGAGCCCCAAAACCCCCAAATACAGTACTGTGTTAAATGTAAATTACTAAAAAAAAAAAAAAAAAAAGGGGGGGGGGGGAGTTAAAAAAAAAATGATGTGATAAGGTAAGAAGACTGTTTCTGTGCTTGTTTCATTTAAATTAGATGGTTAAAAGCAGCATTTTATATTCTGCATAGTAAAGTTTCAGAACTGTATTAAGTTGTAAACTTTTGAAAGAACAACCATGATGTTTTATTCAGAGTTATGAACAACCTCCATTCCTGAGGTGTTCATAACTCTGAGGTTCTCCTGTATTGGCAATGTTTAACTGGTTTCAGAGTAACAGCCGTGTTAGTCTGTTTAACTGGTTGCAAGCTGCAGGAATTTGTGAGGGCCAAGGCCCTTGGAATGTGAAAAAAGGTCTCAGGTCTGTCTCCAGGAAACACCATAAAATCATGTGCCAACTGATGCAAAAATGAGATTCCTCATTTACTCCACCAGTGCAGGTCTATTGTCAATATGCCCTAATGCTAACTGTCATTGAAGCTACTTGTAGGGTTGCCAACCCTCCCGGATTGGCTGGGGGGGGGGGTCTCCCGGAATCGGCCTCAATCTCCTGGTGACTATTAAAGGCAATCTGGGAGATTTTAATAGGCCAAAGTCCAGTTGGCGGCACAGTGGGGCTAAGGCAGGCTCCTTACCTGCCCTGGCTCTGCACGGCTCCCGAAAGTGACTGGCACGTCCCTCTGGCTCCTAAGGACAGGGGTGACCAGGGGGTCTCTGTGCGCTGCCTGCACCCCGAGCGCCAACTCTGCAGCTCCCATTGGCCAGAAACTGCGGCCAATAGGAGTTGCGGGGGTGGTGCCTGCAGGCAGGGGCAGTGCGCAGAACTGCCTGGCTGCCCCTGAACCAGACATGCTGGTCGCTTCTGGGAGCGGCCTGAGGTAAGCGCCGCCCAGCTAGAGCCTGCAACCCTCATCCCCTCCTGCACTCCAACCCCCTGCCTCAGCCTGGTGAAAGTGAGTGAGGGTGTGGGAGAGTGAGTGAGGGGCGGGGCGTCTGACCAGGGGAGGGGCGTGGCATGGCGGGACCTTGGGTTGGAGCAGGGCAAGGGTGTTTGGGTTTGTGCGATTGGACAGTTGGCAACCCTAGCCACTAGGGAGTTTTACAGAATGTCTACAAATTGATCCACAAATTTCCTTAGTTTCTTATGATTTAGTTGGTATGTGCGTGGTACAAAGATTTTAGATAACTTGTTTTAATAAAATGTTAATACAAAGGTAAAAATATATTTAAAATCCTAGTATGGGTTTTTTCACTGGCAGTTAAGTCTGAGAGGTTGACCTTAGTATAGTGACTTTTTAATAAAACACTAAATTTAGAGAGAAGAGCCAGAAATAATAATCGAACATTGAATGACAAAACTCAACTAGCAAACATGCTGAAATGTAAAGTTGTATATACCCAAGACACCTGCTTGAAGTTGTGCCCAGTGCTCATTCACTTAATGGAACAGCATTTAAATGAAAAAGTCTGTCTCGAGTGGCTGTAACCAAGAATTCCTTTTGTAAGGTAAATTTGAGAACATTTTATGTGCAAAAATGTGCAATTTTAGTGGGGTCGCAGGGGTTCAGTTGACTTTGGTGTTGAAATTCCAAGGAACAACACCATAGTAATTTTTAAATGCTAGAAGGATCCTCTTGCCCTGAAATATCACTGATTGTGATTGTAGCGTTCTCTGGAGAACTAATGTCCCCTGACAGTAGAGTTGCTCATTTTCCATGTGTTTCAGTGCTGAGCTGTGTAGGCAGCGTTCTCTTAGCCTGGGATCCAGAAAGTGTTCTCCTCCTGGGAACAGTGACCTACCCCATGGTTCAAAGGCCTATTTCCTTAATAAGGCCCAGCTGTCAGCCTCTTCCTTCTTGGAAGGAAAAGTATGTGTCATACCATTGAGGAATTGTACAAACTGTTTGCACAATTCCTCAGTGGTGTGGTATGTACTTCTCTTTCCATGGGAGTTAATTAACTCCCTTCCCTTGTCAGGGATGGAATACATATGCTCCAAAAAATTGAATGCCTGTCAAAGGACTTAGATTTGGTCTTAATAACTGTAGTTGGAATCTTCTTGATAACATCTCTTCACATGTATCACTTGCCAGCTTCTCTAGATCTCCTGCTTCTCTAATCCCTGACATAGGAGGAACCTGTTTGAATTGAGGCTGTTACCTGGCTTAGGTGCGTTGTCCAGGGAGTACAGTGTAAAATGGATCTCCCCAGTGGGATTTGCTTGGAATCTGGAGTAATGTGCTTTTGCAGCATCAACAGATCTTCAGAGAGCATTAAGTGTACACAATGAACTTCCTTATATATTTTAAATGATTTTTGTATCTGTAACAATGCTGCCCTTGGCGGGACACTTTTGAGAGTACTAACTCAGGACAAATTGCTTAAAGCAGGGCAGTTACAGCCCAAGGCTGGGGTTCCTTTGCACACCAAGCAAACCAAACCAGCCAAACAGAGAGGACTTCGGTCTCACCCCACTGGCTAACCATAAGTCACACAAGCAATTCCCTTAGACACTCCAGTTTCCCAGTATCACCACCAGTGCCACTCATTCTGGGGATAAATGGTTATGAAAACCAATATCCCAGTAAAAGAAAAAAGGTTCTCTCTATCCCAAAGGACAAAGCTCCAGACCCAAGTCAATATACAAATCAGATCTTACCCACAAATCATGCTGTTGCCAATCCTTTAGAATCTAAAGGTTTATTCATAAAAGGGAAAAGATATAGATGATAGCTAAAATTTTTTGGTTAAGTGGAATTAATTACATACAGTAATGGCAAAGTTCTTGGTTCAGGCTTGTAGCAGTGATGGAATAAACTTTCGTTTCAAATCAAGTCTCTGGAGTACATCCACAGCTGGGATGGGTCATTCAGTCCTTTGTTCAGAGCTTCAGTTTGCAGCAAGGTTACTCCAGAAGTAAGAAGCAGGATTGAAGACCAGATGGAGATGATGCAGCTGCCTTTTATAGTCCTTTTGCCATGTGGCTTGTGCTTTCTTGGTTCCAACCACAAGCTACCCATCCCATGGCATGGAAAAACCTTAGAGTTTTGTCCACGGGCACGTCCATGCATGCCTTGCCGAGTCAAAAGATATATCTGCCTTCTTTCAATGGGTCATTTGTATAGCTGATGGTCCTTAATGGGCCATCAAGCAGGCTAGGCATTGCTGACACCAAATTGTCTGGGGTGTTCCCCTGAAGCATAGCATAAGTTTGAAATACAGACAGTATAGAGCCAATACATATAACTTTAAATACAAAAATGATACGTGCATACAGATAGCATAATCATAACCAGCAAACCATAACCTTGTCTTAGACACCTTATTTGACCCTCTCTATATAAGATTTGGTGCCACTACGGTCACAGTTCGTCAATAATGTCACAGTGTCTTATTAGGTTTCCTTCATTACTGATTCTGAAGAGCAGTGTTCAGTTAGCTATAATGTGAGTTTTCTGTCAGGTAGCTTTTATACGTTCAGCTTTTTTTATCTCAAACTGATAGTAATAGCCATAGCATATACTATAAGTGAATAAAGTTATGATAATTAGTCCCTCCTTCCAGTGAAGAGGATGTATAAACAAAATTAATATGGAATATTTCAAAGCTGTTTCGTTTACTTTATATATGGGGCGGGGGAGGAAGGGGGGTTGTCGCTTAATCCATTTTGAGGCACTTCTGAAGGATTTTTTCAGTGACATGCTTCCAAAAGTTTAAAGGTGCTCACTCAAAATTTCTGCCTCAATCAGTGGTATATGGACATTCCCTGAGTGAAATATGCTCTTATTCCACATCCCCCAACATATACATGCTCCATCAATTTCATATTTTCCCACCCTTGCTCCATGCTTCCTCTTGGAGGAGTGGTAAATAATGACGAGAACAGGTCACTGATTCAAAGCAATCTTGATCACTTGGTAAACTGGGCACAAGCAAACATTATGCATTTTAACATGGCTAAATATAAATGTATACATTTAGGAACAAAGCACGTAGGTAATATTTACAGTATGGGGGATTCTATCCTGGGAAGTAGTGACTCTGAAAAAGATTTGGGAGCTGTGGTGGATAATCAGGTAAACCTGAGCTCCCAGTGTGATGCAGTGGCCAAAGGCACTAATGCAACCCTGGAATGCATAAACAGAGCATCTCTAGTAATAGTAGAAAGGTTATTTTATCTTTGTATTTGGCACCGGTGCAACCGTGGTTGGAATACTGTGTCCTGTTCTGGTGCCCACAGTTCAAGAAGGATGTTGATAAATTGGAGAGGATTCAGACAAGAGCCACAAGAGTGATTAAGGATTAGAAAACCTGCCTTATAGTGATAAACTCAAAGAGCTCACTCTATTTAAATTAACAAAGAGAAGGGCAAGGGGTGACTTGTTTCCAGTCTATAAGTACAAACATGGGGAACACTTATTTAATAATGGGCTCGACAGTCTAGCAAAGAAAGGTATAACGTGATCCAATGGCTGGAAGTTGAGGCTAGACAAATTCAGACTGGAAATAAGGTGTACATTTTTGACAGTGAGGGTAATTAACCGTTAAAACAATATTTACTAAGGGTCGTGGTGGATTCTCCATCACTGACTATTTTAAATCCAGATTGGATATTTTTCTAAAAGATCTGCTCTAGGAATTATTTTTGACAAGTTCTATGACCTTTGTTACACAGGATCTCAGACTAGATGATCATAATGGTCCCTTCTGGCCTTGGAATCTGTGAATCTTCCTTAGCAACTTGTAGGGAGGCATTTCTTGGCATCAGCAGTAGCACGGGTTGTTCTGTAATCTTTTCTTGTTATAGTAGTGGCAGGGCGGTCATGCTGCAGTTGCTGACTATGGAATGCAAGTCCTCTCTGAACTGTGACTGGTCACTTGGGAAATGGCTCCTCTCTTGTTCTTCATGTGGTCTTCCCTGACTACTAGTAGTCTCCCAGTTGGTTGCTGAGGAGGAATCATGGAGGTCTTATGCAAGGGAGTCTGGTGAGGCTTGTCAGGAGGACTCTGAATCTTTTAACTCTGTTCAGGCAGTGGCAAGAGGAAAGGCGGATGCAGCTAGCGTAGGACTTTCCCACTCAGCACAAATGCGGCTGTGCCCCTTCTTCTCTCTTTCCACCTCAGGCACTGTTGGAAGGTTCTGGTGATGCACGCTCTGCACAGTGCATCCTCCAGGCTCTCCTAGCAGACCTGGTAAAGGATGCAGATAAGGAGTTCCTTCTGGACCACCTACTGTGGTTGCTGGCATGATGGGTGTGTTCGCAGTAAGACAATGGCCTAAATGAGTAGCAGTTGGCTCAGTCTCAGGGCTGGTCTGTGTAAGGTGTGAATTTAATCAGTTTAGTTTTTTTTAATAACAAATGAGCTATTCTTTCACTGAGCCCATTGGCTGTCACTCATGCTAGCCCCTTCCAGCTCCTCAGCGGATCTTTCTTAGGTAGTTCTAAATATTTTGTGATTTTCTTACTATGACTTAACTTGCACTATACAGACCATTTTTAGTAATCAAACTTTCAATCTTTTTTTTAGCACAACTTTTTTAAAGTACTTATTCTATCCATTTTCTCTTCGACCCAAATCATGTTTAAAACGTAATCCATCTTTTTAACCATACAGTGATATCTATGATTACTATGATATAGAACAGTGGTTCTCAAACTTTTGTATTGGTGACCCCTTTCACACAGCAAGCCTGAGTGTGACCCCAGATAAATTAAAAACATTTTTTATATTTAACACTATTATAAATGCTGGAAGTGAAGCAGGGGTAGAGGCTGACAGCTCGCGACACCCCAGTAATAACCTTGCGACACCCTGAAGGGGTCACGACCCCCAGTTTGAGAACCCCTGATATAGAATGTAGGAGTTGGGGAAGATGTTGTTAGAAGTAAACCTAAAACAAACTGCAGATAATGTACTCGTCACTATTTGAATAGTTTTTAAGAGGGAGGAGAAAATTATCTTTTGGTTAAGAAGTTCTGAAGGAGAGTTATGTTTTCTTGATTGCTCAGGGGTAAGACTAGATGGTGATTTATTGAATCTTTCTTTAAAACTGGTGCTTTTAAAATTATTTTTTCTACACTCTTGCTGCTTTAAAACTTCATGACAAAGAGATTGTTTCTAGGAGTAGGGAAGAAATACCAGTATATTAAAATTATAGGTGTCTATAGTATGTACTCTCTGTAATAGCTAATTATAAAACTTTAAGTCAGCACATTTTAATTAAATGCTAAGAATGAGGGACAAATATATTCTAGAGATCTGTAACATTTATTTTGTGGTTCTTTGAAATGTGTTTTTTTTCTTTGTCCAGAGATTTACTAGCTCTAGTTTAGTAGAAGTGCTGCCGCTAATAATGTAATCTTAATTCTTCACAGAAATCTCAAATCAACTTCCGGCTGCAATAGTTCGGGTTTAGCATAGAGATGTATCAAGTTTTCCATTTGGGTACATAGAGCAACTTCTGAAGAATGTTGATTATTTATCATAGCAGCTAAAACACTACTCTTTCATTTTTAAGCCATGGCTCAAGGGTTGACTCTAGGTTCCCGTTGAAAGGAATTTGGCAACTTCTCTTGAGTCGTATTGTATAATACCCACATTGTATAAATTGACAGAGTCTCTGGCTTGATAGACTTGTTATCTCAAAAATGAGTATTGGCATAGATAATTATTTTAACGTCCCATAGAGATCCTTTTGACCAAAAAAGTTTTATTATAGTGACTCTTAGTACATGTTTCTCTGAAACACAAATTCCATCCATTAATTCATAAAGGTTTTATGATCAACATGCATACCTCTATTGTAAAGTGCATACCTCTTTAAATATTATCAGTTTTGTTTGCATTATTTCCTCTTTGATTTTAATTTAGATCATTCTGCTTCACACCTGAGGGCTTGCATAAGCACTGTAAGATGATTGATTTTGATAAGCTCGTATCTGGTTAATAAACAGATGTCTGAAATCACAGCGGTACTGTGATAGCAATGCTGACTGTTGGTTCCATGGTGAGCCTATCCATAGATGATGAGTGTCAGCATTAAAGCAGTAACTCATTGGCACATGCCCCTTCCTGTGTACAAGCCCATGGACAATGAACTCTTGCTGGTGGCCGCTCTGACAAATTCTCCTAAAATACTTAAGTAACTTTAGAAAAACAAATAAATATGCACATATAGATGTCCAGATCATTGCAATTTTTTTTGGTATGGGTTTTTTGCAGACTCAATAATAAAAAGAATGTACAGTTGCATGTTGGTGCCTCTGGCCCTGCTGCCTCCCCGGGTCCTCTACAGATCCCCTCTGACCCCTGTTGCCTCCACGCACTCCCCTGATCTCTCCATCGCGGCCCTCTCCCCCATTGCCCTGAGCTGCCTTCCAGGGCCTCGCACCTCAGTCTCCCCCCACTTCTTGCCTCTTGACCATTGTGTCCAGTAAGACTGGCCCTGGGCTGAAGCCCTGAGCTGGAGCCCCTGGATGCTGCAGGGAGGGGTCACTGCTTTGCCCCTTCCCCCATCTCTGCCCAAGAGGCTGTTGTGGCCGCAGGAAAAACCCCTGGCCACGGTGGCCATATTTGAGATGAACTGTTTTAGCTGAAACATGCTGATAGTAATAGTGTTAATAAAACATTGTCAATTGTAACACTCAAAAGCAGTTACATTAGGGTAGAAGTGTTTGGTCTGTTCAGAAACAGGGAGAGGCTGATATGAATGTCAGCAGAGTGGTGTGAAGGAGAGGAGTGGAAAGTGCATTATCCTAAGGTTAAATGCATGTTAATCTCCTGGAGTTGATATGAATGATTACAAATGGAAATGAGCTAGTGCTTTCCCATAATTCCCTGTGAGCCTTGCAAAATGAAACCAACTTTGATGTAATTTAGCATGAAAAGCAGTCTATGCTAAAGGAAAGTTCAGGAATGAATAAACAGGGTTGTTGCACGTCATGATTGAGGCATTAGATTGTATGTGAGAGGAGAGGATGCTATTGAATGCCTCACTTAGTCTAGTATAGTTTACCAAAGGTGTAGGGCAGAGTGACGTGGTTCTGTTCATGCTATTTTGAAATGCTGTAAGGTGGATGTCTAAAATTAAATGGATGTTGCCTATAGTCCAGTGTAACCAGGACTTCACTTTCATGAACACTAAACTCACAAATTAAGTAGCCACTCTTAGCTTGACACTCTAAAACCTTTTCAAACAACTATCAGATGCCCTCTTTTGCTAAGGTTGCAGCTGCATTAAGATGTATTTTGTTTAAATTATAATTAAGTGCTCCCTGCATATACATCCTGTCTGTCTGTCTACTTCCTGCTAACAATTTAAAAATAGCCCAGTAGTGGTTTGCAGAATTTTAAACTATAGAAATACTGCCGTTTACACTGAGTAGCTCTCTTAAACCGTTTTGGAATCAAGTTTTTAATTTCTACTTGAATTAAAATATTTTAGTTAATTTTTTTCCGTGAACCTTCTGTTTCTACTCAAGTGTAAGTTTGGATACAGCACAAACCTGTCCAACAAGTCAACATTATTTGATGGAGGAAAGTACAGTGTCAGTGTTTCACTGATACAAGCTCTTACACTGCATAATGAAGATATTGAGAAATTTATACTAATTTTTAAAATTAAATAAAAAGCATACCTTGTGAATTACAAACAGACTGCATTTTAAAATGGCTTTAAGCTTATACATACTATATTAGTTTATTCTTTCCCCAGTTCATGCTTAGAGAAGTGGCAAGACTATTCCTGCCGCTGGTGAGAGGAGTGGATTTAGGGGAAATTGGGTTTAATGGACACACCTGAATTTGTACCCTCTGCTTGGCTAGAATTTTTTAAGCAAAATTTTATTTGGAGAAAGCCTTCCTTTCATAGAGTCACTAGCTAAACAATGGCTTTAAGAAGTCTACAGGTTGTCTCATAAAAGATCCTCTGTGACATGATGCAGTCTGAGATGCTCTAATTTTATGACAATTAGCCTTGCATCCAGTTGATTTCTCTGGCTGATGTCTTGGTTCAGGAAATTGAACATAATGAATGATATAGCTCTTCCTTTTCAAGAGCGCATCTGTTTGACGAGCCACTAGATCAGGCATTGAAAGATATTAGAGAGAATAAAGGTTTTACTGTTTGCTCGCTCCTTCAGATGTGATTGTTAGCCCTTTCAGCAGAAATTCCAAGAATTTGTGGATGTAATTTCTCCTCTGGTCTCCTATAGATAGTCTCCAAAAATGTGAGACCTTTCAAATCTTCTAGGATATAATAGTGGTCAGTTCATTTAGGCTGACTTCAGTAGGGGCTCTTACAACTTTTGAGAGCATAAGCCAGCTTTTCGTTACATTTCTGGGGAAAGTTAGTTGTAAACGGAAACTTGTCTTGTAGAATTCAGTGTGTGCTGCTTTTTGTTCTTGTCATTCTCTCCTGTTTTCATGCTTTCAAAAATAAATTAAAGGTCTTAAGCCATGATGGTTCACCACCTTGATGTCCAAATAGTGTTAGTGAGCACCTCCTAAAGAGACTTTTGGATATTCATGTACTTTGTCATAGAGTTGAAGGTCAGAAGGGACCATCGCATTGTCTAGTCTGACGATCTGTATATTACAGACCACCAACACCACCCAGCACCTGCATGCTAAACTCAACAACTGACCCAACAGTTGGGAAGTGCTTGGGTAATCTTAGTTCAAAAATTGAGACATCAATTTGTTGAAATTAATCAAAATGAGGTCTAAAAACTGCAGTACTAGATATGAATTTGAGGAAAAACCATTGCTCCTTTTTCTGAAAGCCACCAATCAAGCAGAAAGTTCTTGTTTGTGTGTGTTCATTCTACTGAATACTCGCCTAGAGTTTCCCATCCATACTAGCATCTTGTTGCATCCCCCTGTCACGCCTCATGATATGAGTGTGAATCTGTGGAAATGGGGGATAACGATTGTCCCTGGTCTCAAAAATTGATCTAAGGGTTATTCCTATGATGTTACAAGTTTGGCAGTGTTTGAAAGTTGGTATTCTTATAAAGTTACCTTGTGCTCCCCAAAAAATGCTTCTCTCTTGTATCGTAAGTTATCTATCATGGCATTTTTCAAGATCAACTCAGGCATGCCTTATTTTTCATCACACTCCGGACAAATATGGACAAGTAATTTCTTCTGGTTGCCTATTTCCAATCCTTCCTACATAGCCATTATTATGAATGCTCCTTCAGTAACTTATCCGAGACCGGTCATTGTTCCCAATCTGCATTTTGGGGATACATACCTGTGCTCTAATGCTAGAAAAATATTTGTGAGCAGTTTGAGCTTTAGTTGCCAGTTGTGGTTATTAACATAGAAATTATGTGGAGGTTCAGAAGTTTATACAAATTCTGACTTGGATATTCAGATATAGCTGATTTCTAAAATTGGGATGAAAGTAAGCAGTAAGGAAATGGGTTGCTTGTTCAAAAGATAATTTACAGGATTTGTGTGGCTACAGAAATCCTATTCCAAAATTATACATATTAATATGAACAGTGATTTTTTTTAAAGAAAGCTTAGTAAAAATCATGTCTGTTTTTAAGCCTAAAATGACAACTAAAGGGAAATGTGTTAACTATTTACGCTAAACAATCTTTTTCTCCTTGTATTAGCTGTGACACTAAGTACATTTCTGAGACTTGGAGAAGAGCTCTGAGTAAGCTCAAGAGCTTGTTTCTCTCTCACCAACAAAAGTTGGTCCAATAAAGGCTATTACTTCACCCATCTTGTCTCTCTAATATCCTGGCACCAACACAGCTACAACACTGCATACTACTAAAAGAAAAGGCATTAAGACAGTTTCTCTTAAAAGGCGTGCGTAGACATGTATTTAATTTCAGTGGTAGTGTGAGGAATCCTGTTAGGTGTGTTTGGTTATCTTGTGTGGCTATACATACTTTTAACTTTTTAAAATAGCTATTTTACTGCAGCTCCAGCCTGTTTAAAGGAAATTGCAAAACACTCTTAGTATACATGCGTTAAGGTTTTCTTATGTTTCAAGATAAAATCCTGCTTGTTGCATGGGTCAACAGAGATAAGTGTAAAGAGAAGTGCCACCCCTACTGCACAACAACAGGAAAGGACATGCACTTAGCCTGCTAGAAAGGGGGCCTGGCTGTCACACCTGCTGATTACCATACCATACCAAAGAGTGATTGGGCACTCATCTGATAGGCATCAGTTTGAAGTATGTTGAAATGCATGGTGGTTTATTTTTGTTTTTGTTTTTTGGGTTTCTTTGCTTAAAGATTCCCTAATGTGTTCATCCTCCATCTCCCAGCTGCTTTAAGTCATTAAAATCCTGTTCTTAAACTCCTGTTAAGAATTTTGTAAGGGACAAAATTTAGCAATTATATTTATAGTCCAAAGCTGTGTTGTAACTTTGAACAAAATGTAAAAGTTCACACTAAATGATCGAGTCCTCAGTAATGAAAGGGGAGGTGAACTAAAGTAAAGTTTCTAATCTAATACTCCTTCCACGCTTCCTTTGGAGCTGGAGTACAATTGGGTTTCACATGGAAGACCAGTTTAACTATGTTAGTTACCAGATGTTGATGGTAAGGAAAGCCTTCCTGGTGAGACACTGGGAGAAGAGTAGGAAGCATATAACTGACTTCAGGGATAAGATTTTAAAAACTTGTCACTTTAAAAACTCTCAGCAGCTTAGTTATCTTTTATGTTTATATTTTTTTTAACTTAGTATTATAATGGGAGTCATGAGGGCAGCAAACATCATAATTGAGGACACACAATGTTTTCCGTTCCAAGTCCCTGCTTTCAAATGCTCACAACTTTCTGAAATTTTTCAGGGTGGCTGCTTTTTTTTTTTTTTTTTTTTGAGGGTGATCTTTTTACATTTAGAACAAAAAGTAATACAGGTTGGTAATTATAAGGAGAGTTTAAAACAAAACAAAAATCTTTCCCCATTTAAAAATAATCACATCTTATATTAAACGTATCTTGCTGTTGCTGAGAAGTACCCTTGAGCAGCCTGGTAGAAAATGATTTTAAGCAGGCCAGGTTAAGAGCCTTTAAAATCAGACTTTCCACAGGGATAGTAAGGCTTATAGTGATTATAGCCCTAAGCTTATAAATTGCTCAGCTGAATGAGGTTACACTGTGCATATGTGCAAGATGTGCATTGGCTTAGGCCAGCACTCAACAGGTCATTCCTTTTCTTTTCTGTTCTTGTTGTAGTGTCCCATCTTCTTCATCCTGATTTTGTTCCATGCTTATTTGCTTCCCAGTACGACTGCCAATATAATTGCAAGCTACTCAGTATAAGTGGGAGTTGCAGGCACTGCAGGAGTTGTAAAAGTCATTAAGCCTTAAAAGTTGTTATTCATAAGCATCTTTATGTGACTAGAAGACGTGTCAAGCCAAGATTTTCAAAAGTGTCTAGTGACTTCTTTTGGATGCCCAACTTGCTTGAGGGTTGTGTGATCCGCAGTCTCTTTAAAGCAGGGATCAGTAACCTTTGGCACTCGGCCCGTCAGGGAAATCTGCTGGTGGGCCGGGCCGGTTTGTTTATCTGCAGCATCCGCAGGTTTGGCTGATTGCAGCTCCCACTGGCCACGGTTTGCCATCCCAGGCCAATGGGGGCTGTGGGAAGCGGCCAGCACATCCCTCGGCCCCAGGGGCGGCTCTTTGTATTTTGCCACCCCAAGCACGGCAGTGAGGCAGGCTTCAGCAGCATGCCTGCGGGAGGTCCGCTGGTAATGCAGATTCGGCGGCATGCCTGCAGGAGGTCCGCCGGTCCCGCACCTTCGGCGTACCCACCACTGAATTGCTGCCAAAGCCGCGAGACTGGCGGATCTCCCGCAGGCATGCTGCCGAAGGCTCCCTGACTGCCGCCCCCACAGTGTCCGGCAGGCCGCCCCCCGCGGCTTGCCGGCCCAGGCATGCACTTGATGCGCTGGTGCCTGGAGCCACCCCTGCTCGGCCCATGCCGCTTCCCGCAGCCCCTATTGGCCTGGAACGGCAAACCATGGCCAGTGGGAGCTGCGATCAACCGAACCTGCGGACGCTATAGGTAAACAAACTGGCCCTCCCCGCCAGTGAATTTCTCTGACGGGCCGCATGCCAAAGGTTGCCGATCCCTGGTCTAGCCACACAGTTTGACGAATTTTAAAATCACTGCATCAGTTAAGAAATAAATCTCTGTAATCAGACGTACCTTTTGTAAATATTTCTTTCATCTGGCAGAACAAAGCCTTTGCTTTTTTTAAACTGGGAGCCACCCAAATGGTTGACATAAGATGCAACATAATCCTAGCAAATTTTTTCCAATCACCTTAGTAAATTTCTTTGACTTGAGGTAAATTCTCCAAATATATTTAAATTACATCCCCCCCCCAAAAACTGTTATTTTAAAAACTCTTTTAAGGTCGCAAAGTCAAGCACTGAAAAATTAGGAAATGGCTGAATTAAATTGTCTGTGTAACCTTCATTTGGCCCCCTTGTATATGTGCATTATTAGACAGTCTTTCATTGCATGATCACATACTATTTTTTCTACAGAACCCCTGTCTCGTTCAGTGCACAATCCTCCTGATTCAGTGTCTCTCACAAGTTATTTAAAACCCACCATACAAACTCTGCATGGAGTCAAAAATTATATATATTGCCTCTTGGTCATTTTTGTAGTGCTGTGCCTGTAGTATCAGAATGCTTCTCAGATATTAATGAATTTATTCACCATATCTCCTATAAGTTTAGATAGTAGTATTCCTGTTTTACAGATGGGAGGCTGAGACAGAGATTTCATTTTCAGTGCCCAAATTGAGATATAAAGGGTCTGATTTTTTCCAGAGTATTTTGCATTTTTGTAGCACTTTGTTTAAAGCAGAGTTCCAGCCATCTTCATTTACAGTTGAGTCCTCAGCACTTTTAGAAATCTGACCCCAATTGTGTCTTATTTGGCATCTGGAAACTGAGGAACACATAGTTAATGGTTGTCTTTGAATAGTTTGGATTACGTGATTTGTCCAGCATCATTTAGGAACGCTGTGGGAGAGTAGGGAGAGAATCCTATTCTCCTGGGTTTCAGAGTAGAATCCTATTCTCCTGGGTGACATTCTTAACCATAAGATCATCCTTTTCTCTTCCTGAAGTTCTCTGCTTCATTCATTACACATCTTGCAACAAATGAGGGCAGGAGTCCTATGGAAAACCACCTCCTTCACTATACAACCCTAATTTAATTCCCTAATCATTATCCATCCTGTGTACTGAATGAGGTAGTGTCTTCCCCTCCATTCCTCATAATTACAATTCACACTGTTTCCTTGAAAATTGAATTACCTGATTTTCTTGCACTCGGTTTGTCAGCCATAATGTTTCATCATTTTAGATACTTTTCAAAAAAGGAAATTCAATGCCAAATGAAACATTAAATGATCACCAAATGAAATTAATATATAGTATGTGAATTTTAATATGCTCCGGATAAAACACATGAACCATATGAACGTGTATCGAAACGACTGTATATTGAAATAAAGCACTACATTGTTGTTTAAATGTGACCCCACAAAGGATTTTTTAAAAAGTTGATCTTTTTTACTGCTTTGATGTATTAAAAAGGCCTGAGAAGGTGTGTGTTGTGTGCAGATGAGAAGGTTTTTTCTGTTAATGTAGAAGACTCAAAAATATAAACGCTGATATTCCCTTGTTTTTATTGGAGAATTAAAGTACAAGAGATGTTTATGATGACATCTTAACAACATATCTGAAGTGGTGGTGATGTTAAATCTTCATTGACTAATTAACATTTTGAATAAGAATCTATAAACCAAACAAAACAGGGTTTTAAATATTCAGATGGAAAAAATCTTATCCTCTTATTAGTTCAACGTTTAATTCCTCCCTTGTGCCACCATTTCAATAGTTCCTCCAGTCATAGGTGCCCAAGCTAGATAATACAGTATTTGACTTTAATTTTTCCAGCTTTTTTTATATTATACATAATTTTATATTAAAATATAATCAGGCATTCTTTGTACATCCTAAAGAAGTGAAAAACAGCATATGCCCAATGTTTGTCTTCCTTTTACAAGACATCTTTAAAGGTCAAAGGATTTTTATCAAACTTTCTGTAAGTTTTCACCTGGTCAGGTGAGAACAAGCCTGGAAAATTATAACCTGAAGCATAACTTTCGTAAAGTTGTGTCTAAAAGTAGTGGATTTGCAGGAGACTGTTATGGGGCATAATATAAAAAAGATAATTCTTGTTTATATGGTGGTTTGAATTTGAATTTTGTGACTGACAAGTATTTTGTACCATATATGTTATCTAGCTAAATTTGTGGGTAAGTAATATGCAAACACCAGGCCACATTTAGGGATTTCTTTGTCTGCGGCATCTAAAATTAAGTAACAGAACTAAAAAGTATTAATTTATCTGAACTATGTTTCTAACACTGTTTCGGATAATATGTTGAAAGGGGTACTGTTTTCTAGTATATGCTTTAAATTAAGTAGAAATCCGGTGAAAAGATTCGTTTGGAGAAGATTCCTAAGGGTCTAACTACCCTTCTTTCAGTCTTGTCAAGAAAAATGAATGTTGAATTTTTTAATGCAAATGTCCAGGTTTCTGCTCATAAATAGTCAAGTAGAGTTGTTATCCCTTCAGCTTTTAAAGATAGATCCGCTGAATATATTGTTCTTGAAGCCAGTAACAGCAAATTGTAAGAAATTTTTTTTACTGTTGAAAAGTTAGATGGGTTCTGAATGGCATCAGAGTCCAGTGTGTTGGAATTTATTTGGTCCCCATGATGTGGACGTTCAATATTTAAGAAGAATAAAGTGAATATTAAAGTATACAGAAACTAATTTTGATCAGTTGCTAGAACTTTGCGAATTACTTTTGTTCAGGCCCTGGATAGCTTTCCATAGAGCAAATTTAATGGTGGCTCAGCTTTCATCTGCTGTCTGATTTATTAGCAACAATTTTATAGCCTGAAGTCACTCAGAAACCCAGTCCACTCTTGGGAATTCAAAGTGAGAATTCAGATTCACGTTTTGGATAAACTACAGCAGAGTCTAGTTTCTCAATGATGTACTGATATTGTGAATAGAGATACATTTAAGTTTCCTTGAAGATTGATCAAGGTTTTTGGGTACTAATTGCCTGAAAACATTTCTTTTTATTTGTCTATATATATTTATATTAAATGTGGAGGGGGGAGGGAACCCATGACCAACCAAGCAAAAAAAACGGTTACAGGCACAACCTTTACACTGCATTGTGTATTAATCAGGGAATGAGAAAGTTAAAGCTGAACTGCTACCTTAATTGTGCCCTGTGTGTGTGTAGTATACGTTGATGCAATAGTTAATGAGGTGATTGTGTACAAGAGAAAATCCACTTGTCTCCACAATCTTAGGTACACTGGCATATTTAAAATAGTATGAGCAAAATTCAAAGATGATGGTTAAGGAACCCTGTGGAGTTAGGCACTCAATTCCTTTAGGCTCCCTTGAAAATGTCAGCCAGAATATGTATGCCCAACGGGCTGGATTTGAATAAAAGAGGGGTTGCTTATTCAAATTTATGACTTTTAAGTACTTTATGCAACATGAATGTTACCTTACCCTAGTATCTTTTACTTAATTCTTTGATTTTTTGTGTGTGTCTTTTTAATAGAGGGAAGTCCGCAGTAACAGGCATTTAACCAGAAAAGGCCAATCAGTTAAAAAAATATACATATATAGATTTAACAGAGGCTAGCTGGCCAAAGGGTGGCTCGTCTGTCAGTACTTAGTTGATACTACTATCTCTCTTGTTTGTAGGCACTGAGGTATCACCATTTTTATAGTGCTTATTACAGTAGCATGTGGATTATTTTAAAAAACAACATGCCACTTGTGGCTAATCATGGGCCTTCTACCTTTTGAATGTATTGCAGGGTTGTTTTTTGTTTTCTGTTCTGTCACCAGTGGTAACTGTATGATAGGAGACTTCCCAAATAAGTATAGTGTAGATCAATGGTTCTCAGCCAGGGGTACATGTACCCCAGTGGTATGCAGAGGTCTTCCGGGGGGGGTACATTAACTCATCTAGACATTTGCCTAGTTTTATAACAGGCTGCATAAAAAAACATCAGTGAAGTCAGTACACAAACTAAAATGTCATACAATTACTTGTTTATACTGTTCTATATATTATACACTGAAATGTAAGTACAATATTTATATTCCAATTGATTTATAATTATATGGTAAAAATGAGAAAGTAAGCAATTTTTCAGTAATAGTGTGCTGTGACACTGTTGTATTTTTATGTCTGATTTTGTAAGCAAGTCGTTTTTAAGTGAGGGGAAACAAGACGCATCAGACTTCTGAAAGGGGTACTGCAGTCTGGAAAGATTGAGAACCACTGCTGTAGACAAGTCCTTAGTCTGATTCTGAAAATACTTTTTACTGTTCATGGTCCCTTTAACGTGCGTCATGACACCCACAAATGGAGATACCCAGAATCACTAATAATTTCTGTCCAAAATTTTTCTGGTTCCCAGAAGCAAGCAAATTCTGACTTGTTGTGCACAACATGTCAGTTGGCAAGTTGAGTGCAAGACCTTGATCCTGCATTGTACTCTATATGAGTAGACTGGGCCATATCTACACTAGCACTTTATGTCGACAACACTGCCTACATTATTTCATAATTTCCATATATTTGATCATTCTAAATCAGTCTGATTTCCCAAGGTTTTTGTGTGTAGAGTTGTGTGTTACATACCCATATAAAAGGCACCAAATACCTTAGCCTCCAAATTTAATCTTCTTTTAGTTTTTTTTAAAAAGGTATTTACCAAACTTAATAGGAATAGAAATGTGTTAATGCTCAAATGTAATAGCATTGTTAAAGATACACTATCAATTTAAGTAACAGTTTTGTGTTATTTTTTAACCAACTTTTATTCCAAGTAAACACCTAAGATTACTAAACAAACTGGAGAAAAAAGTTCTTGTTTAAATGTTTTTGTGCATGACAGCATTTTGTATAAAGTTAGTATCTTTACCCCTGTGTAGTCAGTGAGTCTCCCCTGTCTGTCTGTCTTTCATACGACATCAAGGGAAGAGGAACATAGCCCCCAAACCTCCCCCATATCTGATTGTTTAAATCACAGAAATTGGAAGGGAGACTTAAGGGCACAGCTGTAGTACCTGAAATTACTGATAACTTTTTTACTTTAGATTCAAGTTAACAGCATCCCTATGTTTAAAAACAGTACGTTCTTTGGGACAGAGGACTTTTTGTGTGCGTGTGGGTGTACAGCATTTAGCAATACTTTAGGGAGCTCAAAAATAATTTATATATATTTAAAAAAAAAGAAAGGTGGTGGCACGAGAACCAGAAAATGAAACTGATCCATTTCACTAGCCAAGTAAAATGATATGGGGAAAAATAAAACATGAATGAAAAGTATTTTTTTTTAAATCTTAGTTTTATAGTTTGAAATGTTGTTAAAAAAATCAACTTTTTTAGATACGATTGAATTGATTTGAATAGTTTCTCTCAAACAAAATCTCACTTTTTATTGGCCACAGTAAATATCCTTCTCTAATACAGTAAATACAATATCTTCCCCCTTAGAGAGACTGGATGGGTGGGAGGTAATGTCTTTCATTGGACCAACTTCTGTTGGTGAAAGAGACAAACTTTTGAGCTTCCAAGGAGCTCTTCAAAGGCTTGTCCCTTTCACCAACACAGCTACAGCAGCACTGCAAATATGTTTCCCAGGTTGCTTATGCCCTTTGATTGAACATAGATGTAGTAGTCCTACATCTTATTAGTTGTATATCTTCAGTATTTGTAACAGTTCAAACCATAACTTTGTTTCTCTAAAAGTTAGTATTTTAGAATTTTGTAACAAGATTAAAATTTATGCTATTTTTGAACTAAAAAATAACCAGTACCTTTTAGTTAATTTATGTTGCAAATTGCAACATATTTCAAGATTTGGGCAAATCAAGTCATACAGCACATCCTTTTTTTTTATTTTATTATTTATTTATTTATTTATTTTATTTATCTATTTCTTGTTTCACTTCTTTGGGAGAGAAGCCTTCTTTCCAGGGTTTATGCCTCTCTTCTCCCCACAAAACTCCTCAGAGTGTTTGTTGGGCTTCTTCAGCCCTTATCTGTTCCTCTCCATTGTATGCTCTATTCTCAGTTCATCACTTGTGCTGCTCGTCTTTTCCTCCTGGAAATTTTAAACCTCTTTTTAATTTTGCATTTTGGAATGAATGCAGGATTTACTGGTGGAGGTCTTGGGTGTTTTGAGGAGTGGTGGAATTGTAGAGGGAATCGGTTGCAATGATGCTGACCTTGCTGCTTTCAGAACTTACTAGGGGGAAAGGAGAGCCACAGAAAATTAGTAAATAGGTTTGGATACTTAAGCTACTTACTAAATTATTTATGAGCCACTAAATCAGATGTTAGATAAACAGGTTTCCATTGCATTTCAGAGCTTTGGCCTTTTCTGAATAGACTTACTGTTCTTTTTCACAGTTGTCAGATCAAATATATAGCTGCAGTGGTTTAATGTAAAACAATCTATCTATGGTTGGATGCTTCTTGTAAAAGTTAAAATTATATGTTTGTCTCATGAGACCAACTGAACCATGCTTGTATATTAAGGTGAGTGAGATGCCCAGAGGTGGAATGTTTAGAAATTGCCAGTACCTATTTAATAATAATGAATCTTGATGGATGGATAGTTAACCTTTGGAATATGTAGAAGGTTAAACCTTCCTTCCTGTGTGATGGTCACCATAACCTCATTGATTTTTACATAAAAGAGGTTGGGAATGAAATCTTACAGCTGTAACTGTCTCTTTCAGGGAAAGGTTTTCTTTTGTGTCTTCATGCAGTGAGCATACAGTGTATTATAACATTGCTGAAGAAATCTGGAGAGCATCCAATATTTAAACTCTGACGGGATGTATTGCTGGCATTCTCTGTGGCTCATTTAAGCAGCATTTGTTTGCAGATGTGTAGAGTCAGCTATTTGTGATGCAGTGAGACTGCATTTCCAGTGGATTGAGTGATGTTGCTTAACTGTGGTCAGCTGAATTCCTTGGACTAGAGAGTTGAATTCTTTTAGTCTGTTGCTGGCAATGAACACATGTTCAAGGGTTAGCATGAAAGAATGTAATGTGGCATGTTAGATGTCACTATGGACTTCGTGTTAGCGCTCTAGCTTTTTGGGTGCTTTGTACTGATCTTGTAAATGGCAGGGGCAATGTCACTTTAGAAGAATGGGTTCTTAAATATATTAATAAAAAAAATCCTTGCTTTTGTCTCCTCTCATCATAAGGATGAAAACTGTGTGGTCCTACACTCGTTCTTGGGTTGTGTAACTATACTTTCTATATGTTAGGTGCTGGTATCATTCAAATGGTCTGACATAATAGTATTACTTTGACTCACTTTTAATTTCAAAACCAGTTATAGAAATCCGTTTCCATATTTTGTTTTGTGGTGTAATGAGAACACTTACAATATATGTTCAGTAATTGTCACCACCTGTGTGTATTACAGGGGAGCTGGTTATTTAGGTTGCCTACCAGTTTCCTTTCTAAAAGATGCGCGTGTGCGTGTGTGTGTGTGTGTGTGTGTGTGTGTGTGTGTGTGTTTTTAAAGAACATATAACACCGCTACTGTTAGTAGCAGTCCTTTAATCATAGGTGCCAACTCCATGGGTGCTCCGGGGCTGAAGCACCCACGGAAAACCCACTGACAGACCTGTGGATCAATGCCTCCCCCTCTCCTCCAGCACCTTCCACCTGCCTGAGGCCCAGCTGATCAGCTCTGCGCCCCCCTCCCCAGTGCCTCCCACCTGCCGCAGATCAACTGTTCAATGGTGTACAGGAGGCACTGGGGAGAGAGGCGGGAAGGGGCAGAGCAGGAGTGGAAGAGGTGGGGGCTTGGGGAAAGGGGTGGAATGGGGACGGGCCTGTGGTGGAGCAAGGGCTGGAAGGGGTGGAGTGGGGGCAGGGTCTGGTGTGGAGCGAGGGTCAAGCATCCCCGGGACCTTAGTAATTTGGCGCCTCTGCCTTTGATACTTGGCTTGGGGAGAGCCTTATGACTAAAGAAGTGTCTTTTTTCTTTTGTCCTATGAAACTAAATTCAGATTCAGCAGAATTATAAACTGTTAAAAATCACCATTTCCTTTCACTCACTTGCATTTCCTTGGAAAAATTTGCATGCATGCCAAAATAAGTAAATAAACATTTTGAAGAGCTGGGCCACTGTCAGGAGGTTCAGAAACTATACGTTCTCTCACCTGCTCAGGTAGAAGGGAGACTATCATTGCCTATTGATATTTTGTGCTTGTAAACTGCTGCCATGGCTAAGCGACTGATGAAAGCTAAAATTATTCAAATCTGGGTACCTAAAGTTAGGTTTCTAAATCTGAATTTAGAATCTTTAATAAGAAATGGCCTGATTTTCAAATATAATGAGCTCCCAGTGATTTAGTAGCAGCCGGAGTTGCTCTTTGCCTCTAAATAGAAGTGGCCTATTGTTTTTCAGTGGCCTAAATATGAGATTAGGAGCCTAACTTCAAGGACCCACACTTAAAAATTATTGCTTTGGCCTGTTTCCTTTTAATTTTTAAAAAAGTGTTTATGAATTATCAGTTAACATTAAGAAATAGATTGCAGTAACTGTTGTGACCAAAAGGATTATTTTGATAAAATTGAAATCTGCAATTTCTCCCTCATACACAGACTGACTGAGTGAGCTCTCTGCTACTGTATTAATGGGGAAAAAATTGCTCTAATAGAAGTGCTTGGGGAAAAAATACGAGGATGTCTAGTCACACATGAAAGTATTTCATACCTTTGCAGTTTAGTGTGTATTAGTCCCCAATACTTGTAGACTATGTTCTCATTTATTTAGCTATTTAATGACTTTAATAATTAATGCATTGCATCACCTTTATGGTTTTTTTCAGGATTTTGCAAATAATGAACGTTGAAGTTTATTATTTGTATGCTATTTCCACTTTGTGTATGTATAGATGTTTTGTTATATACTTATATAAAATAAGTGCTTATTTTTCTATTTGCTGTTGGATAGTATATTGGTTTTGCTTTTTGAAGGCTTTGGAAGTACATCTGTTCGCGAATGCTGCATGCCATTTCTTGTGGGTAACACATGGCTGCCTTTGTGGTATGAAAAAACATGGTCTAAGTCAGGGGTTGGCAACCTTCGCCACGTGGCCCATCAGTGTAATCCGCTGGCAGTCCACGAGACATTTTGCCTACTTTGACCATCCACAGGCGCAGCTCCCAGTAGCCGCAGTTCGCCTCTCCCAGCCAATGGGAGCTGTGGGAAGGGGCGGCCAGCACGTTCCTGCAGCCTGCGGCTTCCTGCAGCTCCCATTGGCCAGGAAGGCGAACTGCGGCCACTGGGAGCTGCAGGAGGCCGTGCCTGTGAACGGCCAATGTAAACAAAATGTCTCACAGCCCACCTTCAGATTACCCTGATGGGCTGCGTGCTGAAGGTTGCCGACCCCTGGTCTAAGGTCTTCAAACAGCAAGTTGTAAAATAATTTCAGTAATTTTAAACCAGATCTCTGCACTTCCTGAAAATGTCAGCAATTTCTCCAAAATAAAGAGATGTAAGCTGTCTTCAACCTTAAAAACAAAACAAGAAAAACCCCTGGGATATAGCTTTGGAGTAAGAGGAGGAGGAAATAGATAATAAGCCAATAGTGTTCCCATTGAAATTAACAGCTAAACTCCTGTTGACTTAAGTGGGAGCAGGCTTAGCCTTAAGTCAGCATCCCCCAACTTGAACAGTATTTCAACCAAATACTGTAGTTCTAATTGTGTTAAATTTTCTTTTTTCCTTTTTTGGAATCTATGTAACAGCAGAGAGAAATGCAACTATGCTGGACTCTGTTATCATGATGGTATGTTTTACAGCAAAGATGTCAGTGCATTCTGTCTCAAAAACTGAGGCCAAATGTGAGCTAAACTGGCATGGGACAAAATTTACTCATTCCGTAAATCCCCTACACCTAGGTGTTACTCTCAACCGCACACCCTCCTTTGGAGCCCACATTGAGAAAACTAAACCTAAGGTTCGCATATGATACAACATTCTTGACAAGCTTGTTACATCAAAGTAGGGTCCACTCTACGATCATCACCACTGGCACTTTGCTACTCTATTCCTGAATATACCTGTGCAGTGTGGGCAGAATACCTTTCATGGAAGAAGCTAGAACCTGTATTTACCACTGCCTGCCTCTATATTACAGGATGTCTTAAGCCTACTCATGTCAACAGCCTCTACATCCTCACAGGTATTGCTCCTCCTGATATATGTGGGGAAGTTGCTAGTACAGTAGCACACACAGCCTTGCACAGATCCAGGACATCCGCTATATGATATAACATCAACCTGAATCAACTGAAATCGCACCGTTAAACCGCTGACATTGTCACCCAAATAGACAAGGGTTCAGTTATTGAAAACGAGTAGAGAACGGCCTGTGCACACCGACTCCTACCAGTCGATCACCTACCCGATGCAGATCAACCCTGGACTTTATGGCACTGCTATAATGGATTCCACACTCAAGTTGGCCAGTCTGGAGATGCAATGATCAAGTGGGTCTTTATCAGTGGCCCCAATACCAGTGACTGTGGCAGAGAGCCTCAAAATATGAAGTATCTCCTGCCATGCCACCTGTTTGAGCATGAATGATCTTCATGTGACTTGGTGGAGTGCAATGATTGAGCAATCACGTGCATGGATATGCCAGGAAGCAGTGTAAGGACACGGCAAAAAGATGTGATTTTTTTTTTTTTTTTTTTTTTTTTTTTACATCTAAAAAATCACTGTAATAATAGAAGAGGACCTACTTGGGAAAAGCTCCCCTCCTCTTCACCCAAGGGATTGTTTTCAAACCTCTGATCATGACCTAAAGTAGCAGAGACACTAAGTGCTGTGAAGGAGCTCTCTGGAAGTTTATATCTTCACTTTTATCAGGAGGCAGGACCAGAACCTGGAATTCCTTCATGCTACTTCATCCTTTGCTCATTATCCGCAGAGAAGAATAGAGCTGATGATTTCGTATCCTGCTTCCGTCTTTGCCTTTATCCATTGTGCCTCTTATACGCTTTGTGCTACCATGCTTTCTTGATTAGCATCTTTTCTAAATACTCATTGACTTTGCAGTGCCCAAAAGAAGCAAGTTAAGAATAATAACCCCCCCGCCCCCAAGTTATTCCTGCCTGCTGGGTTTCTTAGTGAGTTCTATATTCTCTTTATCTGTTGTTTACATTGTAAACTGTTTGAGGAGGGGACTTTTGTTACTATTGTGTGCCAGGTGCTCAGCTGGTGTAAACTGGGGTAGCTGCTAATCTGGCCATGTCTGTTACAAATCCAAGCACCTCAGTGGTTAACAAATAAATAGTAATGGTTCCCTTGAAATGCTGGGCTGATTACAGTTGTAACATTTTGAACCAGAATATGGTAGCAAGAAATGTCAGTGGTAGGAGGAAAAAAGCAACTAAAATGCACTGGAGTGAGATGGAACATTTACTCCAGTTCATTTTACATGGGGTTCCAATCTAAGCATGTTTACTGAGCGGATTATATTGTATATGAATATGTCTCTGTTTCAGCCTTGTGAGAGTAAAAACAGAAACTACATTTACTTAATGCAGAAAATTTATCAAACTTACTACTATCTTACAAAAAGTTTACCTGTTGCATAGGTTTCAGTAGCTTCTCAGAAATATCTGAGTTTCAAATGTCTACTTAGTAGTACAATTTTTCCATGATTTTGGTCAGTGATGTCATTTCCCAGTGTAGTGATGTCATTTGTAGATAGACATTTTAATAAGATTCTTGAACTCCAGTCCTGCAGAATGTTCCCAAATAGTTTATTGCAATCCTCCAAAGAGACCTTGTTGCTGCTTTTTAAATGCTGAGTGTAAATTGACTGGTATATTTCTTGTGTTTCAGATGGAGCAATTATCAGATGAAGAACTTGATCATGGTGCAGAAGAAGATAGTGATAAGGAAGACCAAGATCTGGACAAGATGTTTGGACAATGGCTTGGGGAGCTGGACAAACTCACACAGGTCAGGGACGCTTTTCAATACAAGGGTCAAATATTTCAATAAGTAATTGGCACCAATGTTACATATTAATTTTTAATGTCTCAATATGTTCTTAGAGTATGTGTCAACGTGAATCCCACTATGGGGAGCACATGCATCTCATGTGCATGAGATTGGAGTCTTTTGAAAAGTGGTGTCTGTTGGGTCTGCACGTGTGCTCTGAGTCTCTTTATGCTCCTGTGCAAGGGCATAAAGGGCAGAGTGGCTGCAACCCGCCCTTAGTTCTCTTACCATCCACTGCAGCAAGACTGCACCTAGTGAGTGTCCAACCCTTTATTCTACTTACAGACTTTGAAACTGGTTGTTCAACCAGCTGTGTGGAGAAATCTTCATATTGGTATTCCAAACAGAAGAAGCAACCCATTCACTCAAGGGCCACGCTGTGGCCCCTGGGAATCTACACACTGGCCGCCTCTAGGAAATCACAAAAGTACCAGCAGAGGCAGAGGACACTGAACTATTCTCAGAGTCCACAGCTGGAGTTACCCACAAAGAAAGAGATCCAGGGGATGCTTCTCTCTCCCTTTAGGCAACCCAGATTCCTCTCAGAGATGGCAGATTTGATAGCTCATGTGACTCTTGAGACTCCCAATCTGGAGCCTGCCCTCACCTTCGGGAAGCTCTTTCCACCAGGTCTGGGCAGCTTTTCACAGCCAACAAATATGCATAAGGGCCCAAGACTACACTATACATTTCCACTCCTTAAACACTACCCACCTCCCTTCCCTATCCCTTTTCAGGGACTCTCCTCATGAGAGCCTGTTACAGACAGAAGTGGCCTCGTTACTTTATCGAGGAGCCATAGAAGAGGTACATGTGGAGGACAGGGAAGGAGGCTTCTTCTGTTCCAATTATTTCCTTATCCCGAAGAAAAAAGGAGATCTTTGTCCTATCCTAGACCTGACAAGACTGAACAAATACATCATGCTGCTTTAGATTCAGAATGGTGGTAATGGTTGCCTTCATCGTCCTATCTCCTCAGACTCAAGACTGGTGTGTGCCTCTGAATTTGTAGGATGCATACTTCCATATCGCCATCCACCCGGCTACAGGAAGTACCTAAGATTCAGAGTGGGGCCCAATCATTATCATTCAGAGTCTCCACAAAGTACCTAGAGGTAATAGCGACACATCTTAGAAGGAAGGTCATTCATGTTTACCCTTACCTGGACAATTGGCTGAACAAGGGCAGATCTCACCAGGAAACAGCAGCACGTTTGTAATATGCCCTCTCCCTGTTCTCTCAGCTAGGCCTTCTGGTGAACTCAAAAAAAAAAAAAAAATAGGTTCTTATCCCATCACAGCTAATAGAGTTCATAGGAGCCTTGCTCAACTTCTGTTTAGTGAGAGTGTACCTTCCCAAAGTCAGGGTTCTTGTTGATGCAGTCACTATTAATTCAGATAGACTCAAACCCAGCTACAATGGGTCAAGGATGTCTGGGACTGCTGGGCTATATGTCATTGTGCACATTCCTGACTTTGCTTGCCAGACTTCACCTGAGGCCTCTTCAACTCTAGCTCAGGTCGGTCTATACCCCAGATAAACACCAAATGAGCAAGAAGCGGTGGTTACACTTCACATCGTTGCAGAAGCGAAGTGATGGAACCCAAAAACATGCGTGGAGGGCTACCATTCTCTTCTGCCTCCCCAACAATGATTTTAATCACAGATCAGGGATAAGTGAGGTGCCCACCGGGACCATCAACAAATGCAAGGCACGTCAGTGTCCTGGGGCTCAGAGCCATCATGTTAGCCTTCGTCAAAGCTCCACAGTGCAGCTCTTGACAAACCATACGTCTGCAATGGACTATGTAAACAAAGTAGTACACACTCTTCTCCCTGCTGTCTATAGGCAATCAAGCTCTGGATATGGTGCTACCAACAGCAGTTAATTCCACTAGCTTTTCACCTCCCAGGAGTCAGCAACACTCTGGCAAATGTCTGAGGAGACTGTGTTACCACTCACGAGTGGTCACTGTGGAGATCCATCATGGATGAGATGTTCCTTCATTGGGGACCCTGTGATACTTGTTTGCCACCAATGTCAGGTACCAGAACTTTTGTTTCAGAGGAGGTATGAGCTTGAAGTTGTTACCAAATGCCTTCCTTCTTTAGTGGTCCCAAAGCCTTCTCAATGCCTTTCCACTGGTTTCCTCTGATCTTTATGATAGTATCCAAAATAAAACAAGACAAAGCAATGATCATTCTCATGACTGCCTACTGGCAGAGGCAGTTTGGTTGACAGGCCTTCTACAAATGTTCAGTCATCTGCCTGTCCAGCTCTCAGGTTGCTTGGATCTGATCTCACAGTACCCCTGGCAAATACTCTGTGACTCAGTCACTGCTTGCATGGCTTTGGGCTGACTGAAAACTGCAGACAGAGACTGCTCCCTCGGGGTCCAAGAGTTCCTGATACAGAGGTTTTCGGTATGGGGAGCCAAATATGGTCTGGACTCAGTCCAGGCATTGATACTGAAGATGCTGTACTACTTAAAACAAGCTGGCATTTTGTTCACCTCTATCCAGGTCCACCTCACAGCAATTTCATCTTGCCATCTGCCTGTATGGTTGTGCTCAGTCTTTTATGTGCTGTTCTACATATTTTATAAATGATCTGAAAAAGGTGGTAAACAGTGAGGTGGCAATGTTTGCAGATGCTACTAAATTACACATGATAGTTAAGTCCGAAATTGACTGCGAAGAGTTACAAAGGGATCTCACAAAACTGGATGACTGGACAACAAAATAGAAGATGAAATTCATCTTTGATAGTACAAAGTAATGCACATTGGAAAAAATAATCCCAACTGTACATACAAAATGATGTAGTCTAAATTAGCTGTTACCACTCAAGAAGGAGATCCTGGGTAGTTCTCTGAAAACATGCAGCGGCAGTCAAAAAAAGCTAACAATGTTAGGAGCCATTAGGAAAGTGAGAGATAAGATGATGGAAAATGTCATCATGCTACAATGTAAATCTATGGTATGCCCACACCTTGAGTAGTGTGTGCAGTTCTGGTAACCTCATCTCAAAATTAGAATTGGAAAAGGTACAGAGAAGGACAACAAAAATGATTAGGGATATGGTATAGCTTCCATATGAGGACAGATTAAAAAGGCTGGAACTGTTCATTTTAGAAAAGAGACGACTAAGGGGGATTATGACAAAGGTTTATAAAATCACAATGATGGGGAGAAAGTGAATAGAGAAGTGTTTTTTCCCCTTCACGTAACCCAAGAACCAGGGGTCATGAATGAAATTAATAGGCAATAGGTTTAAAACAAACAAAAGGAAGTACTTCTTCACAAAACACAGTCAACCTGTGGAACTCTTTGCTGGGGATGTTGTGAAGGCCAAAAGTATAATTGGGTTTAAAAAAGAATTAGAAATGTTCATGGAGGATAGGTCCACTAGTGGCTATTAACCAAGATGGTGAGGGACACATCCCCATGCTCCAGATGTCCCTAAACCTCTGACTGCAAGAAACTGGGTCTGGAGGACAGGGGATGGATCATTTAGTAGTTTTTCTGTTCAGAGGAAATAAACAGAAGTATCTGGTACTGGGTACTATCAGAAGGGAGGATAGATGGGCCATTGGTCTGATCCAATATGGCCACTCTTAGGTTCTTATTTTCTCACTAGACGGGAATTGAAGTTTCTCAGAGGACTATTGCATGCTTTCCCATCAGTCAGAGATCATACTCCTGCCTCGAATCTCAACATAGTCCTCCTCAGATTGTTGGAGTCTCGGTTTGAACCTCTTTTGGAATGCTTCTTGCATCACTTCCCTCTGAAGATGGTCTTTCTAGTGACTATCACTTCAACCAGAAGAGTGAATGAGGTTCAGGTGTCTGTCAGAAGATCCCTATATATCATTTCATAGGGGTAACGTGATACTAGACTTTGCATGAAATCCATCCCCAGAGTGGTCTCAGAATTTAATCTAAACCAGTCAACCAATCCTGTCTTCTTCCCAAAACCACACCCTGTACTGGAAGATAAGAAGTTGCATGCATACTAACTGTGTCCAGGACTTTATTACATTGACAGGACCAAACCATTCAGACTGTCTTCCTATCTATTTCTGGCTATAGCTTGGCACTCTAAAAATCAGGCCATCTCTTCAGAAAATAACAAAATGGATAACAGAGTATTATTGTGTTGGCAGCTGGCTGGTGCACCTCTCCCACTGAACATTAAGGCCTATACCAACCAGATCTCAAGCAGCATCTTCCACTTACTTTAAGAATATGCCGATATCAGAAATCTACAAAGGAGCATTGCAAAGTAACCTATTGACCTCTTAAACATCACTCTTCGACTTAGCGGTAAAGTCTGAGGCCAAGTTTGGGAAAGCATTTCTTCAATCGCTGTTTGACTAATTTAGCTGAAACCCTTCTATCTCATGATCCCCAGGGGATACTGCTTACCAGTAACTTACAGTGGGATCCACACTGACACATACTCAAACTTTTACTTACCCTGTGGTAACTGGGTTCTTTCTTGTTAGTTGTACCCTGTGACCTGCCCTCTGTCCCTGCATTTTGGAGTTTTCAACTATCATAGACTTCAGAGTGGGGGGGGGGGGGGGACCACGAGAAGGTCTCAGCTGCTCTGCCTTTAATGCCCTCACATTGGAGCATGAGGCAGCTCAGGGTACATGCAAGGCCCCGGTGGATATTGCTATTTTAAAGACACTGATCTCATGTGTATGAAGCACATGCGTACCTACAATGGGATTCACACTGACTACAACATCTGAAGGAACCACACTTCCTGTAGGGTAAGTAACTGTTCTTTCTGTGGAAATAGCACCCGTCCTTTAATATCTTTTTAGTTAGAATTATCTATAATAACTAACTATCATCATCATAATATAATTTTGTTTAAGGAACAATTTTTCTTAATTCTGAGCCTATGGATAAAGAGCCTTGAAAAATCTTCATTCCTAGATGAACAGAAAACTGTTTGAGTGGCAAATTTATTTCACAATCTTGTGTTTACAAGTCTAAGTTATGTTAACTAGATAGGAACCTTTTGCAAAGCCAATGGCTCCATTAATAATTGTATGCCTCAACATAGACATTTGCAAGAGGAGGAGTTTCAAAACAGATTTTTAGCCTTCAATCCCCGTAACTCACTTCAGCTTCGTAATGCACCATTAGCTTCATAATGTACACACAACCTCTTGGAATTTATTGACGTATTATTAATTGACAAAAATGACATTTACTGACAGTTAAGTTTGCATCAGGACCTACCCCATCCAGGCAAAATCGCAAAATTCTGGAAATAAATAGTTAGGAAAAAGTGTCCTGTGTTTTTTGCCACCTTCATATTGCTCACAGTGCTGTTGCCAATACATTCCATCGCTTTATAAGGTTTTCACTTCCATCTCCCACAGGCCCTGAAAAGTAATATGTATCCCAGCTTCATCAGACTTGTGCTCTCATGCAAAACCTTAAGTGACCTCATACACTCTTATATCTATATCAACAAATTGGCATATCTGACTGTCACACAGTCCATTTACTTGAAAAGTTATTGTCCCTTAACGTGGCTGAGGTCACAGTTAAGATTTGGCATGAGCATAATTAGAGCTTGCAAGAAATCCAGAGTATCTCCCTGCACAGATTCCTAGTGCATTCATTGTTCTATTCCAGCTGGACTATTGGAGCAATGGAAAAACAGGTCTGTCTTCTCTGAATTTTTCTTTCCCAGGTTCACTGGATGTTTATTGGACCGCAAAGTAAGATTTTTTTCCAGATGGAAATTTTTAAAAAAAATGTTTAAACTTTATGGTGCCCAGGAGATCTTTTGAATTCACTGTGCCCTCCATAACCCCTCCCCTCCCCACCATAAAAGTGTTACAAAATGTAGTCTTAAACCCTGTAGCACTTGCAGTCAATACCTTATACTATTTAGCACTAATGCATTTTGCATTAGTGGTTAGCATCACGACATCCTGCTTGCTAGTGCCAGGGTGTTAAGGAGTATCTTATTTTGTGTTTTGGTTCCATTCAAGATTTTCTCTTGATTTGCTATAGCCAACCAGCATTTTTAGCAGTCTTATAAAACTCACCAATTCACCTTGCAAAGGCTTAGGTGAGAACTTGTTCTGCTCCTGTCACTAGAACCTATCTATATAAATATTCATGGGACGTAAAGTAATTTGATAACGCTTGATTTCTGTACTATGCATAATGTATGTACTCCTGACCAAAACTTTTTAATAAGCAAATGAGACTTTATCAAGAGGTCTAAACTATAGGCCAGAGACTATGGGTTCAGTCTGAGGAATTAAGCCTCCCCTACTCTTCTCAGTTTCCATATTGGTCCTCATCACCCATAAATAACTCCAGTTCCTACCTTTACTGATAGTCATAACTGTATCCAGTAGCAGCAGTGTGTAAACTCACATGATTCTTGACAGTTTTACTGTCGCCTGTTAGGTTCTAAATAGGCACATTTTCACTCAGGTGCTGCTTGGGAAATCTCTGGATAAAAGTAGAGGCACTAGAGCCATCTGTTTGCAGCCTGAGGAAGACAGTGGTACATCACTGATTTACACTCTGTTTATATTTGGATGGTTGTCTTCCCAGTTATAAGGAATAGCAATGATATTTTTTCTAAACTTAAATCTGCAGAAATTGATGATTTAAGGTGATCACATTCACCTTTATCACTTGGATTTTTCAAGTGCAATTGAGGGCAAAGACTGAAACAAAATGTGGGGAGGATGTCTGACAGAATTAATGGTGTCGGGTGAGGAGGGAAAAAGATGTATATCACGCAATTCAAAAATGAGTTGAAAGAAGATAAGAAAGAAACAGAGAAATAAAATTCTTATTTCTGTGAGGTTCAACTGCCAAACTAATTAACAATGCTACATGGCTACCTTGGAAGCTGAAAAGCATTCAGGAATTAAATCTCCCTTCCCTAAAGTTTGGGAATCTCTTTCCTTTAGCTCCTACCCCACCTCTGGATCCCAAAATAAAAATTAAAATACTATCTCTGGTAGTAGATAAAACTTACTTCTTCCTATGAAACTTCGCTTTTAGGAGACTTGGGCCTGTCTACATGGGAGATTTAAAAAAAAAAAATTTATACCAGTATACAGATGTGACATTCCCCTGGTGTTCTCTGGACCAGTGATCTGCCAGGCCACTCCAATCCATGACTCTGGGAGCCAGCCTTACCCTGCTCCGCTGTGAGAACCCTCACTCCTGGGCTGTTCATGCGCAGTCTCTAGCATGTAAACTGTTCCTTGGATTGTGCAACCGAATGACACTAGCCAATATCTCCAGTCCCAGACACAACCCTAGGAACCTTCATCTTGCAGTGTCCGGTTACGCCCACTGGACACTGCAAGCTTATATTAGTTCGTCAGTTTAGCAAAGAAATTGATATGCACCAGGCTTGTTATCCCCAGGGGAGTGTCTGACACGCTTTAAACCAAATGCACTGCTTCAGGTAGAATAAACAGATTTATTAACTACAAAAATAGATTTTAAGTGATTATAAGTCAAAGCATAACAAGTCAGATTTGATCAAGTGAAACAAAAGCAAAACGCATTCTAAGCTAATCTTAACACTTTCAATGCCCTTACAAACTTAGATGCTTCTCACCACAGGCTGGCTGGTTGCCCTTCAGCCAGGCTCTCCCCTTTGATCAGCGCTTCAGTCATTTGGTGTGGTTTCTGTAGATGTAGGTGGAAGAGAGAGGAAGAGCATGGCAAACTCTCTCCCTTTTAACATGTTTTCTTCCCTCCTGACTTTGCCCCCCTCCCTCTTCAGAGTCAGGTGAGCCATTACCTCATCGCAGTCCCAAATTGACCAAAGGAAGGGAGGTGACTCACTCGAGAGTCCAACAGATCTTTTGTTGTTGCCTAGGCCAGTGTCCTTTGTTCCTGTGAGGCTGGGCTGGGTTTGTCCCATATATCCCCTGATGAGGTGTGAACTGCCTCTCTGCTCTTGCGGAGTTTTTGCCTGGGCTTGCTTTAGGCCACGAGGACACATTTTCAGCCTCATAACTGTATAAATGAAATTACAATCTATAACATTACTGTTTAAATAATTACTATAACATCACTGTAGCAACAATGCTCACTGCATCATGAGCCTTCCAAAGACACCCAACATGATCATCTTTGCATTGGATACCACACAATCATTTTACAAGGATGAACATGGGGGTGCTGGGTGTTCCCCCAACATACAGAGCATCACAACAGATGTAACTATAGCAGTATAATTGTCTCTCCATGTAGACAGTCTCATTCTGAAACAGGGGCAGATGTAGCCTCCTGTTTCAGTGGGTGCACTGTACTAAACTGTCTATTGGGCACCGACCATCTGCAACAGCACCCTCTACCCTGGTACTGCAACCCTAATCCTGGCCTGGTGCAGAGGGATGACTCCTGGGAGTTGAGGCTGGAGAGCGAGATGTGATATTCTTTGATTTTAGTAAGACTGTTGACACAGTTCTGCATGACATTCTCATAAGCAAACTGGGGAAATGTGGTCTAGATGAAATTACTATTATAAGGTGGGCTCACAACTGGTTGAAAGACCATACTCTAGTTATCAATGGCTTGCTGTCAAATTGAGAGGGAATATCTAGTGGAGTGCCACAGGGGTCAGCTCTGGGTCCAGTACTATTAGATATTTTCATTAATGACTTGGATAATAGAGGAGAGAGTATGCTATAAAACTTACATATAACCCCAAGCTGGGAGGGGTTGGAAGCATTTTGGAGAACAGGTTTAAAATTCAAAATGACCTTGACAAATTGGAGAATTCATCTGAAATCAGCTTCACTTAGAAAGGAAAAATCAAATGCACAGCTACACAATGGGGAATAACTAGCTAGGTGGTAGTACTGCTGAAAAAGATCTGGGGGTTATAGTGGATCACAAACTGAATATGAGTTGTCAATGTGCTACAGCTGCAAAAAGGCTAATTATGATTCTGGGGTGTATTAACAGGCGTGTTGTGTGTAAGACACAAGATAATTGTCCCATTCTAGTTGGCACTGGTGAGGCACCACAATTTAGGAAGGATTTGGATAAATTGGAAAGAGTCCAGCAGAGAGCAACAACAGTGATAAAAAGTTTACAAAACCTGACCTCTGAGGAAAGGTTGAAAAAACTGGGCATGTTTAGTATTGAGAAAAGAAGATCGAGGGGCGACCTGATAAGTCTTCCAATATGTTAAGGGTTGTTATAAAGAGGATGGTGATCAATTAATCTCCATGTCCACTGAAGATAAGACATGATGTAATGGACTAAATTTGCAGCAAGGGAGATTTAGGATAGATATTAGGAAAAACTTTCTAGCTAGAAAGGGAGTTAAGCTCTGGAATAGGCTTCCAGAGGCAGTCATGGAGTCCCCATCGTTAGAAGCTTTTAAAAACAAGTTGGACAAACACCTGTCAGGGATGGTTTAGGTTTACTTGGTCCTGCTGGACTTGATGATTCTCAAAGTCCCTTCCAGCCCTACTTTTCTAAGATTCTATAATTTCAAAAACAGCAGAACATGAATTTACAAACAAATATATTGAGCATTTTTATTGGTAAAATATTCATAAAGTACTGTCTAATATATCTAGCCACATAACAGTTGCTAAAGTATTCTGTTACGTATCAACATGTGTTTTTAAAGCCATAATAGATAACACATGCACAGCGTGCTCTTTTCTCATAAGATGGAATGAAGCTCACTTTCATAACTAATATATTTAAAAAATTATAGTCCATATTAGTAAAGATAATTTGATAACGTAGGCAAATTTACTTTAAAAAGTCCTCTCTCTTGCTTCTGATATATTGGGTTTTTTTTTTTCTGAATTACGTTGATAGTCAAACTGATCCGGGTAACTGTAGAAAATCTCAGTTTCAAAATGGTGAGGTAGAACAATACTACTGAAAAACAAATTTAAGAATATATTTTCCTTCTTTTCAGTTCTATAGCAGCAGAATGAATTTATTTTAACATCTCTCGTAGTTGGACAGTTGATGTTAATCTCAGTAACATGTTAACTAAATACTTTTCTAGTGCAAATCATACAAAAGAGAACTCATTTTCTTAGATTACATTTCTCCCACTGAAATTAAGCTTTCAACCATATTTGTAATATTGTTTGACCACCAGCTCCTGTTATATTAAATGCAAACTTCATTTTAGCTTCGTTTCTCTCTTCTCAATTTATTTATTTATTTATTTATTTTTTTAGAGTTTGGATACAGACAAGCCCATGGAGCCAGTAAAGAAATCCCCTCTTCGCCAAGAAACCAACATTGCCAATTTCTCCTATCGCTTCTCCATGTACAATTTGAATGGTAAACAGAATTATTTGAGACCCTCAATTTTTTTCTAACATTGAATGAATATTTGTTTTATCAGAAAGCAGCCATCTTACAAAATGCTAAAATCCTACAGCATTAAAACATAGCATCTAGACATACTAGGGCATCATTTCCTAGTTTGCTTACATTGTATTATCCTGTTTATGTGAGACAGAATTCTTAGTGTCCCAAATTGGGTGTCTTTCAGCAGCTAATGTCTGAGAATCAGAATCTACTTAATTGTAAAGAACAATTATTCTGATAACCTTTTTAATGAAAGAGGGAATTGATAAATTTGTTCCTTAAGCCACATTGGATAGAAATGAGGGGGAAAATCTAAATAAGATTGCACATAAAAGGGGAAATGCAGTAATTAGGTCCAATATTTCGGTTAAACAAAAAAGCAAATATTATAAAAAGCTTTGTCAGTTTTTCATTATCTATGACTCTGGCAGTAGTATAGGAAACTTGCATTTAAAAAAATGAGTTTTGGTTTTCAAAGCAGTGTGGGAGATTTTGCCACATATCTTCCAATAAAATAATGAAAAATGTGTAGGGATCATCTCTGCATTGCTTCAAAAATGTCAACCAGGGTTTTTAACCAGACAGTTGTTCATTAAGCATTTCTGTAAATTTGAAAAAAAAAATCACTGACATCATAGGCTTCCATTACTGGCACTCATGTTGACAAATGCATTTCTCTGAAATTAAATTAAATTTTAACAACTACATTTTATTTTGAGTGTTGTAGATTTAGAATGGTGAAATGATTGTATTGTTTCTATTTTGTCCAGTGCAAAGTAGCACTACTTGGAGAACAGGATTGAGAAATGGGTTAATCATAAGGAAGCTAATGCCTGTTGTTCCTTGCAGAAGCCCTGAATCAGGGGGAGACTGTGGATCTGGATGCCCTCATGGCCGATCTTTGTTCCATAGAGCAGGAGCTCAGCAGCATTGGGTCACAATCAGCAAATAGTGCTGCAATGAAGCGTCTAGCCACAGAAACAAAAGTAGCTCAGAAACCACCTGCTGGTCGACTTTCCTCTAAACACAGCAGTATAAAAGGATCATCCTCTTCATCTGGTAGGGTAACTAAGCCTTCAAATGCCAACTTTTCCTTGGAGGACATTACTGCCCAGTTAGAGAAGGCTTCTATGAGCATGGATGAAGCAGCCCAGCAATCTGTAATGGAAGATGCTAAACCTGTAGTTACTGCTCAGCATAGGAGGACAGCATCAGCTGGCACAGTGAGTGATACTGAAGTGCGCTCTATCAGTAACTCATCCCGTTCCAGCATAACCTCTGCAGCATCCAGCATGGACTCCTTGGATATTGATAAAATGACAAGACCTCAGGAACTGGATTTGACACAGCAAGGGCAACCCATTACTGAGGTAGAGTATCATTATTTTAATGTAGGTTTTATTTAAGCTTACGTAAAACAAAGTTTAAAGAATCTCTTTCAGTCCTACCCTAATGGTGCTCATGGCCATGCATATTCAATGTGGTATGGTGGGGTGAGTGAGGGTTAGCTTTTTCTTAGGTACATTGATGTTGGTTCTCTTGCCTTCTTTTAAAAAAGATTCCTGCAAGAAAGGGTAAGGCTTTTTTTCAGGGTTTCCCACCACCCTGTCTATTTACATCTTAACATTTTTCTGTATTTTAAAGATTTAAAAGTTACTAGGTTAAATGTTCAGGAATTCCAGTACTGTTATCTGGAGATTCACTTATAGTTATTTTAAACCAGAGTTTTTGAAAAGTATTTGCGGGGAGATTAGTGGTAGCATGATAGATTTGGTCATCTACTTCATGAAGAGCCTTTTCATTCTTTTTGTTAATAATGTTAATATATTTAAAACTAGTCAGATTGGCATACCCTTTAAAATGACATTGTCCAAAGATGTAACCTTTGTATTACTACTCCATTCCAAAAAAATGGGGGAAAACATATAGTATGCTATGAATCATTTTTGGTGTTTATATAGAAAGAGAAAAAACATGCATAATTCAGATAATTCATTATAGATTTTATTGCATAACACAATATTGTACATTGAAAATTATATGATAAATTCAAATGTTCAATAGTAAGAGATTATTCAGCATATGTACTTGAAGTTCTTGCTGCTTTTATATATCGGTTATTTTTCTTCGGGCCTGAATTCTCCCTCAGTCTTCATAAAGTATTCTAGTTTGACATCCTCTTTATCTCATGACAAATCATTCTGCTGCTAGCTCCAAGGTAAAATTATATCAGGGTAGAGGTGTATTCTAAAATATTATATATATATATATAATATTTTAGAATACACCTCTACCCTGATATAATTTTACCTTGGAGCTAGCAGCAGAATGATTTGTCATGAGATAAAGAGGATGTCAAACTAGAATACTTTATGAAGACTGAGGGAGAATTCAGGCCCGAAGAAAAATAACCGATATATAAAAGCAGCAAGAACTTCAAGTACATATGCTGAATAATCTCTTNAAATTGCCATGTATACACTGTATCTTCTTTTTCTTGTGTACACCTCTATCCTGATATAACGCTGTCCTCGGGAGCCAAAAAATCTTACCACGTTATAGGTGAAACCGCGTTATATCGAACTTGTTTTGATCTACCAGAGTGTGCAGCCCCGCCCCCCTGGAGCGCTGATTTACCGCGTTATATCTGAATTCGTGTTATATCGGGTCGCATTATATCAGGGTAGAGGTGTATTCTAAAATATTATATATATATATATAATATTTTAGAATACACCTCTACCCTGATATAATGCGACCCGATATAACACGAATTCAGATATAACGCGGTAAATCAGCGCTCCAGGGGGGCGGGGCTGCACACTCTGGTAGATCAAAACAAGTTCGATATAACGCGGTTTCACCTATAACGTGGTAAGATTTTTTGGCTCCCGAGGACAGCGTTATATCAGGATAGAGGTGTACACAAGAAAAAGAAGATACAGTGTATACATGGCAATTTACTGAGAGCCTTTGAAATTTCATATTTATATCCCATTGTGCCTTTTAAGAAATTTTCTTTCAGCGATCTTAAATGCTGCATCACTTGCAGAAATAGAAATGATGATTGGAGAGCCAAAATAGAGAGAGCTATACTTATACCGACATGATACAGTTGCTCCCCTGAAGCAATCCATAAAGAAGAAAATCCATCAACTACTCTCTAAACCTGCAAATTGCAAATGTTCTTTTGAGATTTTTGGTGTCATAATAAGTATTTTGCATCTGTATGATGAGAGAATATTGCATAAGCACCAACAATGAAATTCTTCAGAAAATTCCGAATTAATTGGAGATGCAAATTTGGAATAACTGGAGGTATACACAGGGATATGAAAGAATGTCCTAGTGAATCAGAGGGCTTCCTATAAGAAAGGATTACTCATGATGCTTTGATGACATTAGAAACTATTACTGATAACCTGATTGCCATTCAGAAGTGTCCTGTACTGATACACACACTACTTAGTTTCCTCTCTATTCAAAGGAGATAACAAGAACAAATGGGGCTTATTTTTATAGATAATTAACCCAGTTTGAATGCTATGCTATATTTCACTCCAGCTAAAGCAAAAGAATGACTCTTCCATCTATAAATATGAGGCAGAAATAAGTTTATCTATTAAGGCTGAATGCTGTAGTTTGGACTGAAGATCATGAACCTCTCAAGGCCACGTTTGTGCTTAATATTTATATAAAATGCTTAGAAATTAATGAATAGCTCATATTGATTTTATTTATATAATTTGTACTCCCATCAGTGTCCTCTTAACTGGAGATATGCCTGTATGGGTTAAACAAAAAAAATCAAGGTGTCTTTCTTATAGCCTGAGCTGTAGTTGTCACTTGTTAAGTGCTCTTCTAACTGTTTGCAAACCAATTGAGGCAGACCTGGGAGTTGTAGCCAATCTCCTACTAGCATTTATTTGGTATTTTACTGTTCTTGCATTTAGTTTGCTCTATATTTCTTTAGAGGGGGTTAGTTTTGGACCTTTGGAGAGGGATAGAAACCTAATACCATCCTGAGTAAAGGTGAAACTTTGGGAAGATGTTTCCCTATCAATGGAAGTTATAGTGAGTGCAGTTATTGCCTGTTCTCTCCTGGCTGCCTTGTACCTGAGGCTTTGGCTACACTTGTAGATGTACAGCGCTGTCAGTTGAACCTAACTTCGTGCAGCTGAGTAGGGAAAGTGCTGCAGTCTGTCCACACTGACAGCTGCCCAGCGCACTGTCGTGGCCACATTTGCGGCAATTGCAGCGCTATTGGGAGCAGTGCATTATGGGCAGCTATCCCACAGAGCACCTTTTCCTATTCTGGTGCCATAGGCTGTGGGAAGGGGGCGTGGGTACGGGGGATTCTGGGTCCTGTCCCAATGCCCCATGATGCATCGCTTCACATCCCAGAAATCCCTTTGTTTCTGTCCACCTTTGGCGCCATCTTTCAACAGTTTCTGTGCAGCACGATCTGTCTGCGGGAAATGGAATCCGAACTGCTGAGGCATATGCTGACGAGTCTCGCCAGCACGTCACATTTGGCTGTCAAACTATTCCTTAAGATGCGAAGTGACAGTGAGATTGAGGATGAGGAGTCCGACGATGCTATCAAGCCGCGTAACGCGTACGACACGAAATTGCTTGTGGCATTCACGGACATGCTCAGCACCGTGGAACGCCGCTTTTGGGCTCAGGAAACAAGCACCGAGTGGTGGGATCACATCGTCATGGAAGTCTGGGATGACGAGCAGTGGCTGCAGAACTTTCAGATGAGAAAAGCCACTTTCATGGGACTGTGTGAGGAGCTTGCCCCCACCCTGTGGCGCAAGGACACGAGATTGAGAGCTGCCCTGCCAGTGCAGAAGCGGATGGCTATTGCAATCTGGAAGCTGGCAACTCCAGGCAGCTACCGGCCTGTCGCAAACCAGTTTGGAGTGGGAAAGTCGACCGTTGGAATTGTGTTGATGCAAGTTTGCAAGGCCATTAATCGCATCCTACTCAGAAGAACCGTGACTCTGGGTAAAGTGCAGGAAATAGTGGATGGCTTTGCACAAATGGGGTCCCCTAACTGTGGAGGGGCGATAGATGGGACGCACATTCCTATTCTGGCACCACCCCACCTAGGATCCGAGTACGTTAATCGGAAGGGGTATTTCTCTATGGTTCTCCAGGCGCTTGTGGATCACCGTGGGCGTTTCATTGACATTAATACAGGCTGGCCCAGAAAGGTGCATGACGCACGCATCTTTCGGAACACTTGGCTGTTCAGGAAGATGCAGGCCGGGACTTTTTTCCCAGAGCGGAAGATCACAGTAGGGGAAGTTGAAATGCCCATTGTGATCCTTGGAGATCCTGCTTACCCGTTAATGCTGTGGCTCATGAAACCCTACACAGGGAGCCGTGACAGCAGCAAGGAACGGTTCAACTACAGGCTGAGTCGATGCCGAATGACTGTGGAGTGTGCCTTTGGCCGCTTAAAGGGCCACTGGCGATCTCGGTATGGGAAGCTGGACTTGGCCGAAAACAGCATCCCTACGGTTATATCTGTGTGCTGTACCCTCCATAATATTTGTGAAGGGAAGGGTGAAAGCTTCACTCCGGCATGGACCTCTGAGGTTCAACACCTGGAGGCTGAATTTGCACAGCCAGAGAGCAGGGCTATTACAGGGGCCCAGCGCGGGGCTGCAAGGATTAGGGATGCCTTGAGGGAGCAATTTGAGGCTGAAAACCAGCAGTGATATCTGGTGCCCTGCACGGGAGTGAAGTACAGTAGTTCCAATCTTTAGGAATCCGTATTTGCTAAGCAGACTTGCAGTGCCTGTTTATTTCCTGGGCTAAGGAGTCTTTTACTTTTATGGAATAATAAAGAATGTTTTCAAAGCCAAAAAATCCATTTATTGAAAAGAAACAAGGGGGTGGAGTGGGGAACAGTACAATCACAGATTCACGTATGTCCTATCTGGTGTGCTGTGCAGAGAGTGCTGCACTTCAGGACAGCTATACTGCATGGTGATGGTGGTTGAGTTTAGAGGGTAAGGGTCGTGGTTTTCAGGGCTGGGTGGTGAAGATACTGGTGTTGGAGGCAGCGGGTGGGGTGAAGAACACGGAAGTTGGGGAAAGTGGGTTGGAGGTGACAGTGGGGCACAACGGAAAGAGTTTTGGGACAAGGGCTGTGGGGGGGGGGGGTGGCGTTTGCGGTACTGCTCCTCTTTCTGCATGGCTACCAGCTCCTGGATAGCGTTTGCTTGGCACTGCAGGTTGCTTATGAGCCTATCGGTGCTTTGCCGCCGGTGCGCTGCGTTTTCCTGGCAGACCCTGCTTTCTCTCTCCCTCCAGTTCTATGCTTTCTCATTCTCTTTATTAGATTGCCGCATCACTTCTTGCAGCATGTTTTCTTTGCTTTTTCGCGATCTCTTCCTGAGTCTTTGCAGTCTCTGAGCAGGCGATAAGAGGGACGGCTGAGGTCTCAAGGTTGATGCAGCTGTATAGGCAAAATTCAACATTTAATAGAGGCAGCATTGTTTATACCAGACAGAGTACGGATTCCCCCCACACTTAAGGAGTAGAAAACACACTGGGTCTACACAATAGCATAATTTTCCCGTCCGAAAAAGAGCGCACATATCCCACGGGAGCCTCAAAATGGTGAGTAAGGGGGACTGATTGTTTCAGGGCTGCACTATCCTCTGGGTTTCTGTGCCTTGGGGAGAGCCAACAGCTTCAGGGGGCACCTACACTGAACACTGTCCCAACATTTTCCACAGGAGTTCGTCCTAGACGATATCTCGCTGCTGAGGGTGACCTGGGAAGCAAAGGAGGGTCTTCTGCTGCAATGCGGCTTCCGCCCTGGCCCATATGCAGCTTGCCTGTGTGCAGCAATGGTCCCCTCGCGTCACAGTGGTGCAGACACGTTAGCCTGACTGGGACAAGGACCACGGTGGCTCTCCCGATAAACCTGCGCAAGCGCATTGCACACGTTCTGGATGAGACTTTTGAGGAGAATACCGAGGCCAATTACCGCGATGTGATAAACCACATCAATGCACTATTCCGCAACTAGGCATGCATGCCTAACCCTCCTCTCCCAAAGAGCCCACACCAAAAAAATTCCTTCCCGAAGGGGGGGGGGAAAAAAACGTGTGCCGGGAACCTGCTCTTCTGTTTGTCCTCCAGTAAGTACCGGCCGCTGCAACTGGCTACCTTCCTCTTGGCTTGAGAAGAGCTCCTGGCTGCATGGCTCCAGGGATTCCGGTGTCTCCATCTGGCCCACCACCATCACTCCCGTTTTCCTCCTCTTCCTCCTCCCACTCCCCCCCTCCACCCCACCGGCTCTGAAGTGTCCATGGTGGTGCTTGGAGTGGAGGTGGGGTTAACCCCAGGTATCGCATCCAGCTCTTTGTAGAATCGGCAGGTCGCGGGGGGAGCACCCGAGTGGCCGTTTGCGTCGCGGGCTTTGCGGTAGGCACTCCGCAGCTCCTTCACTTTAATCCTGCACTGCAGGGCGTCCCGGTCATGGCCCCTTTCCATCATGTCCTTTAATACCTTCCCGAAGGTATCGTAATTCCTACGGCTGGAGCGCAGCTGGGACTGTACAGCTTCCTCCCCCCAAACACTGATGAGGTCCAGCAATTTGCCCTTGCTCCATGCTGGGGCTCGCTTGGCGCATGGAGGCATGGTCGCCTGGAAAGATTCGCTGATAGCACTCCACACCATGCTGGGCTGAGCAAACAGGAACGGGATTTTTAAAATTACCGGGGAATGTAAAGGGTCGGTCACATAGCTGGTTACCTGAGGCCAGGGCAGTAGAGTTTGAATTGATGACCAGAGTGGCTAGAACAGGCATTGTGGGATACTGCCAAATAATTCTGGAGGCCAGTCACAGCGCATTGGGCGGCCACACTGGCGCTGCAGCGGCAGCGCAATACTTGTTGTTCCTCTCGGAGAGGTGAAATACATGCAGCGCTGCAACCATGGAGATACAGCACTGCAAATGCCTTGCCAGTGTGGACGGGGAGTGAGTTACAGCGCTGGGGGAGCCTTTACAGCGTTGTAACTCGCAAGTGTAGCCAAGGCCTGAGTGAAGCTTCAGAAGTGTATATGTGCAGAGTTTGAGGTCAGCTTTTTCAGTGAAACAGGCGCCAATAAGGTACTGAATCTATGAGCCTATCATTAAAAAATAAACCAAGAAAACCCTGTCAATCTGACTCCTGAAATAGTTAATTTATTAATCCAATAAATACTTTTGGTAGTCTGTTTCAGACCTTCAAAAAACTTTTTAAACGTACTGAATTTTTATGTTAATCTTTATTGAAGACTTTTTCCTTTTTTTTCCAAAACACTTTAAAAATTCATCAACTTAATACATGGCATTGCTTTATGCACAGTAAGTTATCCTAAGATTGGCCACAAAAGCACTGAAATAGGAGGTTAAAAATGCATAAACTGTTTTGTTCTTTCCTGTGTGTGTTTCTGCATGAGTAGCTCTATGTAAATAGCACCTGTGCATCGAATTCAGTCTGAGTAGACAAAGGGGTTACGTAAATTTGATTTTTTTTTTTTTTTGGTAGATGCGCATAGTATAGGAAAAACTTAGATCCAAGATTTGTATGTTAACTTTTTTAGTGCAATGTATTTTCTGCAGCTATTTCATCAGTTTGAGACTCTTGTCTCAGTCAGTCTTGTCTTGCAAATGATATGCTGAAGCATCAGTCAGATTGCTCGAAAAGTTTTGGCAAAGAAGACATAATCCTGCATTCTGTCTTTCCTGGATTTTCTAGATCTTGCTATGGAGTGAGTAATAAGCAGTCTACTGCTCCTTGATGACTTAAACTTTTTTTTTTTTTTTTTTTTTAAGGGTTGATCAAAATAACTCGAAAGGTAGATAGAGGAGGAGGTAGGGAGGAAGCTCCTTTTTTGTGTGCATAAGAGTGTGTGGCAGATTACTCTAATCATTAATCTATGATTACTGGGTTGTTTTGTACTGTTTTCACAACTCTGAACCATTGATTGCACCTGAAAGCTGTTGTAGATGTGAGTATGAGCTGGCCTCATAAACTCTTCCCCTTTTTAACAAGAGGAGACTGATTGCTTCTCATAAGAATGTGTCTATTGTTTCTCTGCCCAGATAAGTTGATAAGAATGCTCTCTTTGAGGAAGGTAACAGGGGTCTGTTAGTCATTTGATAGGATTTGGCTCACACAATCATATTTCCTTTCTTTGGGGTAGTAGTAGCTACATCTAATCTGTTTAACGAGAATGCTTTGTTTTACTACACTTTTTGTCTGATATGTTTTATCTCACTACCCTGAGGGAAGTGCCTGATTCCTCTGTTAGAGAGCTTGCCTTATTTCTGAAGAATCATTTGGCTGTGGTTTCGCTAGATAGTAGGTAGGGACAGTGGGAATCTCGTTCATCCATTAATGCGCGTCACTAATTAGATGACGAGGCATTTGGCTATTTTTCGAAACCCTTGCGGGTTTGTGTTCTGGGTTATTTGGAGTGTCAGTACACTCGCGGGTGGCCCATCCAACCCTGTGTCAACTCAAGGTGACGTCGAGCATGGTAATATAATCATTACAAGAATCCCGTGAAGAGGGGAAGGTGGATAGGTTGGAAAAGAATAGTAGGAAAATAGAGATTGACATCCCATGAGGGATAGGATCTCATGGAACGGTATTCATCAGAACCTTCTTAAGCAACAGCGTCCGAAGACTAAGGCTGATCTTTTCAAGGTCTGGAGTCTCCCGGTTCCAGTCCCTTACTTCCGAAAAGCTACTGCCGCCTCCAGCCCTGGAGTCACAAGGTCGGCGTAGATGGCAGTTTATGAGAACCCCGCATTCTCACGCAAAGAAGGGCAGTTTGTTGCGAACCTGGAGGCTCGTCTTTCAGTTTGTTTTTCAACACCGAGGTGTCGGCTTCTCCCACAGGGTGTTTTTCAGCCCAGTCACCCTGTGGGGCAGGGCAGCAGATCCTCTTGGTCACCACCATATAAGTGGCGTCCGGCGGGCACCGCGGGGAGGTTAAGGATCTGGTTTTGTCGCTGCCCCAGCAACTAGACCCAATTAGGAGAATCAGTGGCGAACCACGTCTTTTCCCCCTAAAAGGATGCAGACTAGTGAGAGAACCAGCAAGCCTCAGGGGAGAGGTGCAACCTCAAGAGAGTCATAGTTACTCCCGCCGTTTACCCGCGCTTCATTGAATTTTTTTTTTTTTTTTCACTTGGGGGGGAGGGATAGCTCAGTGGTTTGAGCATTGGCCTGCTAAACCCAGGGTTGTGAGTTTATTTAGAACTAAATTCATTAGCTCAGGGGAACTTCTCCTGGTTTGTTGAGAAAGAAAAACCAGATGCGGTTCAAGTATCAGGGGGTAGCCGTGTTAGTCTGTATCTACAAAAACAACAAGGAGTCTGGTGGCACCTGCTCCAGGTAACTCCCTGCTCTCCATGTGTCAGTATATAATGCCTGCATCTGTAACTTTCACTCTATGCATCCGAAGAAGTGAGGTTTTTACTCACGAAAGCTTATGCCCAAATAAATCTGTTAGTCTTTAAGGTGCCACCAGACTCCTTGTTGTTTTTGCAGATGCGGTTCTCCATTCATCCACTCACATGTTCCTATGCGTGATACCTAAGCACCCCCAAAATAAACTCCACAGTAGACTGTGCTTGATTAAATCCATCCTTACGACTGAAAAAGAATGGCCGGATTCCCCCCAGAAAAGAAATGTGCAGAGCTCCTGCAAAACTTGTCATTTTTCATTTGGTGGCAAGAGAGAGTTCCCGGCGCTTTCCAAAAGAACTGCCTCTGTCCTTCCAAAAGGCGCATGTCCTGTGTGGTTTAGCATTTATCTTCATGACTCGGGCCATCTTAGCTTCTCTTAATGAGGTGATTACTCTGGCTATACTTCTGGACAGGCTGGAATTAAGCTTGTAGCCATTACAGTGTGGGTTGTTAGTCAGAAGACCTCAGATGATGAACCCTTAGAGGGTTCATCAAATTTCAGTGCCTTTTTGGCCAGTCATGAAAATCCTACACTACTCTCCCATCTGGCCCTGTTACACATCCAAGCAAAACTTTGGAACTTCTTCCATTACAAACCAGGTGAGGGACAGTTTTCTGGAGAAAAGAAAGAAACCCCCAAATCCTGTCCTCCTGTCCAGTTGCACTTGAGGGAAAAGGCTGGAGCACACAGCTTTCAGATCTTCTTTGATAGAAAGGACAGTTTTAGACAACCACTACTGTACTGCCTGTCCTAACTAGTAGAACTAAAAGGGAAAGGTATCTCCTGTAGGATTTGGAAAAGGTTTCTCTCTTGGTATCTGCACAAAGAAGTTATTTCCTATTCCCTTACTTAAATTAAAGATTTTCTTCAAAGACCCTGCTGCCTAAATCTCTCTCTGCTGGGGCTGTATTCTAAGCTCTTGCTTATAGTGAAAATGATGAATCATTGAGAGAATTGAGTGGATTTGGAAGCAAAATTTTTGCCCTTAATATTCTCCATGGACAAAGTTTCTAATTGGGGCCCTCCTTCCCAAATTCTTTTATTAGGCAGGTTGTCCTTACATGGAACCTTGAGTTTAGTCTTTTACTCTGCCTTGTCTCCCTTTTGACCTTCTATGTCCTTAAGGCTGCCAACATTTGAAATCTTTTTATTTGCTACAATAGTTTCTATAGGAAGGGTCAATGGCTTGGCAGCTCTGCCCTTTTGATATGCTTTCCTTGTCTTGTTCAGCAGCAGAGTGGTTTTAAGGAATTGTCTTTTTTTCCCCTTCCCCAGGTTTTATTGGAATAATGAGAGGAGAATGACAAAACCCGGGTAACACTAAATGAAAACACTCATTGTTTTTATAGGTGTATACAAGATTGATCTGAAATTCTGTCTGGAAAGAGATTAGAGTGTTCAGTTATTCACTTTAGAGGCCTAGGGAAAGGGAAAGCCTTAAAGGTACCTTGACTTGGGAGGAATGGGAAATTCTGTTTGCCCATAGGTTCCCTACGGGTTGTAACCACTTCTTGGGTAGAGAGAAGGGAAGCCTTGGTGAAACGTTTGCAATGAAGCAGTTGGGTTTTCCGTAAATTATTTCACAAATCCTTACTTGGTTAATACTTGCAGCTTGTAGTTTGATTGGTACTTTTCCCTTTTACTTATGTAATGAGTAACTGACCCAAAAGATTTAACCTGAACTATCTGAGATGCAAAAACATAATTTACAGGTAACGCTTCTAATTTAATAATAGTATTAATAAAGAGAAGGAAAGTAGATCATGATTTGACTAATTCTGTCTCCCTAGAGAGGATTTCTTGCACTGAGCTCTTTATAGGGCAGCAGTAGAGGGAAGGAGATAATTGGGGGAGGAGGGCGTGGAGCAGAACATCAGTCATGCCCACCCAGCTAGTTTTTGTATCTGATGTTTGGTGAAAAGATCCATTCATGGGCAGTCATTGTTAGGGTACTATGTATACTCAAGGGGTTGCAGATAATTTTGAAGCCTGCCATTTGGTTTCTGGCACAGTACTGCATTTTTTCCTAATGTGATAGTTCTTAAAATCTGTAATTCAGTTTGTGTGGCAGCAGGAGACTCCGGCTTCTATACCATGATAATACATCACTTAGCAATAAGTAGTTCCAGTTAACGGAATTTGATTTTGTACTTGTTCATATTTAAACTAGGGCTGTCAATTAATCACAGTTAATTCGTGTGGTTAACTAAAAAAATTAATTGTGATTAGTCGCGATGTTACACTTCAATTGGTATTCTATTGTTTATTAAATATTGTGGATGTTTTTCTACATTTCCATATATATTGTATTCTGTGTTGTAACTGAAATCAAAATGTATACAAAAACAAAATGATGTAAAACTTCAGGGTCTACAAGTCAGCTCAGTCCTCCTTCAGCCAATTGCTAAGACAAACAAGTTTGTTTACATTTACAGGAGATAATGCTGCCCTCTTCTTAGAATCATAGAAGATTAGGGTTGGAAGAGACCTCAGGAGGTCATCTAGTCCAACCCCCTGCTCAAAGCAGGACCAACGCCAACTAAATCATCCTAGCCAAGGCTTTGTCAAGCCGGGCCTTAAAAACCTTTAAGGATGGAGATTCCACCACCTCCCTAGGTAACCCATTCCAGTGCTTCACCATCCTCCTAGTGAAATAGTTTTTCCTAATATCCAACCTAGACCTCCCCCACTGCAACTTGAGACCATTACTCCTTGTTCTGTCATCTGCCACCACTGAGAACAGCCTAGCTCTATCCTCTTTGGAATCCACCTTCAGGTAGTTGAAGGCTGCTATCAAATCCCCCCGACTCTTCTTTTCTGCAGACTAAATAAGCCCAGTTCCCTCAGCCTCTCCTCATAAGTCATGTGCCCCAGCTCCCTAATCACTTTTGTTGCCCTCCGCTGGACTCTCTCCAATTTGTCCTGTAACAGTTTGGACTCACCCCTGCAGTGCCTCCTGCCGGTCTCTCAGGGAATTAGCTCGATGTCCAGCCTGGAGCGCCCTCTGCAGGCCAGTGATCCACCTCCACTTGGCCCCCCATGGCCTTCCCTGGACTACGGTGCTGTTAGTTGGGGTGCTGCCCCCTGGCAGTAACCCCTATCTCTCAGGGTCTCCCCTCCCCGGGAAACCCCCACCCACTATCCCCACCTCGCCTCAGTATAAGGCTATTGCCAGTCATCGTCTAGCAGTATCGTCTAGCAGACTGCAGTATCAGCCTACTCATCACTGGCAAGGTTGGGTTTGGACCTGCTGCCTTTGCGTACCCCTGGGCTGCCCTCTGCAACCCCCAGTACCTGTTGGCCTTATGCTAGGCCTTAGCCTGGGGCTTTCCAGGCTGGAGCTCCCCAGCTCCTCTGCCTTTCCCAAGCCCTGCTCCACTCAGGTACCCTGTCTCTAGCTCCCTGCAGCCAGGCCCTTCTTTCTCTGAATGCAGAGAGAGAGTGACTGAGCTCTTGGCTCCCAGCCTTCTTAGACAGGCCAGCTATGGCCTGATTGGGGTGTGGCTCAGTTGCGGCCGCTTCCCCAATTAGCCCAGCTTTTAGAGCTGCAGCCCTCTCCAGGGCTGCTTTCCAGCCCTCCCAGGCAGGAGCAGGTGTCCACCCCACTACAGTCCACATCCTTTCTGTAGTGGAGGGCCCAAAACTGGACGCAGTACTCCAGATTTGGCCTCACCAGTCCCTCGATAGCTGGCATTGCAAGGTATTTACATGCCAGATATGATAAACATTTGTTTGCCCCTTTGTGCTTTGGCCACCATTCCAGAGGACGTGCTTCCATGCTGATGACATTGTTAAAAAAAAAATGTTAATTACATTTGTGACTGAACTCCTTGGGAGAGAATTGTATGTCCCCTTGCTCTGTTTTATCTGCATTCGGCCATATATTTCATGTTATAGCAGTCTCATATGACGACCCAGCACATGTGATTCATTTTAAGAACACTTGCACTGCAGATTTGACAAAATGCAAAGAAGGTACCAATGTGAGGGTTCTAAAGCTAGCTACAGCACTCGACGCAAGATTTAAGAATCTGAAGTGCCTTCCAAAATCTGATTGGGACAGAACATGCTTTCAGGTGTCTTAAAAAAGCAACACTCCAATGCGGAAACTAAAGAACCCGAACCACCAAAAAAGAAAATCAACCTTCTGCTGGTGGCATCTGACTCATGATGATGAAAATGAACATGCATCGGTCCGCACTGCTTTGGATTGTTCTCAAGCAGAACCCGTCATCAGCATGGACGCATGTCCTCTGGAATGGTGGTTGAAGCATGAAAGGACATATGAATCTTTAGCACATCTGGCATGTAAATATCTTGCGACGCCGGCTACAACAGTGCCATGCAAACGCCTTTTCTCACTTTCAGGTGACGTAAACCAAAAGCAGGCAGCATTATCTTCTGCAAATGTAAACAAACTTGTTTGTCTGACTGGCTGAACAAGAAGTAGGACTGAGTGGACTTGAAGGTGCTAAAGTTTTACATTGTTTTATTTTTGAATGCAGGTTTCTTTGTACATAATTCTACATTTGTAAGTTCAGTTTTCATGATAAAGAGGTTGCACTATAGTACTGGCAGTAGGTGAATTGAAAAATACAATTTCTTTTGTTTTTTACAGTGCAAATATTTGTAATCAAAAATATAAAGTTAGCACTGTACACTTTGTATTCTATGTTGTAATTGAAATCAATATATTTGAAAATGTGGAAAACATACAAAATATTTAAATAAATGGTTTTTCTATTATTGTTTAACAGCACAATGAACCATTTTAATAGCGTGACAACCCTAATTTAAACTTATCTACAAGGTGTAAGATGTAGAAATCAGGACAGAGAAGGAACCTCTGTGTACGTATTTGAAAATAATTATAGGAGTTGCACCAGAATTCACTCAGCATAGTTAGTACATCTTTGTTGGCCATCATTAAATTAACACCTGTAGTATCTGACACTGTATAACAAAAGCTTCCCAGTCCTTAGAATAGTATACAGGTGTGAAATCTCACATATCTCTGTGTTAACTTGCTAAATGTTTATATGGTGACCACTAGCATATTGTATATTAATATGTTTAACTGTATTCATATATAAAAAGACAAACATTGACTGTGGACCATCTACAATAAGCAATTTTCTCTTTCAAAATAGACCTGGATCATTGAATTTCATTATACTTCAGGGTTTTTTTGTAAAATATGTTCAAACAGGAATTAATTCAGAGAAGTTGTATGGCTTGCATTGTGCTGGAGGTCAGATTGAATGATTGCATTGGTCCCTTCTGGCGTTATAATCCATGAATCTATTAATTTATTCTTGTGATGATTTAAAACAAGTTTGGCCTATTTAATCTCTAGGTTGAGCACTTTTAACGTGGGGAGTATTGGCTTTTGTATGTGTATTTGGGAGCCTATGTTCTGTTCCTTATGTTCTATGAATTGTGTGCGGTTAGCACGTATCAAGGATATAAGCAGCTATGTGTAGTCGTGACTTGCACCAATCAGGGACTGGGACTTTAACTTTGAGGTTTCAAATTAAACCTGTTCTTTGCCAGTTATTTTAAGGCATTCCAACTGTTGGCCACATGCCACGAAGGCTGTGGTTGCTTCCAATGACCATTTCTTTGGCCTGTAAAATTTAGCAAATTGAAAGAATTAATAAATATGAGACTTAACCATGGTTAACACAGCTCCTTCTCCTGCCCCTTCCCCACTTTTTTTTTGAACAGTTTATCACAAATATTTCTGACTCCTCCCCCCCTCCCCCAAAAAATTCAACAATAAAGGAAAATTCTGCTAATCCATCATTCTGAAACGTTATCTGGTTTTCAGCTGTTTTGGCAGCACAAGTATCAGCAGTCCAGTTATTAAAATGTTTCTGAAATACAAATCAAAACTTGCCAAATCTTGTGGAGTTATTCAAAATATCTTAAAGATAAACTTATCAGTTTGTAATTTTTAGGAACTTGTTTGTTTATGCATTGCAATATTCATCTGCATTAGCTACTCCCATAAATGGTTTGTGTATAAGACCAGTATGGCATTCTGTTTGTATGATGTACTATAGCTACAAGGTAGTCTGTAACAGAAGTCTTTTTTGGAGAATATTGATTGTTTTTACTGAGGGGTTTTTTTTAAAAAAGGAAGTGAGATGAACTGTGGGGAGGAATTTGAAGAACTTTGGAATGGAAGATCATAGAAAACTAAAACTCCAGTCTGTTTGCAAATCAATTTTATTATTTGTTTAGGTAGTTCATTGCTAACATTTGTGAAAATAGTATCAACCTCGGTGCACAGTGCTAGAAGCCTACATGCACTTTCTCACATCCAGCCATTTAATGAATAGTTTTGGTAGTTAAATTGCTGAAATATCTTGACATTTCAGTTAATATGGTTTTCTTGGTTAATATATAACCTGGGTGTTAAGTTATTTAAAATCAACATGTTATTTTTATTGTATTTCCATGCCTGCAGCTATGGCACTTGGTGGTATGTCTTCAGATCACGCAAGCTAGGAAAGCTTAGACTGGGTCAGTGTTTAGACTGGAAACCTCTGGAAAACCTACTTGATGTGGGGAACTGTTCTTGGTCATTCAATAGGTGACATTCTTCCCTCTGAGACAGTACTGAACCAATTCCCTAATCATAGTTTTAGGATATACTGTGCTAATGGAGTTTTTCCATCATTCCAGTTAAATTAAAAAATGTCTCATCTGTCACAACTGGCTGGTTAAATTGACCGTAATGAAGGAATTTGATATTTGACTTGTAGAATAAAAATTTTAAAATGTATGGTGCTGCTACTACAGCCATATTTTAATTACATTCAGTTTTAGGGCTAAGTGTTGTCTCTCCGATCCCTCTGTGATTTTAAAGCAATGTGTTTTGAAGGCAAACATGATAGACAGTTTCCTTTCCACTTTAACTTACTTTTCTTAAAGCTATAAAAAGCGAACACAAGGAGCAGTAGGAGAGAGAGAGATAAAAACATATTAATTCCTAAAAGTACTGGCTAACTACTGCACTGTCTACCAGAAACTTAGGTGGGTTGAAAACAGAACATGAACTCATTCCACTAAAACAGAAGAGAAAACTGTGTGTATGATAGGAAAAAATCCTAAAATTTTCCACTATGACCAGTTATCTGAACCTATTCCTTAAGAAGCCTTACCAACAGCCTCTTGCAGGTGACTCATATTGGTATGAAGATGTCTATCTACCCAGATACTTATATAAGTATCAGCACTGTACTGTCTTAGCCCCTCCCAAAATGTAAATAGGACTGCGCTCGCTCACTCTTTCTCTGTCTCCCTTCCATATTCTTTTGGAGACTTCAAATACGTGAGAAGTTCCAGTGCCCAACTCTGTATCCTTCTAAGAAGAAGAGGCTTAGCTGAAGACTTCAACCTTCATTGAGCTGGTCAAATGATGGGCTTTCTCCTGATCTATGGAAGGAGTATAGACACTTGCCAATAGCAGTCAGCTGAACTAGAACCTCCTTGAAGTGTTTGGATCCAAGTGTGCATGTGCTTTTTCTGATTAGAGATGCTGATGACAATAGACTAATCAGTGTCGATACCACAGCTGTCCCCAGTAAAGTGATCTTTCTAAGCCTTTTAACACTTCACTCTTTCACATGTCCCCATGAGAGAAATCAGTTTCCCTTTCCCCTTCCTCAAATGTCCATTACTGAAGATGACAGGTTTGGAACAGTGCACTCCGGTAGGAAAATATAAATAGTTCTTTCCACCTCCACTCCCCGCCCATCCCCACACACATTCAATAGGTACAGATGCATAATATATCCTGTACCATTAATATGGACAAACTAAGGGCATGTGTACATGGTGGAGTAATGTGCACTCTGGGGATGTGCTTTTTGTTGTGCATTAATTGATACTGTTTCAAACAGCACTACATTAAAGAGCACTAGAAAACTTTTAGTGCCCACCAGCAAGGTCTAAATGGACCAAGTAATGCGCAACATGTTAGTGGACTTAGAAATTACACCCTCATAGTGTGCATTACCTCACTGTGTAGACAAGCTATAAGAAAATAATTGAACAGGAATTCAAAAATCAATAGAACCCTGTTTAAAAACCTCTAGATTAATAACCTCACAAGAAAATCTGCACAACTCATACTTAAGAGGCAGATTTCTGCCAAGGAACTGGATCTGACCTGAGAAACAGAAAAATGGGATTGTGACAGTGTTATGCTGTGATGTTATTAAAAAGTTTTCTGTCAAAAGCACCAACTCCCAATGAAAATCTCTCCCTAAAAGCTGTGATGAATTAGTATGGGAGCTTGTAAATAATATATGATCACAGAATATTTTTCTGTTTTGTAAACCAGTTTCTTGTCCTCCTGATACTGAGATAATTAAATGTTTAAAAAGTACAGAGATTCGTATTGGAGAAGAGAGAGGACTAGAGATGCATCATCTGTGTAAAATTAGCAAGATTACTTGTTTGGCCATACTTGGCCAAAAAACACATTTGGAACAGCTGACCAAAATTAGGAACATAGCAGCATTCAGTGGAATTGTAAAATGTGAAAGGAATTTCTGTAGTTTTCTTTAATAAATCAAATACTGTTACAACTTCCAGAAATGCAAACTGGGGCTTTTTATGGGTGATAGAGGAGCTCGACGCTGTGGAGTGAGACATACTGAAGGGACAGTTGACAATTGGAGGCTCATTTATTCTTGCGTTGCTGCTGTGTCATTCTTGCACGTGATATCGGTTAATTTTTACCCAGTTGGATAAGGATTGCATGTGCCTGGTTATGACTAAAACAAAAACAGCCTTCCATTTTAGTTTAACATATTGTTAGGTTTAGATTTGCAGTTAGTTAAAGGAGGAAAATTTAGTGCTATAAGTGGCATTATTTTCTGTTTGGGGTTGGGATATTTGTGGGGAGGTAGGACAAAAGGTGCAAAGGAGAGAATATAATCTTAGGTCACAAACCCATAGCTATTTACTAATGTGTATTATCTGGGTCTGGTTTCTTCTTAATCAGTTTCAGTGTAGCTGAAAAATGGGTAATAACATATATTACATGAAAATAAACAAATATACTCATCAGAAATTGGTTACTATTTTCTTTCCTAGTAGTCTAGAATGTAATACACAAACAAATTGTGTATTTTTTGTAGGTGGAAGGGGAAAATAAGCATCTATTCTTATCCTTAAAAATTGATAGTTGTTGCACAACAGGGTGGAAGCAGGGATGTTGCATGTTTCTTGATATGTTTATTTTCACTTCTCTTTCTTTTACTGGTTCACATCACTGCTCATTCCCGCTCTTCCTGCATGATAATAAATGGTGCCTTTTCCTCTTCTTCCTTTTTCTTTCATTTTCCCACTTCTCCTCCCCCATTCCTACATTTTCACAGCATAATGTTTCTATGGGACATCCCATCAAGCAGTCCAAGCGTCACATTGACTTCACAGAAGAGGAGGCTGAGCTGACTCCTGTAAGTTATAACGTGTCTGTCTGTCTCTCCTTTTTGTGCGCCTGTGGGTATACCAGTGCCCCTTGTAATTAGAAACTGCATCAGTGATTTGAGCCTTATACATTAACACCTCAGCAATGGAGACTGTAGTGAAGCCTGTATCATAACCTGTAACTTTTTGCAGACTTCCTTATAGTTGATCCTTACCTATCCTCTAGCAATTAATTCCCAAATGTACTAGTTTGAGTAAGCTATTTACACTCTGTAGTTAAAACCGTGTGTTAAGCCTGATTGCTGCTAGCAAAGCTTCAGCCATTCCCAAGGAAGGGTGCAATATGAGATTTCTCCACTAGTTGCATTCTAGGATTTATAATAATGATACCTCGCTCTTATACAGTGCTTTCCATCCGTAGATCTCAAAGAGCTTTACAAAGGAGGTCAGTGGCATTATTCTGGTTTTACAGCTGGGGATGCTAAGGCATATGAAGGTCACCCAGCAGGCTAGTGGCAGAACCAGGACTAAAGTCTTCTCAGTATTTATTTTATAACAATAGAATAAAAGTATAAAAACTCAGTTTGGTAGGCAAGTCTGTCTACAGAATTTAATGTATTTAAACTTATTTACATTTTTTTAGTCTCTTTCAAATTAGACATTTTTTCTTCTGAAGAATAGGAAATACTATTACAATTTGAAATTACAGTACAGTGACCTTTACCCAGATTTTTTAAGAGTGTCAGAATGTGGGTTTTTCTTATGTCACTGTTTCTGGTCCCATCCCCTTTCTAAATTTTTATCTCTGAGAACAGATATGATTTAAAAATGGAATTGTAAAACATCTTTCTAGTTCTTGCAACGAATCTGTAAAGCATAAATTGCACAACAATGCCCTCAGCTGGCTAAATTAGGTAAACCATTTAGTATTCATAATATATTTTAATAAGGCTTGATAAGCCCAGAGAATCTTGTGAAAATAGAATATTATTTAGATTCGATACGTAGGTTTTCTGCTTCACTCATAAAAATAAAATTTAAAAAAAAAATCCAAAACCTGATCAGTCATGTTAGTCTTTGGAAAAACTTCTGGTGAAAAACCATTTATTCATAACCCCAGTGTTTTCCATGGGTGTTTTTCAGGATTCTTCCTTTTGGTAAAGTCATTGTAGAAGATAAGTTAGACAAGAGCACAGCAAATGTAGATATCCTAGTAATAGATGAATTTCTATATAAAAGGAATTAATCAGTCAACTGGATAATGGCATACGGTACTCTAGCTTTAGTAAAATTATTCACATGTATAGAACCATTACTCTGTGAATGAAAATATACAGAAAAACTTATGGGTTTTCTCCTCGCCACGCTAAGTAGGAACTTTTCTGTGTTAGTCATTTGGGTTTTTTGTTGTTCTTGATGGTCATTCTTTCTTAGATCTGTATATTGACTTAGTTCTTATTTTTTAAACATCTGATTAATGGCTTTACTGTTACTATTTATTCATGCAAAATTTGTGGTTAGGTTTTTTTTTGTCTACAATATTTGTGATCTTTGTCATTGGTAAATATCTTTTGCTCTGATGTGCTGTTGTTTTCCATCTGTCTAAGTAACAGACCAAGTGCAAACTTTGCAGTAAGATTACAGAATGGCTGGGCAGTGTGTAGCTCTAAACATCTTTTATGATTTTTTTTATAGTGTATTTGAAAAAATTGCTTTGTAAATTTCAATAGCCTTATGTTGTCACTGCAGTATATTTCTGTAGATTTGAATGCAGCAGCACTGACTGTATTTTAAAGGAAAAAGTTTAGTGGGGACCTCCTCCATTTACAATGTACATGACTTCATAAGAAATGTAGCAAGATGTTCTGCTGTTCCTGAGATCCACACATTTTCCATATACTGGGGTGAATCATTCTATAAAGAGACCCTTAAGAGGATGTTGTCTATCTAAAGCCTGTTTGAAGTTTCATATAGATTAAATCTACTTTGTAACAGAAAGCTAAGAATAGCAAGTTAGAGTAAGTTTTTAAGAAATTTCAGATGATTTGGGGGGGAAGAATTGTGAAATTTGCATCAAACTGTTAATTACGTATTGTCTATAGGACAGTGTAAAGAACATGTAAACTTATCTGTTGACAGTAGTACAGTATTTTAATATTTGGATAATGTAAAGTCTATAAATCTTTCAAATAATACATAATTAAATATAACAGATGTATTTAAGGATCATAATTTAACATAAGTTTTCATAGGTATATTCCACCTATTTCTGAATGGAGAGATTGCTCCATATAGTATCCTTCAAGTCTCTAACTTCAAAGGAGCAACCTCCTTAGATAAAGGAACTGATATGAAATAAGCAACTCATTTGCATTGCAGCCCTAGTTAACTTCTGGGTTTTCATGTCTAATAATAGTGTGTATGTAGGCTTGAAAGGATTAGTTTTTTGTCGGTAAATGTCAATTTCCCTGTATACACACAAACCAGTGAAAAAGTATTTCCATTGATCATCGAAATCTACTTTTGGGCAAAGTAAGAAAAATGTTGCTTGACAATTCTAATGTTTGATTTAAGGATATTTACTTTTTCGACAGGTGATGTTGACAATTTGTGATTTAACGGTTATAAAGCTATAACTTTTTGAATCTCAATGCCTACTGACATTAAATAATTGTGTGACCTTCCATGCCCCCTATTGTCCAATTTTTCCAGTGCTTTCCTGCAATTCTGAAAATTTAAATAGATAAAAATTGGGATAAAAAGCTTAAAAGCCATAATTTTGCACAGCTGTGAAAATTTAAATAGATAAAAATAGAAAAAAAGCTTAAAAATATATATCAATATCCGTTGAAATTATTAATTCTGCCAATCTTAAGTGTATGGCATGTTGTGTAGTAACTCTGAGCATCATATACTTGCAAGATGCAGTATTTTATGTGCATATTTTAAAAGCAGTTTTTTCTAAAGAATTCAGTTTGTAAATAAACAGGTTGACATACAGACATATTTTGTCTATATGTATAAATTTGCTACCCATGATGCACGTTTTAGACATTTGACTGGGAAGAAGTAATCCATTCCATTTGTGTGTGAAACACTTTAGTGTTTGTTGGAATTTCATACAGCCCTTTTTTTTTTTTTTTTTTTTTTAAACTTAAACTTGAAGTCTGTTCTCCTCTTGAGCCCTACTAACCTCAGGAATTAAAAACAGTCCATTGAGCTTATTAAAAGGAAACTGCCATTCTTTGTGAAAGGGGAGGGAAACTGTTTATTTTTGGATATTTGAAAGATTTTCTGCTGCAGTTCAATACACTTCAACACAGTACTTTCCAGTAATCATCATCCTCCTATGTGCAAGTCCTCTGAGTCCATCTGTTTTGTCTTGTCTAACAAAGACTTCCTTACAATTTTGTCTCATGTTTATTTTTGGGAAAGCTAAAACTCTTACTAGAATCTTCAGAAGTCTTAGATGATTCATAAATATCCCTTTGAGACAGATGGGAGTGTCTTTTTTGTTTTTGTTTATAAATTGAGATTAATATAAATATTTGCAGTCTCAGATCTGTTCTTTGTTTATAGCAAAGAAAAAATATGAGGCAGACCAACTCCATTCCTTTCTTTCAAATAAGTTAAGACTACCAAATTGTAACTGAGTATTTAGCTACCATGGAAGGAGAAATTGTCAATACCAGTACACAGGCAAAAGATTTGTGGTACAGCTAATAATGTTGCTTGATACATACATTAGTTTTAATTACATTCTTACAAGAAAACACTGAGTAAAATGGTACATATGACCTTTTATCTTATGTAGCTGTTAAGTGCATGTAAACAGTAGGGTGGAAGTGTTTTGTATAGAAGTTTATATTCTAAATGCTTGAAAACATGCTTGGTCATTCTGCACTGTAGTTATAAATGTTTGCAGTATTTGTGAATAGGAGCAAATAGAGTTGTAGCATTGAATTCTCTTCCTAGAATAGCATAAAAATCCAGTGTTTGTGGGGCGCGGGCTCTTTGAAAATATTATAAAATGCTATACCCAACAGCTGGTCCATGAACCCCTCCTGGTATGTAGGCCTGAAGATAATGGATGTGTCCCTTTCTTTCAAGGAAGGAAGGAATGCAGGAAATCTTTTGAAGTCCTAAAAGTAATTTGGAACAAAGTACATAGGACATGTTTTTATGAACATCAAGGCAAGCTGTTTTTTATTGAATGAACTATATGTGAAAAGTATTTTACATTTTAAAAATATATTTATTGAAATTAAAAGGAACTTAATGTCCATTTTATTCAAACTTAGCTCTTGTAAATAAAACCTGTGGTTGATTTGTAGAATGTGATGTGTTAACACATTTGCGTGCTTAAATCTATTTATTTATTTATTTATTTATTTTACTGCTTGTGTTTGAGATTAAAGTTTAATTTTGGTAGAGTTATTAGCGGTATCCCCTATTTCTGTATTTATTTGATTTTCAGATCTTTGGATTAGATTTGCAGTTAAGGGATTTTTATGCATGTGATAGCTTGCAATGTTTTTCATTTTTGTAATTTTAAGGGTTGTTGTGAAGGATATGGATTAGGTTTTTATAAATCTTTTATCGGATGAGAATATTTGGTTAGAGAATCTTGGTTTTGATTTGAATCATTTTTGATATAATGTTCATTTTATGGTATCTAAGTGCAACTTGTAAAGTTAGAACTTGCAAAAATTGAAATACTATTATTAACAAAAAACTTAATGTAGCTTGACTTGCCTGTTCAGAGAGAGAGAGAGAGAGAGAGAGAAAAAATATTCATTTTGTACATTTTCTGTTTTTAATTTCACTCATTTGTTTTCTTCTCACCATATGTTTCCTTTTGCATCTATCCCTGGCCTTTTAAAATAAATTTTAAAGAAGGAAAGTATTTAAAAATTGTTTGACAATTTATTCTTTATTGTGCAAAACATAGTGAGTTCCTTTTGTGTGTGTTGTAAACATGGCCCCTGAAAAACGAGTGCTTCTGGTAAGAAGATCAGCTACAAGCATATATAATGCTGACTTGTAAAATCAGTCGTCTTTCTTTCATTCTACGCTAAACGTTTTTGCGTTTTCTGTGATGGCCAAAACAAGCTACATTGGACTGCTTACACTAATTGTGGTGAGACCACACCTGGATACCTTTTGTGAAGAAATCCTGCAGTGAGATCCTTGCAGAAAGCTGTCATGGCCCTCATCAAGCTCCCACAACAGGACACTCACTAAGCTGCTTTTGGATTCTGCCACACTGGACCCCTGTACTCTTAATCTTCTTGAGTCTGAGCATAGTCCAAGCACTGCCTCAGGCTCTGGGTCGTCAGGCATACGCTCAGGATACAGATCCTTTGTCTAGCACCCCTTCGGAGACCCTGCAGTCCAACTGCCCAGGCCCTGAAACTGGTGCTGGCGCCTCCAGACTCTTCAGTAGCTTAAGCATACCCCTTACCGAGAACTCCAACCTTGTGTGCACTCAGGTTTTCAGTTCACATCTTCAAGGACAGTGGATAGTTGAAGCAAATAGACTTTGCAACAAGGTTCCAGAAGCAATCATTCATTAGTTTAGACAGCACAATACACAGATCCAGAAAAAAACAATAAAACCCCTATATGCCACTCTCAGCCTCTTTTCCTCACTGCTCTTGAGCGTTCTTTGAGGTTTGGTCAGAGTCTTCTAAGGTAGCCAGGATCTTTCCTCTCTCCTGCACATGGCTTCCAAATCATGGAATCTGTATGACCTCTGCGTTATGACCCTATCTCTTATAACTTTCAGTTCCCTTCCTCGGGTAACTTCCAGATCAACCTTGTCAGGTATTGTAGGTCCTCCACCAGATGATCCAATGCTTAGTTACCAGCCAGCTTGGTAGAACCAGTCTTTTTGGTTTGCCCACCTCTTTAGCACTCGGCTGTCTATGAGCTGAGGGGTGAAAACATTATTTATTGTACTACCCAGGTGGATTTATTCACATGCCAATGTATCTCAATAGTCCCTTCACCCACCCAGGTATGGTTACTTGACACACATTAGTGCATTGATCACCCATTCCTCACTCCTAGTGGGTGTCTCTGAAAAGAAGTTAACCTGTTGAGGTCAGGTAACAAGCAGCACAAGACTGAACAAGTAAACTGAGTCACACATTTTATAAAAATAATGCAGTAATGTCCCATATTGTTCACAGAAGCTAATACACCTGCTTATACCTTTACAGTGTGCAGTAGTTGACATAAGAGTTTGCTGACTCTCTAAAACTGCTTCACTGAAAGGAAGCAGAAAACGAGTATTTGAATATTTGCAGATATCTAATTTTATGAAGTTTCGTCTAGTGCACACAGCAGGATGAAGTTCTTCAAGAACGTTCCCACTCTTTCCATTGCATGTAGGATTTAATAGCTTCATTTTATACAAGAACTTGGGAAAGGGAAGTTAAGAAAATTCAGTCCAAGTAAAGAAAAGATCAGATGTCTTTAAAGAAAAGATGGTGTTTCAAAATGTTTACCTATAAATAAATCAAGTAGAGGGATTCTAGCCCTGTGTACACAGTGTGTACAATTTTTGGCTTGAATGAATACTTTGTGAAAGAAGCTCGGCTAGAAATACCTGACCATTTTACCTATTTAGCAAACTCTACGGACACTCTGCTTGACTTCGTCTTGATTACATGTACGTGAAGAAGTCATATTATGCCTGGTGTGTACTGACTAGAAAACATTAATTATTTGAGTATTCTAGATATAGGTGTGCAAATAGCATAACTAAACCAGAATGAATGTCTTCTAATGCAGTGCTTTAGCTCCCTTACTCCCCTTCTAGAAAGACCCTTTTCTCCTAACCATGCTCTGTTCTTCATTTTAATGGGAGGATAAATGTTGCAGGGAGGTAGGGGGTTGTCTTTAAATTAACCATTTTTCTTAATCGTCTCAGACTGTTTCAAGCCTTTTTAATTTCTAGTGTTCAATTGTATGCTACCTGATTGCAGTGTTACAGACATTACCCTTAAGGGAAAGAAATGTACTTTTTCTATTGGACTAACAGGAAATGTCTTTTAGTTATGGGAAACTGATTGGCCGTCTGTGCTAGGAGTCAATGAATCAACTATCACAGCAGGAAAAAAATTTAACGGAACACAGGATTGTATTGGCCACCTGGCAAATACTAAATATGGATACATTAAGAAATACTATATTGTGGCTGCGGTCTTTTTTACTATTTTGTCTAAATATAGTATTTAGACTCTAAAAGCAGTTGGGCAGAAATTTACTGCCACTGGCTGCATTCTACTTATTCTAACAAATTAAGTTAAAGTTGGATGGGCAAAGGATAGAAATATCTGATAATCCAGACATATTGGCTAAATGTATTAAAGATTTAGAAATATGAAAGAGTTACCATGAAAAGTTTTTGCTCACCCCTTTTGGAGTAGCAAGTTTTATTTTTATCTGTATGTCATAACTCTTACCTGGGTTTCTGAATTTTATGTCAGTGGTAATTCTAGATGTAAATTGTGCCTAGGAAAAATATGTTCATTTAGGATTATACTTAAAAGGATAATTTGTGTCAAGGGTTTGTAGGTCAAAATACTGACCTGCATTTTTGTAGCATAGAATCATAGAATTTAGAGAGGGGAAAATTGGATAATGAGTCATCTGATCCATCCTTAGGGGCCAATGCAGAATTGTTGCTATAGTGAATTTTTATTGCTTTATATCCAGTTCGTCTTGAAATGTCTCCAGCAATGAGGTTTCCATTACTGCTTTTGGACGGTTATTCCATAACTTAACAAATATCAATCTCAAAACATTTCTGATAGTTGAATTACATAGATTTTTAAGTGGTTTAAAAGTGAAGACTAAGTTTGCAGAGTGTATTTCTGCCCCATAAAATGGAACAAAAGTAATCTTGTAAATAATCCTTTTTACTTATTCCCTTGTGCCTACTACTCCATTGGACCACCCTAAATTATTATTCTCTCTCTGTGGTATTTACTCATTTCAAGTACTTGAAGAATGTTAAATTCACACACAGTTGTTGCTTTGCCAAGCTCCTTTGCTTAGCAAGGAGAATGCTCCCTGAGCAAATTTACACTTCCCTGTACCAGCCTGATTTTTAAGGTATATAGGATACGTCCACTTTTCTGCATAAAACAGAATTCCCCTTCTCTGTGACAGATACTACTGTAATTATGCTGGATAATACCTGCTATGATTGCCAATAGCATAATTGTGCTGCTAGGGCTCAATCTTGCAAGATATTGAGCTTCCTCAACTCTCGCTGAAATTAATAGTTGATTGTTATAACTAGCAAAATATTGTTCTTTTCTCTTATGAGAATGTCTGGCAATCCTACCCCAAATTAATCAGTAATGGAGGTGAGAAACCCCTTAAGCCATATACCCTGGCTACAATTTCCCACAGCTCAACCATTGTGCTCAACCATTGTGCAGGCCTCGTGTTATATTTTCAGCTAAACAATAAATACATAGAACTCCAGCAGTACCCTTTTCTGCTAAACTTTCTTTTCTTGATTCTCTGTGCTCTGAGGCATTTGGGCTTCTTTATGCCTTACTGTGAGCATGTGTTCTTGACCCCCACCCCAATACACACAGAGACAGCAGGCAAGATGGCCAGTGTGGGGAAGAAGGGTAGAGAAGAGGTGTCTCCTGAAAGGTGCTATTAACAACCTCGTGTCAAAAATTCCTTCCAAGAAACAGCGCTACCTCACTGGGGGAAAGTGAGGTCCCAACTCCCACCTGTCTGTGTCATTGATATCCAAGAAGGCTAAGGATAAACAGCCCTAGAAAAAAGGTGAAGTAGCATACTCTCTAGCCATGACGCTGCATCACAAAAGAAAGGGCGAGCTGGAATCCATTAAATCCAACAAGGACATTAGTGAGGAGCTTATTCAAACAGAATTCTTTGATCCTACGTTAAGAAATGTTATAGACACCCTTGAGCTCCATCCTGACCCAGCCAAGCTGAATAGGAAGTATTTCCCCATTTATTCACCAAAGAATTTGGTCAATCTCTTGATAAGGCAGTGTGATACATTCCATTCTTGCTGAGCAGAAGTTCTTAGGAAGGGCAGGAAACTTTGCAGGCAAGTCTTTATTTACATTTTACAACATTCCTATAGTTAAGCTTCACTTCTTCTGCAAGTAGTGTCTCTACGGGTGCTCCCCTGTAGTTGTGCTTGCGTCCCTGTGCTGCTGATTGGAGAACTTTGGTAGCAGTATCCGTTAGGCCCACACATGTGCAGTCTCTCCTTATGTTGCGCCACGAGGCTAGTCAGCTCATGCGGGCTAGTTCCCCCTCAGTTCCTTCTCAACCGCCCCTGGTTAGAGACGGAACTGTTCCTAGTCCATTAGGACCATTACTTTTGATTTGTATTTCTGTAGTTAGCTAGCCTCCTAGTTCTTAGTTGTAGTTCTAGCTGTAGTGTTTTCTCCTCTTATTTTCCCCCCCTTTCATTTTTGTAAAAATAAAATAGACTTTTCTGCTTTTTTTTCCCTTGTTGCGGACCCTTCCCTCAATGGGGTATGCCCCACTCACCAGACTTCAAGAAGTGCCTGTCTTGCAAAGAGGCGATCTTTATTGCAGACAAGCACTCCCAGTGCATTCGCTGCCTCGGGGAAGACCACATTCAACAAAAGTGTGATCTTTGCCAGGAAATCAGACCCCGGTCTCGTAAGGATAGAGAACTTGGATAGAAAATTATCTTCATGCAGGCGGCTTTCCCACCCTCTCTGGACCCACGCCACAAGTCACCTGGAAGATGTGAGTCTTCCCCAGAGCCTTCAACATATAAAGGCTGTGGGTCAAAGAAACAAATCGCTAGCCCTTTCACAAATCATCGAAAAAGAGCAGAAAATCCCCCACAGTGAGACCCAAGAGAGCCACGACGACACTGAGGGATAAGGACAGGAGTAAGCACTCCTCTAAAAGGGTATTACCGGTATGCAATTTTACATAGGTACCATCAGCACCTCATTTGGCACCAGAGCTTCCAATATGGACAAGATCTTCATCCTCCATGGTACCACCAGCAGCATCGAGTCAGTCGGCACTGCTGGAATTCAGACACTCTAGGGACCTTCATGTATCAGACATACTGGAATCTCCTCTTCTCGGTGTTGGGACTTCTGCACCAAGTCTTCGAACAGCATGGGAGTCTTCCCCGCGCTCTGTCATGCTCCTCCCGCTCTCTAGTGAAGGCTCAGATAGCGAACCTGAGGAGGCAGAATCACAGTATTCCTCCCAGGCTCCTTACAGTGCCTAGTATCAACAGGGTCCTCGAGCATACCCTCAGATAGCCCCACCCATGGGCACCACCCCCAATCTCTATGCCACCACCACCCCAGTGGCCATGCTGGGACTCTTGGGCTGCATATCGACACCGTGCCTCTCAAACTTCTTACCACTGAGCATTGCTCATAGGGTGGGGTGCACATCTAAATGGCCTTGCATCAAAAGACAAATGGTCACCTATGGAGATACCCCTTCACATCAACCACCTCAAGCTAAAGGCGGTCAGGAATGCCGGCACCCACTTCCTCCTACTGATCAAAGTATCACACAAGAGTATCTAACAGACAATCGACAAGGGGGAGCCAGATCACCCTCCCTTTCCATGGAGGCAATGAGACTATGGAAGTGGTGCATCTTCCACTGTTACACTGCCAAATTTACTGGTGGAATAGCTGCCTGGGTAAAGCATAGCAAAAGTTGCCCAAAAGGGAAAGCCATGTTTTACCAGCTCTAAAACCTGAACAGAAGACTTCATGTTACCTTTGTCTTACTGGCATTAAGACATTCAGGAGGGAGTCATATTTTGTCTTTGATCTGCTCTCTCATCTGGGAAATTTTAACTCTTGGTCACTTCCCAAATGGGGATGATTGTCAGACAAACTCTTGTAGGAGAGAGAAAACTTGGTTTTTCTGCGAATTTCTCACTTGTGAGAAATTTGGCAATCTGACCCATCCTTGTGGGGACTGTATTTTGAGAGAGAGGATAGCTGTACATGAAAAGTTTAATTTGTTGGCCATAGTTCAGGATTATCAGTGACACTCATTATGGTAAGGGTTTTTTCTGCAGTTTTGGAAGTCGTCGTCTTGGGAAAAGCAGCCAGGGTGCAAAGCTTGACCAGCATGTCCTGGTTCCATGACTGACAGTTCTATGCTGTCTTCATCTCTGCACAGCCGAAGCAGCAAGCCCAGTTGTATAGGATTTGCGTGATGTGGATAGGATTTTCAAAATTACATAAGTGACTTAGTAATGTAAGTCCCATTTACTCGTGCTCCTAGGTCACTTATGTAATTTTGAAAATCCTAGCCAGTATCTTGTAGAACAGAAATCAGTAACAGGTAAGAAAACATTTTCTTTAAGGGTATTTTATAATTGTTATGCCATTGAAAAACAGGTGAAGGGCAAGATGGTGTTTTTTAATAGCACAACTGCTTATTAAACCTTTGCTTTCCATCAAAAGCGTTTCTGGAATTCATTGTCTAGAAATCGTTAGAGTTTTATGAATGGGAGGAGTTTGTGTGGGGAAGTTAAGTGCAGAAGGTTTTTAAGTGTTTGCTTAAACTCTGCTTGTCTACTATAATCAACACACTATAAAATTACTGCACTGATTTCCTTTGACTTATTTTCTTTCTCTTTTTCTTTCTGCACAAGCACTCCTATCTGGACAGGGAAACATCCCTTCTTCTGAGAAACATTGCAGGAAAGCCTTCTCATTTGCTGACCAAGGTGATGCATCTTCTTTCCACCTGCATGTGACTTTTTCCTTGTTGATAGAATGCAGTTCCCACTTCTGGGTTTATAGGCTTGATGCTCACCCCTCCCTCCCTCCTGTCCCCCTTCCCCCCCCCCCCCAAAAAAAAAAACCCTCCAACACTTTTACTAGAGTGACTTTTCCTCTTGTCAGGCTGTTTTTAAAGGCTGTCTCATTTTAAATATACTCTATTGAGTTACTGCAAATATCCATCAAAGATTCCAAGATTTTGGAGAGCATGTAAGATTCATGCTAGCATTCTTGGCTAAAAAAGTCAAGTGGAGTCAAAAGTCTGTGGAGTCTGAAAGCTCTTCTGTTCTCCTCCCTTTTACAGGTATAAAAATCAAGCTGTGGGAAGCACATGGATGTTTTTTCTCATACGGCCAGAAAACAATAACATCCTTCAAATGAATTAAAATTACTAGCAACAGTTTGTCTTCGTATAGAAAGAAAGGATCAAATTTGCTATTTTGAATGCTCTTACTTGGTGTAATCTGGAAAAAACACCCTACTGTAAGAAAAGATGCTTAGAAGTCTCTTATGGACAACTCCTAAATTATTTCCGTAACATAGAAAAGAGCCGGTAACACCCCAAGAGGCACTCCTTGCATTTTAATATATTGCTGTCAACTTTCTGGCACTGTTTATGTTGGGAATCATAATTACTGTACCCCTGTAGTTTGGAATTGTTATATCAGAGGAGATGAAGGGTATGGACTCTGATTCTATTCAGCAATGACCAGATTGGATGAGTAAGACTATGTAGTTTTGTCTTGAGAGACTTGCAATCCATTATATCAGAGACAGACTTCACTAATGTCCACCTTCTGTGCACCATTTCTTTGATTATTTAAAAAAAAAAAAAAAGTTTAAGAGCTCCTAGGGAGAAGCTGGGCAAATCTGAAGACCAGGACTATATGTAGATTATGGCAATATAGTAAAGCAACAAGGGCATATTTGCTAAATAGGTAGGCTTAGGCTGTATTTGCCAATTATACTTTAGAACAGAGGTGGGCAAACTACAGCCTGTGAGCCTTTATAAGCTGGCCCGCGAGCTTCTGCTCCAGCCAGGGTGCTGGGTCGGGGGCCACACCACACCACACGGCTCGATTCTGCTCCAGTTGGGTTGCAGGCCGCACCACGCGGCTTGGTCCTGCTCTGGCCGGAGTGCTGAGTCAGGCCACACCACACGCCTCAGCCCCAGTCCGGCCAGGGCGCTGGGTTGGGGGCCGCTCCGGCGCTGCAGCTGGGGCACTGGGTCACAGGCTGCACCACACGGCTCGGCCCGACTCCAGCTCTCCAGCCAGGGCGCTGGGTCAGGGGCTCCAGTGCTCCGGTTGGGGTGCTGGGTCATGGCCTGCACCACGCAGCTCGGCCCCGCTCCAGCCAGGGCGCTGGGTCAGAGGCTGCACCACATGGCTCCTGGAAGCCATGACATGGCCCCGCTTCGGCTCCTGTGTGCTCCAATGGCCCCCTCCGGCACTCCAGTGAGAGCTGCAGGGGCGGTGACTGCGGATGGGGCAGCGTGCAGAGCCGCCTGGCTGCGCCTCCACATAGGAGCCGGAGAAGGGACATGCTGTGATTCCAGGAGCCGCTTGAGGTAAGCGCCGCTCGGAGCCTGCACCCCTGAGCCTCTCCCCACGCCCCAACCCCCTGCCCCAGCCGTGATCCCCCTGTCGCTCTCTAAACCCCTCGATCCCAGCCCTGAGCACCCTCCTGCACCCCAAACCTCCATCCTCGCCCCACCTCAGAGCCCGCACCCCCAACTAGAGCCCTCCTGCACCCAACCCCAATTTTGTGAACATTCATGGCCCGCCATACAATTTCTATTCCGCAATGTGGCCCTCAGGCCAAAAAGTTTGCCCACCCCTGCTTTAAAACTACTGTTTTTTCTAGTAAGCTATACTTGTGTTAACACTTTTTTTAACTGGCCAGCAGCTATCTGTTTTCCTGAGGAAATTTATTCCAGCTGCTATGTAGTAAAGGAACTTTAACAGCAGCCTAGAACAAAGGTCATTTTTCTGCTCTTTCCCAACCCTCTCCTCTTTTACCTTTTTAAAACCACTTTACAGGTTTGGATGCATGAGAATTAAGAAATGTGGTGGCATGGGCAGAAACCTTGAGTGTGCCTCTTCCCCCCCACCCGTCCCCGCTCTCCCAGTTTCATGTCTTTCCTGCTTCTGGTGGATTGTATACTAGAAAGGTGTTCATGTGTACACACTTGCCAAGGCATCAAATGAAAATGTGCATGAAAAGTGTTTATGCCACTGAGAGATGTTATCTAGTTTTAGATAAAGCAATACATTTAAAATTATTGTCAAGCTGCATTTTAAATTGTACACTCTTTTTGGCTGGGAAATTTTTATGTACAGATTAATATTGCCAAAGTGCATTTGATTATGATTTCTTGCTTGCACATCCTTTAAAGAGAAACTTTCTGGAGACAACTTTCAAATATTAAACTAAAAACATTTACTGGATTCCATTTCATGTTTTATGAAATCATGTCTACCGCATTCACTTAAATGAAGTGTGAACTTCATAGCTTAAATAGTACCACTTAATTGCTAGCTTTATTAAATACAGATAAGTTTTTCTTTTAAAAAAACCCTCCAAAAATAAGGAATTCATCTGCAAAAAACTACATTAATGTACAATAAAATGTAAGAAGTCAAGTAATGGAAAAGTTAAGGTTCTTGGAGTAACATTAACTCACATTGCACAGCCTACTTCTTTGTGTTAAAACACAGAACATATTTAATTACAAATTTAACAAGGAATTACGAAATAGCATTATTAAAGAAACCTTTTAACTTTTGATTCCTTGGGTTTTTTTCAGTTTTAACTGTGCTACTTTAAGAAATTGCATTAACATAGGTTTTTTGTATAACAGTAATATTCAGATGCAGTTGAAATTCACTTATTGAGAGAATCACTACAAGTTGCCAGTTTTGAAAATAAACAAGAAAACCAACAAAATAATTTAATTATTCAAGAACACTATATCACAGTGTAGCTTAGTTTTTTATCTATTTCTGTTCACTGTACGCCAATATATTTGTATTAATAAGATATCACTAGCTATTAGTGCTTTGAGAAGTAGAGCAAAGTTGATTTTTTTGAGAACTATTGGGATTCTGTATTTGTGATGTGATAATTAGTGATATTCTTCTGTAACTAGATGCAATTTCAATAAGATTCATTGTTTGAAATAAACTTCTTTTAGGCCTCAATCATACAAATACGTGCTTGCATGGATAGTCACACTGAGTCTAGGACCTTAGTAAGTTGTGCTGCTGTTTCCAATTCCAACAGGTTCTAAACTATTTTAAGTTCATATTTTAGGTTTGTTTACAATTGCATGGGAAATGAGTTGCTAATGCTAAATGTGATTAGATTGATTAGTATGTCATATTTCTAAAATGTAGACAGTTGTGTACAACAGTTGTCAGTTTATGTGGTTGAATGGCTTGCAGGTGTATTCAAATATATTACTGTCACCTGTCTGTCTTCTCATGAAAATATATCTCACATGGAATGAGAAATGTAGTTAGCTCAGTACACTGTCTGGTTGCATAGGTTTCTTGTTTGTTAACCCTCTTTGTCCCTTGTGCCCAGGTTTGTTATTTTATGGTTTGTTTGGCTGGGAAGGGGAAAAGAGGTAGATTGATTAGAGTTTAGCAAACTTTGAAAAATACCAACTTTAATACAATCATACTTCTAAAAAAAATCATAATCCAATTGTACTTTGGGAAAAAAATCATGACAATACATAATTCCCCACCCTGCATTAATGAAGCATTACATGCCAAATCTGCTATACTGTTCTTGACATGTCAACTAGTTTAAAAGAAAAGCTCTGTTTAATAACTAAAGAACAGTCCTAACTATTTTTTAAAAAAATCATATTTAGTTTTGCTTTGATTTTTCTTATACATGAATTTCAATCTTCTTTAGCATTTGCTGCTCGTAAATAAGATCTTTTTTAGGGAAATTACAATTTTAGAATTTAATTTCTAATAGTTTTAGTCTAAAAGTTAAAAATATTGCAATATATAATCATCAACATGGATTTGTCAAGAACAACTCATGTCAAACCAGCCTAATATCCTCCTTTGACAGGGTAAGAAGCTTTGTGGAGGGCGGGGAGCCCGGGAATAGCAGTAGATGTGAGATCTCTACTTTAGCAAGGCTATTGATACTGTCTCATATGACCGTCTCATAAACAAACTAGAGAAATATAGCCTAGACAAACCTACTTATAAGATGAATGCACAGCTGATTGGAAAAGGCGTACTCAGAAGAGTAGTTACCATTGATTCAAAATCAAGCTGTAAGAACATATCAAGTGGAGTCCCGCAGGGGTCTGCCCTGTCTCTTCTTCAGATCTGGGAAAGGTACTCCCAGCCACACAGCAGAATGCAAGGTGGAACAGATTGTTTAACATAAGTAGTTAGCACATATTGTAAAGTATCAGAGGGGTAGCAGTGTTAGTCTGCATCTGTAAAAAGCGACAGAGTCCTGTGGCATCTTATAGACTAACAGACGTATTGGAGCATAAGCTCCCATGTAGATTGGTCCAGGCTGAGGTTGATGGTGGGATGGAAGCTACTGAAATCGTGGTGGAATTCTTCCAGAGTCTCCTTCCCATGGGTCCAGATGATGAAGATGTCATCAATGTAGCTTAGGTAGAGAAGGGGCGTGAGTGGACGAGAGCTGAGGAAGCGTTGTTCCAGGTCAGCCATAAAAATGTTGGCATATTGTGGGGCAGTGTGGGTGCCCATAGCGGTGCCACTGGTCTGGAGGTATATATTGTCACCAAATTTGAAATAATTGTGCGTGAGGATAAAGTCACAGAGCTCAGCAACCAGTTTTGCTGTGGCATCATCAGGGATACTGTTCCTGACAGCTTGGATTCCATCTGTGTGTGGGATGTTTGTGTAGAGAGCCTCCACATCCATGGTGGCTAGAATGGTGTTTTCTGGAAGATCACCAATGCATTGTAGTTTTCATTCACCTGCACCTCCACCAATGTAATATATGCCATCATGTGCCAGCAATGCCCCTCTGCTATGTACAAACTGGACAGTCCCTACGTAAAAGGATAAATGGACACAAGTCATATCAGGAATGGCAATATACAAAAACCTGTAGGAGAACACTTCAATCTCCTTGGACACACAATAGCAGATTTAAAGGTAGCCTTCCTGCAGCAAAAAAACTTTAGGACCAGACTCCAAAGAGAAACTGCTGAGCTTTAGTTCATTTGCAAATTTGACACCATCAGCTCAGGATTAAACAAAGACTGTGAATGGCTAGCCAACTACAAAAGCAGTTTCTCCTCCTTTGGTGTTCACACCTCAACTGCTAGAAGAGGGCCTCATCCTCCATGATTGAATTAACCTCATTCTCTCTAGACTGATTCTTGCCTGCATATTTATACCTGCCTCTGGAAATTTCCACAACATGCATCTGACAAAGTGGGTATTCACCCACGAAAGCTTATGCTCCAATACATCTGTTAGTCTATAAGGTGCCACAGGACTCTTTGTCACTTTTCACATATTGTAAGGGACCATTCAAGGTAGAGTGAATGGTCATCATAGGAGAAAAAGAGGGAGGGGCTAATGGGGTACAGATTAAGCCATAAATTCAGTGTCTCTGTTCAGTCTGTATTGCAGAGTAATGAATTCAAGCTCCCAGACTCTTCTTTTGAAAGTATTGTGCAGGTTTTCTTTGAAGATGAGGACTATTAAGTCAGATATGGAGTGATCGGTTTGTGAAAAGAGTCTTGAAGTACATAAATTATGAAGCGGAGTGTGATAAATTGTTCTCCTTAACCACTGAGAACAGGACAAGAAGTAATGGGTTTAAATTGCAGCAAGGGAGTTTTAGGTTAGACATTAGGAAAAACTTCTTAACTGTAAGAGTAGTTAAGTACTGGAACAAATTATCTAGGGAGGTTGTAAACTATCCATCATTGGAGGTTTTTAAAACCAGATTAGATAAACACATCTGTCAGGATGGTCTAGATAATACTTAGTCCTGCTTCAGTGCAGGGGACTGGACTAGATGACTTATTGAGGTCCTTTCCAGTCCAACATTTCTATGATTATAGGCTACTGTTTCATCTCTGGAGCCAATCCTTAAAGTTTCAAATGAAAATGAATTTAGTAATAGAAACCGCACATACTTAAACATGTTTATCATAAAACCACCACACAGTCTATCATGGTTCTCTGCTAAGGAATCATTTAAGACTAGAATATCAGAAAAGATAATTATGGTGCACTGGCACAGGTGTAGTCGAGCCATGAGGCCTGATTCTCCAAAGCCTTGGTCTTTGTGTATTCACGTGCACCTGTGCAAAGTAGGTGTAAAATGCTACCTTTTTGATAGGTGTGTACTCACGTGCACATGTACAACATGCAGCAGGATGGAAAATCGGGCCCCTTGACTTAAGTAAAAAGCCAAATTGAACATGTTTGCAGCCTCTGTACAGAAATAAAGGTTTATGGTTGAGTTCATAGATACCATTGTAAAAGCCAGAAATTGCTCAGTTTCTCAAAATTGGTCTTAAAAATATATAAAGGGTCCATCTTGCTCTTATCTTGAGGAGCAGCCCAGAGCATAAAATGATTAATTGTAGAACCTTACTCTTCCAAATTAAAAAAAAAAAAAATCTTAATAGAGCTTTTCTTTGTTTTTGAATAACAAGTGTTTTGTGGATGAAAACAACCAGGACTAAGAGGTAGGATGAATACTCTAAAATTCTGGAATTGTATGTCATTTGGTTAAAGTTTAAAAATCTTTTCAGATATCTTACTGTTAGTTTTTGTTTTTTTCCCTTTTTTCTAAACAATATATTCTGGTATAACCTTTCCTAGTTATGTGATACCATCTTTATGATAAATTAAAATGAGTCTCTCGCTAGCCTAATAAAAAGCGTTGTTCTTTGTCTAATTGAGTTTTCAGCTAATGTTTCAAACCCCAATTATTACTGCTCTTGTCAGCTTATTGGCTCCTCTTATTGAAAAAGATTATGTTTCTCACAAGCAAGTCTATACCCCTCCACAGCTGTTGCCATCTCTACTGTGTAGTATAGAAGTACAGTCTGAGAATGAGGGGACAAAAGTGGCTAAGTACGAGTAAGACAAAGTCGCCTAGGAAGGAGCCACTCCAGAGGATGAGAATAACAACAATGGCTTCACAGAAGTGAAAAATGCCAGTAACAGTGTTACTCCTAATGAAGTGCTGCACAGATTTGAAGATGGATGAATCTTTGTCAGTAAATAAAAGGCAACTTCATCCAAACAGTGTAACAGAGAAGCGGCTTAGTGATTTTATTTGTAGAATGAAATGATAAAAGAGTTAATCGCTGTAGTTGGGGCTGTCTTTCCGTCATTGTGCTACTTTTGCTCTGAAAGCAATCTATTTTTGAGAAGGGACTGACAGAAGTATTTTTAATTGTGTGACTTTCTAATTATGAGTTCTACAAAGTGGTTTATGTGCTTCTTAGACACTTCACGCTATAGTAATCCAAATCTTAGAATTCTGAAATTTGAAACCTGCAGGCAGAGGTTCTGCAGAAGTGGTTTCTTGTTTCAGCAGATCACTTCAACTCTATTGCAATAGTAATATTATATAGGCTGATTGCTGGAGATTGAAAGTAAGTATTAGTAATGTTGCAGTATACCGGTTTCTTTATGAAAAGCAATTAAGAGCTAGAATGGATTCAGATTCCTTGGGTTTTTAATGTGCTTTAAATTGTAACAAACTTAGATTTTTAAAAGGAAGAGTATCAAAGAAGAAGGTTTAACTTCTTACATTTGGTGATCTGAACACTTTTTCCTCAAAAAAAAAAAAAAAAAAACATAGTATGGAACATGGATGAAAGGTGTAGTGTGCAAGTATTGAGCTATTTCCAAGCGGTTTAACATGTTAAAAGCTTCCTTAACAGACTGGAATAGCGTGGAATACTATTTAATGGAAGTGTCTGTAACAGTAAGCTATGGTATCTCTCATTGTGATGTTAACTTTGATAAACTGAAAATCTGTTGGATGTGTTTAATTGTACTGTTGGCAAATATGGTATGAGCTGGGACTGTCATAAATCTTTGGCAAATTAAAGCATTCAGTAATTGATGGATGCAAAAGAAAAAAGTAGAATGCAAAGGAATGATGCAATATTGGCTGGCAAAGTGCAGAAAAACAATTGTATTCTGTCTTCAAAGCCACAGGGTCTGATCTGTGTGTATATCAGACAGATACAGGAAGTCTTTGCATCTTAAAAGTAGTCGTTTTTTTCAGCATCAATGATTGTTCCTTTAATTTCCACAGTAGCGGTTGTTGCCAGTGGGGGAAACTAGTATTCCTTCTCAAATTCTACCCTATGGTAACCTCATAATTCAAAGCTTTGAAGTCCTAAAATCAGACTGACATTTGTTTAACTGGTATGCTGTATCCCCACAGGAAGAGCAGGCTGCTAAACTGAAAGCTGAGAAGATCAGGGTTGCTTTGGAAAAGATTAAAGAGGCACAAGTGAAAAAGGTAAGCTATATTTATATTATTTTACATGATGCCTAGGTAATCCTTATTGAATCAGAAAATATGGGTTCAATTCTGCTCTTCTCTGTTAATTACCCTTAAACTATTTTAATAAAAAAAAGACTTCTTTTTACGTTCAGTTTTTCTTTTGAGGGACATTGCTCTCTGATCTGTAGTTAGATTATTCAAATTTTAAGTAACTATTCTATTCCTTTTCTCATCCAGTCAGGGCTTAATCAAGAACTTGCACTATATGATGTGGCATCATGTTTTTCTAAGTAGCTTATTCTACAGCCAGATACAGATTTAAAAGACTTTGGCAATGTGCATTCACATCTGAAACAGAGATCCAGCCTTATTCAGTTGTCTTTGCCTGTTCAGTAGCCTCACATTTCAAATTGTCTTGTCCTCTTTATAGACTCTCATTCAATATACTTGTATCAGGCTCTCCAACTTCCAGTTCGCAAGATACAAACCCTCCTTTACTTAATAATAATAATAATAATAATAATAATAGGCAGAAGAGTAGTGATTGTAAAACATAGACAGTGTTTGATGCTATGCAGGGCCGGCTCTAGGTTTTTTTGCCGCCCCAAGCAAAAAAAAATTTTGGCTGCCCCACACCCCAGCCCTGGGCTCTTTTCTCCCCCCCTCCACCTCCCGCACCCTCTGCTGCCCCAGCCCTGGGCTCCCCCTGCCGCCCCAGCCCTGGGCTCCTCCCCACCACTGCTGACTCTACCCATTCCCCCCTCATCCGGCGCTGGCAGGGTCAGAGTAAGCAGCGAGGCTCCCGGACGTGCCTCAGCCCAGGGTCCCTCAAGCCAGGGCTCCTGTCTCCAGGACCGGCTGGGACCCAGGAGGGCAGAGCCAGGGGACCGCCCCGGCAGGGGGCTGAGGAGCTGGGGCAGGGCAGCCCCAGAGGGAGCGGAGCCCCGGAGAGCGGGACGTGGGCCCCGCACGGCAGCGCCCCGCCCTCTATGGCCCCGCTGCTGCTTCTGGCAGCCCTGCCACAGTCCCTGGGCAGCTCAGGCTGCTTCGCCCAGCCCCGGCTGCAGCACTGGGGGGCGGCTGCCCTCCAGCACCTGCAGGCAGCTTAGTGCCCGCGGGGCAGCCCCCAGCCCGAGTGTCTCTCGCTTGGAGCCTGCCCGGCCCAGCCACAAAGTGCAGGCGCTGCTCTCACGGTGCAAACCACAGTGGCCCCAGGGCGCCCCCTGCGCACGATGTGCTGCTGCTGCCAGGGCCGGCTCTAGGCTTTTGCCACCTGAAGCGCAAAAAAAAAAAAGGCCGGAATGCCGCCCCTGAAAATGTGCCGCCCCAAGCACATGCTTGGTTTGCTGGTGCCTAGAGCCGGCCTTGATGCTATGTCAAATGTAGTAAAGATGTTGCCTCCAAATTTAGGGACACTGTCAAGTAATTTAGGGCCAATATTTAGATATGTTTAATAAATCTGTATCTCTTAATATTAACAGGATAATGTCCAGTATTTAAATCCCTGAAAAATGTTAATATTTAAACATGCCATATTTAATATTTGCAAATCAAATGCTACAACTTTGTGCTAGAGTGTGAGAATTCAGAACAAATCAACTAACATTTTTTAACTTTGCAAGCTGAGTGAGGTGCGAAAAAAGTAATCAATAGCATAAAATGTGGAAACAAGATTCTAACATTCTTTGTTTTATTATATTAGTGTAGGCAACAGATTAGATTGAGGTATAATTTTTATATGGACACTGCCCTCTTTTTAAAGTAATAGTGAAACAGCAGGGAATTAGCAGTTAAGTTTTTTAAAACAGTGCTGCTTTCTCCACACACCTTCCAAGTCAGGGCTGGCTCCAGGGTTTTGGCCGCCCCAAGCAGCCCAAAAAAAAGCTGCGATCGCGATCTGCGGCGGCAATTTGGCAGGAGGTCCTTCGCTCCAAGCAGGAGTGAGGGACCGTCTGCCGAATTGCTGCCGAATAGCTGGACCTGCCGCCCCTCTCCGGAGAGGCCTCCCCAAGCACCTGCTTACCAAGCTGGTGCCTGGAGCCGGCCCTGTTCCAAGTAAAGACAATTTAAAATAGAGAACTTTTTGCTTGTTTGTTTGATTGCCCCATCAGTGAAAGACTAATATTTATGCAAAATGTGGGAGAAAGTGGCGGAAGTCTTATGACTTGCAAATTTTTAAATTAAAGCTATATGCTACTTGCATTGCCCATCATAATTGGAAAGACACTTGTATTGTGTTCCATGTATTTATGTATAATTGTGACTTTTTAATCATACTTAAGACCTGAATTCCTTGTATGGCTCTCATACTATATATTTTAAGTGTGTTGGGTTTTTTAACTAAATAGGGATGCTAAAATACTATGGACATACCGTACTCTGGAGATGAGTTTTCAAATATTCATGTACTTCGACCAGTAATATGATTCACTTCATGCAGGTTTAAACTAGAGCAAGGGTCGGCAACGTTCGGCACGCGGCTCGCCAGGGTAAGCACCCTAGCGGGCCGGGCTGGTTTATTTACCTGCTGACGCGGCAGGTTCGGCCGATCGCGGCCCCCACTGGCCGCGGTTCGCCGTCCTGGGCCAATGGGGGCGGCGGGAAGTGGCGCGGGTCGAGTGATGTGCTGGCCGCGGCTTCCCGCCGCCCCCATTGGCCCGGGACAGCGAACCGCAGCCAGTGGGGGCCGCAATCGGCCGAACCTGCCGCATCAGCAGGTAAATAAACCGGCCCGGCCCCCTAGGGTGCTTACCCTGGCGAGCCGCGTGCCGAACGTTGCCGACCCCTGAACTAGAGTAAATGGTGAATTCTCTGTAACTTGAAGTCTTTAAATCATGATTTGAGGATCTCACTAACTCAGTCAGAGGTTATGGGTCTATTACAGGAGTGGGTGGGCAAGGTTCTGGCCTGCAATGTGCAAGAGGTCAGACTTGATGGTCATAATGGTCCCGTCTGACCTTAAACTCTGAGTTTATATGCTTTTTTTGTTGGTTTTGACAAAGTTAGTTAGGAAAATCTAGATGCTAAAAAAATGAAAAATACAAATTTATGAGCAATAGCAACAATACACAAAACTCTCCTTTTATATCATTTTCAATTAATAACAACACGTTAGCCTTGCATTCTTTTTTTTCATAAGAATGAAAACAGTAATTAATAAAAATTAGTCGTCCGGTAGATCAATGGAAATAAATTATCATTGTATCAATTTTTAAAAGAGCAATGCGTAAAATTTCATATGAATTTATACAAGGCATTTGTGCTTGCATCTAGTTGCTTGAGACAAGCTTGTGTGAAGACAAGTTTCTTTTTTTGGCAATATGTTGGGTTTTTTAATGCATAACTAAAATAAAACTACATATTGTAGATTTTTTTCCTTTTACAAAAGGAACACGACGTTTTGATGAGTGGGTTTTGAAATGAACATCTAGCTATTAAATATGGCTCTTTGCATCTTTAAGGGAGAAGGAATTGATTTTGATATAAACTCTATATGAGCTAAACTTTATTTTTGTAATTTAGGTTCAATAAGAAATATATTTGGGAAATTAATCCCTGTTATTTTTCTTCCCCTTCGGGTCACAGCTGGTAATCAGAGTTCACATGTCTGATGATAGCTCCAAAACTATGATGGTGGATGAGAGACAGACAGTAAGACAAGTACTGGACAATCTGATGGACAAATCCCACTGTGGCTACAGTTTAGACTGGTCACTGGTAGAAACCATATCTGAATTACAAATGGGTAAGTAAACATGTTAATAATTTTGATTCCTACTTTTTATCTTATTATCAGTTCACTTAGCATTTGTCCATATGGACTTCATACTAATTTAAATATTATTAATCCATAAAACTGTTAGTGTTCATCAGCCTCTGGAATAAATTTTCATCATTTTGATTGTCGGTTATGTTTAGAGTTCTGCAACCATTTCTGACTTTAATACCTTGTACCTGTATTCACTTAAAATCTGTCTCTTTATAGTTAAATGAACTCCAATTAAAGTAGCAAACCGTTGTACATTGACCCCTTATTAGGACAACAGGCCTCTAATAGCTGAACTGTCTAGGAGAAGGTTGGACAATGCAGAACACATATTTGGAGGGGGCGGGAAATTTGGAACTGGGCGTGTGTTGGGGTCACCCTGAAGGTAGTAACCAAGGCCGCTGGAAACCAGTGTGTGGCTGGTATGTTGCTGACAGGCTGATGGGGTCAGAGTTGCTGGATCAGGGGTGTAGATCTATAAGGACACTTGGGGTGATCTGCATGCTGTTTGTGAGCAGCCCAGATTGGGAGCTACAAGAGCAAGGACACCTAAGGTTGCATGGCAGGTGGTGACAAAACCCTTCTGGAGGAAATTCACAAGACATCTCACACATTCCTGGATATTTTGCAGAATGTGGGATCTAGTAGAGTGATGCTGCTCATTAATGAGGCCATCCTAGAGCCTGCCAAAGTCACGTGTCATACTCCAGCAACATGCGCACCTACTCTTAAGAGGGCAGAAAAGAAGTTGTATGTCCCAGCCAAGGGGACAGTTTTTGTTCTCTCATCCTGTCCCAAACTCTTTGGTGGTTCAAGTGGCCACTGAAAGGAAAAGGAAACACCACACAAAGCCCACTCCTTCAGATAAAGGGGCCAAATGTGTGGACCTACTCATAACAAATATTTTCATCCACCAGTCTGCAATTACCTGGCTTTGTTGTCAGTGTGATTGTATCAGTGTCTCTAAAATTTTGTAATTCAGAGACAAGCTCCCTCAGTAGGATAGCAGTCAATTTCAAGTGCTTATCGAGGAGGGTAGATTGGTGGCTAGAACATCCCTACAGGCTGCAGTTGATGCAGCCTCAGGATAATGGCAACTATCGTGATGTGTCAGGAATCCTGACTTGCCTCAGCGAAGTTCAATCCAATGTGAAGGACTTGCCCTTTGACGGAAATAACTTATTTAGCTAAAAGACTGAGCCCTGGTCTACACTATGAGTTTAGGTTGAATTTAGCAGCGTTAGATGGATTTAACCCGGCACCAGTCCACATGACGAAGCCATTTTTGTCGACTTACAGGGCTCTTAAAATCGATTTCTTTACTCCTCCCCAACGAGGGGATTAGCGCTGAAATAGACATAACCGGGTCGAATTTGGGTAGTGTGGATGCAATTCGACAGTATTGGCCTCCAGGAGCTATCCCAGAGTGCTCCATTGTGACCACTCTGGACAGCACTTTGAACTCAGATACACTAGCCAGGTACACAGGAAAAGCCCGGGGAACTTTTGAATTTCATTTCCTGTTTGGCCAGCGTGGTGAACTCAGCAGCACAAGTGATCATGCAGTCCCCCCAGAATGTTTCTACGCTCCCTCTATCATTCTCCGTCCCGGAGGTTATCACAGATTAGAAGGTGGAAAAAACGCACTTGCGATGACACGTTTTCTGAGCTCATGCAGTCCTCCCGCACTGATAGGGCACAGCATAATGAATGGAGGCATTCAGTGGCAGAGGCCAGGAAAGAATTGCTGTGTTTGCTTAACGGCAAAAGTATCATGCCTCGCTAGCGATCCTGCCTGAGCCAGGTGGCTGTGTCACATACACTCCGCGCTGTCACCTTGGGCGGGGGCATGACCGCTTTGTGAGCAGGAAGGCCCTAGATAGACATTGCATTAGGTAGCTTCTGTACAGGGCTGGCTCCAGGCACCAGTGCAGCAAGCAGGTGCTTGGGGCAGCCAACGGAAAGGGGTGGCACGTCCGGGAATTTGGCGGCGGGTTCCTTGGTCCTTCTCGGAGGGAAGGACCTGCTGCCGAATTGCCGCCGAAGAATGAAGCGGCGGCGGTAGAGCTGCTGCCGGAGTGCCGCCGATCGCGGCTTTTTTGTTTTTTCTTTTTCTTTCCGCCTCTCTCCCACCTCCCTCACCCCCCACTTCAGGCAGCAAAAACGCTGGAGCCAGCCCTGCTTCTGTAGCTGGAGAAAACATTCCTGTGCATTCGGCTAAGTCTGTGGCAAAAAAAGAGAAGCCCTGTAGTGCAGGAGTTATCACGTTCACCTAACACGCGAAAGCCCCGTAGTGTAGTGTTTATCATGTTCACCTAACACACGAAACATCCCCAGTTCGAAACCGGGCAGAAACAGGTCACTGTTCCTTTTTCTGACTCTCCTCCTACATTTTTAGTCTTAGAACAGAACGTGTTCAGGCTGTGAAATTTTACTTTGAATTATATTAATTATGAGTTAAATAATATGGAAGCTCTCTCTAAGTTATAGTCCCAGGTTCCTTACCCTTTCAGCTGCTCTGATAAATTAACATTTTTGTTAGGGGCGGGGGGAGATTTTCATGAAGCCTTTTATAGGGACTAAATGCTATCTAGGACTCTGAAATAATCTTAACGTGGCCCATAGAGTGCAATCCTTTGTTCTGGATTTGTCATTCCACAAGTTGAACTGCTCCTTACTACTGTCCAGGCTTCATGAGCAAGGGGCAAGCTGGGGTAGGTGCGACCGTGCGGTGCTGCCGGCTGGGAGAGCAGCCTGAGGCAGAAGCCTCCAGCTTGCACTGCCGGTCTGGGGCTCCGTCCGCTGGCCCCGCTCAGCCCGCTGCCTGCCTGGGGTTCCGATCATCCAGGCAGGCAGCAGGCTGAGCGGGTCCGGCGGACAGGACCCCGGAAAAAAGGCGTGAAACAATTGTCTGCCATTGCTTTCGTGGAAGGAGGGTGGGAGGGGGGCCTGATGACATGTACCCAAAACCACCCGCGACAAAGTTTTTGCCCCATTGGGCATTGGGAGTTTAACCCAGAATTCCAATGGGCAGCGGAGACTGCGGGAACTGTGGGATAGCTACCCACAGTGCACCGCTCTGTAAGTCGATGCTAGCCGCGGTAGTGAGGACGCACTCCGACTTAATGCGCTTAGTGTGGACATATACAATAGACTGTATAAAATCAAATTCTAAAAAATTGACTTCTATATTGACCTAATTTCGTAGTGTAGACATACCCTGAGTCATCCTGTTCATTGAAAGGCTCAAGGGCAACCCTCTGCTCCCTCGGTGTATATATACACCAGCACTGAAGATGAAGTATCATAAGCAGTTTAGACCAGTACCACAGCCCTTCTACCATCAAAGGTATATGAACCACAGCAGAAGCAGAAGAGGGATTAAACACAATGCTTTCTTTCCTCCTTCTTGCAACCACAACTGCAGTCAAGAGTACTTTTGATGGGACCTCCAAGGGTTGCAAACCAACTGAGATGCCATCTCTTTCGGCCCCCAACATGCAGTTTTGGTGGGGGCCTAGCCCAGTTTTCCTGTACCTGGTGGGTAACAGACAAATATCATCAACACCATCTGTTCAGGCTATATTGTAGAGTTCCTCTTCCCCTCCAAAACCACCTTACCCATCCCTTTTTAGGGACCACTCTCACGAGAGGATACTCATTCACGAGGAAAGCTTAGAGAGGGATTTTATTCCAAATATTTCCTCATCCCAAAGAAAAGGGAGGATAGAGACCTCCGGCAAATCAATGTCTTTATCCACAGATTTAGATTCAGGATAGTCACCTTGGCATCGATAATCCCATTCCTAGAGATGACAGGGTCACAGTTCTTGACATGAAGGGTGACTATTTTCATATAGATGTCCATCCCTCTCACAGGAGATTGCTGTGGTTTACTATAGGTCCAAACTGTTATCAAGACAGGGTGCTCCCCTTAAGAATAGCAACATTTACGAAGGTACTTTCATTTGTGGCAGCAAGCTTCTATTGCCACGGCTTGACAGTCTTTCCTTACCGAGATGACTATGGACAGGGAGATCTCGTTAGGTGGTACCACCTCATCTCTAGCATCACTGGGAATCTGTGTGAATGCAGATAAGTCCATTTTAGTTCCCTCACAGACCATAGAATTTATCGGAGTGACTCTGGATTCTGAGCCAGAGCTTATCTCCCTCCGTATAGATTCCAATCCATGAACAATTTAATCAGTCATCTCAGAAAGAGCCTGCAGATGTTGGTTTGTTCAAACCTTATCATCCTTGGTCAAATGGGATCCTGTACCTACATGACACCTTTTGTGAGACTTTGGCTTTGCTGTCTACAAGCCTGGCTTCAGACGGTGTATATGCCAAGCAGACACAATATGGACAAGTTAATCCTGCTCCCTGCCTCTCTCCCTTCCTCTCTCCCACCCCCCGCTTCAGAGTGTGGGACTATCTAGCTTGGTGTCAGAGCAGGAACGTGGGGGGAGAGAGAGTTCCCTTCACTCTGTGCCCACCTGAGAAGATAGGTGCCTCCTTCTTAAGATGAGACCCCCCATCTGGATAACCACACAACACAAGAAACATGGACTCCTTGTGAATCCAGGAACACACGAGCTCATAAACCTCCTGAACCTGAGAGCTCTCCGAGTAGCATGCAAAGAATTCTTATTGATCATACAATTCCTGCATATTTAGGTAATGTCAGACAACATAAGTGTTCTATGTCAGCAAGCAAGGGGGAGCAAATTCTTATTCCCTTTGCATGGAGGCGAAACTATAAAACTCGTGTATTCACCACCATATTATTCTAACAGCAGTACACCTTCCTGCTCTGTTACAGTTAGCTGATACCTTCCTCCACATGGTAGGAGGGCCCACTCTACCAGAGCCCAAGCAGTTTCGGTAGCCTCACTTCATGAAGTGCCACTTGTTGACATCTGTAAAGCAGCAATGTGGAGCTCTGTCCATTCATAAAACATTATCCCTTGTGCTAGCCTCCATAGCTGCACTTTAACTTTGCAACTTTAACTTTGGCCTTTCTTGAGTCTTGACTGGGTAACTTTGCAATCTCGACAGTTTCATATTCTAGATTGTTCAATATAATTTCTTATGGGGGTGTTAGAAGAATCAAAAAACAATAGACACACAAACCTGTTTGCTTAGACAATTTAGCAGTTCACCACCAGAATTCTAAAAAAGAAACCTGCATGCCATTGTGCACAAAGTTGTCAATGGCTCAGAGTTCCTACTGATTTACCTAGAAATCTTTTTGCAAAGGAGGGAAGGCTCTTGTCAGAGAATTCATACTTAATTGTATAGTGAAGGAGACAAGGGCTCGGCAGGGCCTTTTTCACAGAGCCTGTAGTAACAGCAGGGTGAACTAACTGGTATACATTGCTTTTGCCTTATTAATTGTTCATGAACTGAATGTGCAATGAAGTTTAATAAGCTCTTTCAGCTACTAGACTCTGCAGAAGAGCAACTGTTCTCCTGCAAAGTTCCTGAGCTTCCTTATCTCATTTCACTTTAATCAAATGAGGTAGGGCTTGCTAAATTTTCCTGTGATCCTAAATTAGCTATGCACACTTTTATATAACCATCTTTCAGTTAGAACATCAAGAGTGTTCTTTCATTTTTATTTTTACATAATTCTTGTTTAAAAAAAGTCACCTGGGTATGTAAGAACTATAAATTTCAAATGAGATGATAAATAGCTGAAAATACAATATTCAGGTCTTCACTGTACTGTGTTTATATTGTAAGTATACAAACATCTAACCCAGGGGTCGGCAACTTGCAGCTCTTTGACTGCCCCCCTAGCGGTCTAGGGGCTTTTTAAAAAAAAAAACAACAAAAAACTGCATTTACTTTATTTGCTTCTTTACACTCTAAAACAGTGATCACCAGCCCGTCAATCACAATAGACTGGTCGATCCTGGAGCCTCTGCCAGGTGATCACGATCTACCAGCCGCTAAAAGTCCAGCAGCACAGCAGGGCTCAGGCAGGCTGCCTACATGCCTTGGCCTCATGCCGCTTCCGGAAGCAGCCGACAGCTGGCACATCTCTGCACATCCCTGGGGGGAGGGGGAGAGGCGGCTCCGTGTGCTGCCCCTTCCCCCAGCACTGTCCTCTCAGCTCCCATTGGCTTCCATTTTAACAAACTGTTAACTATATATCTGTCTTTTTCCTCACATCTTATCCACCTACTGGATCCTGCTTTGAGGTCATGTTACAAAATGTGAGAGAGTAGAATTTTTTTTTTTTACTTGTTTGCTCTTTCTCGTTTATGCAGAAAGAATCTTCGAGGACCATGAAAATTTAGTTGAAAATCTTCTAAACTGGACCAGAGACAGTCAAAACAAACTTATATTTGTGGAACGTATAGAAAAATATGCACTTTTCAAAAATCCCCAGGTAAGTCTGAAGCTAATTTTTTTCACTTAATTTTAAGCTTATAAATGTCTCTTGGTAGCACCTTTGTCAACATTTTTATATTGATATTTGTATCTGTACAAACACACACAGTAGCTTTGCATTTTAACAGTACCTCCAGAATACACTCTGTGGTCAGCGCAAGATTAGCCCCCAAAATGAAAATCCTTGATGATCTAACCAATCCATTTTCTAAGTGTGTGAATAGTTTAGTGGAATTAATAGCAGCCCATGTAACCAGTTTGCATGGAATACTCACCAATACTTAGTGCTATTCACATCTAGACAGTCCGGAGGAAAGGGTTTGAGCTTGAGTTGTGACACATATCACTTTGGGGAGACTGGCAATGCCCCCCCCCCCCCCCATCTCACGAGGATAGGGTGAGGGGAATTGGATGGATTCTGTGGGATAGACAGCTGTCTACAAGGGAGGGGCAGAGAGATAAGGAGAGCGAATGCCTGAGGAAGCCAGGGTCCGTCTTCATTCAGCTGTTTCCTGATCAAACAACAAAAAGGTCACTGTTCTTTTTCAAAAATTAACTATGGAGGGATGTTAATTAGGGTTTCTTGATTATAAGCATTAATGAAAAGAATATGATGTAATGCTAGAGGCCTACAGCACTGAGGGGACAGAGAGGTGAAAATAAAATCAGGAATCGAAACAAAGGACCATTTGAAAAATAAAGAATTAACAAAGGCATGTTTAACATCACCTTGATCACTTGCTTGCTTAACCTCTAGTCTGTATATTGGGTGTATGGATAGGATGACCAGATGTCTCGCTTTTAAAGGGACAGTCCTGTTTTTTGGGACTTTTTCTTGTGTAGGCGCCTATTACCTTGCACCCCCTGTCCGTTTTTTCACAGTTGCTATCTGGTAACCCTATGCATGGATCATGTTCTTAAGTCTGCGAGGTACCTAATACACTAGGCTCTTGGGCTTCACTTTCCAAAAGCGAGTAGTGATATTCGGTGCCCCAACTTGAGAGACCTTTATAAGGAGCATCTATTTTCAGCGAGAACTGAACATCAGGCCTCTTTCTGTGATCTCCGGCTGAGGCACCCAAAATCTTAGTCACTTTTGAAAGCGTATTCCTCAATACATGAGTGACATCAATACATGTCACTGGCTATTAGTAATAAGAATGGGCCTTCTGTAGATGGAAGTCAGCATGAACGTGTTACTTACTCAGTTAAAAACCTTGGTCTGACCTAATACCATGAATATTGTTTTGCTTCCAGAGAGAGCAGGTGAGTATAAAGGGGTCTGGAAGATGCTCACGGTCAGTGTACCAACCCCTTCCAGCTTAGGTGGGGAAGAGTGCAGAATCACTTTACTGGATAAAAGGATTATATCATACTGATGAGACACACACCATATGGATAAACAATTGCTATTTGGCTTCTTTTTTCAGAAGTTATTGTTTATCATGATTTTCTTTCATAGAAAGTATTAATTATTATTATTTATTATGAAAAACTATAGAGATGGAGTGGAAAAGCGTAGAACAGTCCCATGTCCGCTCCTTCCAGAATATTGAATGATGGGATGGAGTAGTCTACTAAAGGCCCAAATTTTTTTCATCTAATTTTTATTCTGGATTTTTAATTTTATCTGTTTATATTACACCAATCAGTGACTGGCTTTATGGCTAACCACGATGGCTGAGAACTGCAGCTTATGATGCTTTTACTTAAGGTAATGTCACATGGACTGGCTAATATTCCTGAAAATACAAAAGGGTTTTTTCCAGCCCTTTAAGATTACAGAATGCAATATTTTGGTTTCTTTTATTCTTTAGCAACCTACCACATGAGTCTCAATTTTGCTCCAAAATCATTTTTTTAAATATTATCTAGCTGTACTAGTGGACCAGACAGGTCTTAGAAAAGCTAAACTCTTATCAGCACGAGGAAGTGAAAAAGATAACTTGGTTTGACTTCAAAACTTCAGTAGAAGTTTCATCCTTTCATTTTCTTTTGTTATAGAACTACCTGCTGGGGAAAAAAGAAACCTCTGAGATGGCAGACAGAAATAAAGAAGTGCTGCTGGAGGTAAGACAACTAAAACAAAAAGAATTCATAATATGTAAATGAATGTTTAAAATTAGACTTCAATTTATATTTATAAATAGTGTATAAATGATAAATTATTAATGACTTAATAAATGATTAAATGTTTTTTATAGATCGTTAGAGTCCAGTAGGTCAAAAGATTGCTTATAGCCATGGCATTTGACCATCTATAACCCCACCTTGTGCTATGCTTGTCGTCGTCTTAGCATATGCGCAACGTGCTTCATGTGGCACATGACCAGGTTTAATTACCAAATTTGGTCTGCTGGTTAGATCATTGGCTTCCCCAGACCAGGTACTGACGGTGAGCGTGAACACTGCTCAGTGAACACTGAGCCCCCCCACCCCATGCTTGTAATTTTCTGTAGCATATACCAGTCAATTCTGGATTATGATTATAACATCTGTAATGCTTTTATCATCTATTTAATAAACGGAACCTTAATATAAAGTGTGACCTACATTTCCGCTGATAGCACTAATAGCAAAATACACACAAGATGGATCATAGTTGGGCCCACTGACTATTAGTGAGGTTTTTGTGTATGCCTGGGAAATTGTACAGCTGAGGTGTGGGCCCATGTCTTTCAGGTTTGGTTAAAGCCATTGGAGCACTTTTGGGACTATTACTGATAAGCATTGGTTAAGAAACCTTCACACCTGTCAATAAGTAGCACCTTTATTGGCATTCTGTACAGAGGGGAGAACTATTAAATCAGACGCAAAGTTCAAATGGGCACATACTCATAATTACCCTTCATGTTAGAACTGAGTGGAGCAGTCACTAATTATGCTATATACACCTCTACCCTTATATAACGCGACCCGATATAACATGAATTCAGATATAACACAGTAAAGCTGCGCTCCGGGGGGCAGGGCTGTGCATTCCGGCAGATCAAAGCAAATTCGATATAACGCGGTAAGATTTTCTGGCTCCCGAGGACAGTGTTATATCGGGGTAGAGGTGTATATTCTCTAGATGAATAAAGGATTTCAACCCCCAGGCTTCTAAACCCAGTCCAGTTCATCATTTTAAAATATTAATATGTTTTTATATGTTCTCTTTTTTTCTATACTGCCATTGGCTCTCTCTAGGAATGTTTTTGTGGCAGTTCTGTAACTGTGCCAGAAATAGAGGGAGTCCTGTGGCTGAAAGATGATGGCAAGAAGTCTTGGAAGAAGCGTTATTTTCTTTTGCGAGCTTCTGGAATCTACTATGTCCCTAAAGGAAAAGCAAAGGTGTCTTCTTTAGTTTTACTTTTATAAAATATAGCTCTTAAGAGTGATTGTCTAATTTCAACCTGCCGTCTGGTAATGAACGAAAAACTCAAGCAAAATGAACATCCTCTTGATAATTTAAATGTGTATGGGTAAAAGGAGCCTTGAATATTACTTCAGAATTTTGGCTGCACTATGCTCTTGCTTAGATTATCATTACAATCCATCAATTAAAAACATAGCTTTAAAATATAAATGAACAATAATTTATTCAAGAAGGATTTGATGTAAAACAATCTGACCCCCAATTCAAAATTGAGATCACAAGGATCTTCCATTTGGAAGAGCTCAGCATACGTTTGTTCAGAGTAGAATAGTTCTCCTAAAAAGTGTGTGTGTATGTACAGTCAGGGCAGTTTGATTTCTTTTCTCCTGCCTAATCCCATAGACCTTTTTCACAGGTGAAGGACTAAGTGACACTACAAGTTTTAGTGTGTCCCTGACTAATATGTGCCAGGGAAAGTTTGAGTCATTCAGACTACCAAATGGCACTGTTTTGAGTAGTTCATATTCAAGGGTTTCTTTTTAGTCTATTTTCAACCATAGTTTCTGGAATCAATGTAGATCATACCTTTTCTGCATGATTTCTACAACTTTGTTTTCTATGTTGACATCATACTATACTGGAGGAAAAATAGAAAATTGCTGCACTGATTGTTGACTTCGTGACTTCCAGGCTGATTTACTGCAACTCATTGTACCTGGAAATGGCTGGTCCAAAACACAGCAGCTCACCTCCTAACAGCTGGTCACCAAAAGCAAATAAACCCCAGCCCAGTGTTCTGTTCTGATCAGTACATTGGCTCCCCATAGAACTAAGTAAATTTCAAATATTAGTCTTCCTCTTTGAGGCTTTCCATTTCATTAGACAAGCTACATATAAGACACCATGTAAAAAGGGTGTACCTTACAATCAGAAATACTTGAATATGAAATCTTAAAACAGTGAGGTTCTGAATGAATGCTTATATTACCGGCAGCTGCTGAAGAGTTCCCCATGTGACTTTTCCTGTTGACCCTCTGCTCATTTTAGGTTTCAGTGGTGGCCTGGAATATAATACTGTCAAAAGAAACAAACAAATAATTTTTGAACTAATAATGCGCAAAAAATACACAGATTTGAAAAAGCATATCCTAGTTAAAAAAATAAAACCTTATGCAAGGATTTGCTGTATAGACCTATTCCACTTGGCATATTGTTTGTTAGTCTTAATGATTCATTCAACATTTTAATTAACAATACTGTTTTTTCATGTGAATGGAATAAGAAACATCTTAAACATTTTGGAACGTGCTGGCAAGTTATTTCAGATAACTGTAGTATTTTCCTCCATCTGTGATACGTAATTCTTCACTTTTTAGACTTCTTACTGGTTAAAATTCAGATACAGGGATTTTGTCCTTGGAAAATTAGCGGTTACTGAATTTCAGTAGCACCGATTTCTTGTTTTAGTTCAGTTCTAACTGTTCGTTAATGTAGCTTCTTGGAACTGGTGCATCCACTCGGATTAATGTGCTTTGCTCTTTGTCGTTCCAGTCTAAGTGGTTGCCTACACCCACAATTCAACTGGCTCATTTTAGTTAGACCAGTGCAACTGTACATGTGGGCACATGCTTGCGTTGGCTTAGCTTGCCAACTTGAACCAAAGTAAGAGTGTCCTCACACATAGTTGCCCCCAGTTTAGCAAAATTGGAGAAACGTTGCACTGCTAGTTAAATTGGTGCAACTTTGTGTGTAGATCAGGCCTAGGAGTGAAGAGTTGGCAGTGTTTAAATCAAGGTTTTTCATTGTGGCTTTGATTTTCCTTATTAATTTTTCATAACTGAATATTTCTGTGTTTAATAGGTCTCGCGAGATCTGGTGTGCTTTCTTCAGCTAGATCATGTCAATGTTTACTACGGACAGGACTATCGGAACAAGTACAAAGCACCTACAGATTACTGTTTAGTGCTGAAGGTAACTTGTTATATGTTTTTAAGTGTTTTACCAAACAGAGCAAGTATAAAGGTGCTCTAGGAATTTTAAATACATGCTACTTTTGTCTAGAGTCCTCCAACAGCTAGATTCTTCTAACTAGGTTCTAGTTGTGACGAGGTAAGAGGAATTAATACAGAAAGTTAATGGATGCTGAGATAGGCTGTAATGCAGAGCGTGCTTTCCACAATGCTGTAACTAATGGAAAATTAACCAAGAGTTTTCAGTCGGGAATACAACTTTAATTATGAAAAAATTCAGTCTGTTTAAAGATACATTTCTAGAAAACCTAGAGCAAGTGATATTCTCATTAAATACACTGAAAAATACATTTCTATTGTGTGTTATGCTACCTCCTAGTACATGGAACAGAGTGGGATAAAGTGCAACAGTGGAGCAATGCAGAAGGGAGAACTAGCTGCAGAGGTCTTTGCTGTTCCCCACCCCCACATAGCTGGCTGATTCCTCTCTATAAATGATCTACACACATACAAAAGGGCCGAGAAGGAGCTTAGAAAGTATTACGTTATATAGTATGTTCCCACTGACAATTGCAATAAAAAAAAATAAAAATGCTTGAAACAAAAGGTCCCACAATGTGTTCTCCTCTGTCCCGCACAGAGTGGTTACACGGTTACAATGCTGCCAGGAGTCAGGTGGCCAGTGAGGTATCATGCTGCCATGTGTTTGGGGAAAGGGAGAAGCTTTCCAGGATGCTGATAGGCAGGAGGGGACATGGACTGGAGCATTTTGTCCCAAGAATACCTATCCCTTTTCTTGTTGGGGCTCATTTCATACCCATGGTGATGGCCATATTTACACCTACCCTGGGCCTATGGGCTAGGAGAGAATGTGCTTAGGCTGTGGCAGTTTCAGAAGCTGCAGTGACATTGATTTTGCTCATTTTTGTGTAGGAGGGAAACGTCCTTAGAAACCTTCAATAGTATCATAAGCTTTTTCATAGATTAAACTACCTTAAGCCTAAAGGGTAAAGTTTGCAATGTATACACCAGCCTCACGTCCTTTTTACAAAAAACTCAAAGATGAGTTATTTATGTGTTCTTTAGGAACACTGCATGCCAGAGAAGGATCTAATTTGAAAAATTCATATAGGGGAATGCAAATGGGGGCACGTAGTAAAGGAAACAAATGTGGTTAAAGCAGTTGCCCAATTGCAACATTTTAGTTAAAGCTCTGATCTTAAACCACAGAGTTAATAGCTGAAATGCTGTCAGGTGTCTTTAAGGTGTGACAGGCTTTCTTCGGATCTATTCCATTCAACTCCCATATTTTTATGTTAGAAATGGTGTTGGCAGTGGTAGACTCAAAATTATTTTGAAACAGTTTTTCACTGTGTTCATGGTAAGAAATGTTTCTTCATGAACTTAAAAATGGTGCTTGAATGAGGATAATGCAGGGCCGGCGCTTCCACTAGGCGACCCTAAGTGGTTGCCTAGGGCGGCAGGATTTGGGGGGCAGCATTTTGCCGTCCTCAGCGGAAATTCGGCGGCGGGAGGTCCTTCCGCTCTGGGTCTTTGGCGAAAATTCGGTGGCGGGTCCTTCACTCGCTCCGGGACCCGCCGCCGAAGTGCCCTGAAGACGCGGAGCGGAAGGACCCCTGCCGCCGAATGCTCAGAGGAGCGCTGCCGCCTAGGGCGGCAAAAACTCTGGCGCCACTCCTGGGATAATGGGTATTGTTCCCCTTTAACAGGAGTAGGGTTACTTGTTTTCTGTCATCGGTCACATCTCACATTTCATTGCATATGCGATGACCAAACAGCAGACATGTCAGTTATTCTAGTGCATGTCCACAAACTTTATGGAAAGATGATATCTTTCCATGAGACACTTTATCATATATTTGTGGACAGTTAGAGGTAAAAATACTTACTTCATATTTGGGTTAAGAAACATTAGTTAAAATCTAACCTGAAAATTCTTTTTCATGTCCTCTTAAGTTATTGACACATGATTCCTCTGCAGATAATTGAGAGCAATTAAAAGCAGAGATTTAAGTACTTGTGGATATTTATAGATTATTTGATGTAAATTGATTTCCAGAATGCAGAGTATCAAGGCAAGTACAGATCATGCCTGCGTTTCCAGTGTGTCATTTCTAAGGTTAAGATTTTGTCACAGATATTCTTGGTAAAGCCATGGACAGGTCACAGGCAATAAACAAAAATTCATGGATGCCCGTGACCTGTCCCTAACTTCCACTAAAAATATCCCTGTCAAAATGGATAGGGAGGCAGGTACAACACCCAAAGCTGCTGGGGCTCCGGGGTCCCCCGCTGCTGCAATTTGTGGGATCTCCGGGATCTCCCCCTGCACAGTGGCCAAGCAGCTCTAGGGGGGGCCCCAACTGCACATGCCGGCAGGGAGCTTCGGGGGGTTCCCTCCACCTGCAGCGAGTGTGAGCCTCTTCCGCCTGCAGGACCTGGGCTACTGTGAGATCCCCTCCCCCGGGAGCTCCAGGGAGTCACCCCGCTGCCTGCTGCGGCTGGGAACTTCAGGGTCTCCCTGCTGCGCCGGGGCAGCTATGGGGTGGGAATCCCCCACTGCAACTGGGAGCTGCAGGACCCCCCCACCAGGGCAGGGGTTGGGAGCTGTGGGGGGGCCACCTGGGAGATCCAGCCCCGGGGTAGAAAATGTCACGGAGGTCGCTGGAAGTCACAGATTCCCTGACTTCTTTGACCTCAGTGACATAATCATAGCGGTAGTCATTTCCTGTCTACATGATTCAGATGTGGCTCTCATTGAGCTGTTTTCTATAACTTCTTGGCCAGCCAGTGTACTGGGCCAAATCTTACTGGAATAAATTTATTAAAATTGTTTTCTTACCATTCTGAGTGTAAATGGAGCCATAGAAAAAATCTTAACACAAATTTTAACAAATCAAAAATTTCCCATTACTTTTAGAGAATTGCAGTGAGTTGTTAAAGTAAATGCATGTGATGGGGTTAGCTGGTCTAATTTTTATAGTGTTTTTTGAGGTGTAAGTGAAATATGGTGGTGGTATGTCACCAGACAGTTAACGTGAGATTTTAAGTAGTGTTGGGCCTTCTCTCACCTACATTCCAGCAGTGTGAAGCAGTGTTTCACAGACTGAAGGTTTATTTATAGCTATTCAATTTTGTGCTACTTACATTCAGGCAGTTTGAAAGAAAAAAACCCAGATTGCACACGTTCTACCAAAGCAGTCAAATCTTGATCATTAAGATCCAGATTCTGCCCCTCTTACTCATGTGTGAACCTTGCACAAGTAGTTTCAGTGATTTAGAAAAGTACTAGGGGTGGCAGAATCTGCCCTCAAATGTGGGCTGTAGCTTTTGTATGCCAAGTTATAACATTAATGCTTTGATCCTGAAGTTTAGATTTTAGGGAGAACTTCTTTTTAGCTATGGTACAATTTGAGACAGAAAGTTCAGAAATTTTTTTAGATCAGATGTTGGGACAGAGAACTGGAATCAGCACTCAGGGCTCTATTTTTGTGTCTTCTTCTAAGTTTCTACATAATCTTGGGCAAGTCATTCAACTTTTCTATGCCTCCATTCTGAGCAGAGCTGTACAGGGGTGTGTTTGGGTTTTTTTTTGTTTTTTTTTGTTTTTTTTCTGTACTACACATAGGCTAAAGGAATTGATAGTAAGATTAGTAAAAACTGGAGTGCTTAATGATTCAACAGCAGAATGAGACCAATTGTATGTTCTGCACCTGAAGTGATATATATCTTAGTCTCACATTTCACAAATACTCAAAATGAGACACAAACAACAGTGTTCATTGGAATATATAGTGTGAGCAAGTGTTCTCAAAAGGAGTTAAAAGATCTTGGACGTATGTAAGAGATAACCTTAAAGAAAATGGGGATATTTTGAATCATCCAGCAAACCTTTGTATAACTGAACCGTAATCTGTTGAAGGAATTAATAGAGATACTGGCAGCTGTGAGACGCATAACTCTTACAAACTGAACGGGAAATGACCAAGTATTCCAGCCAAAGTGGCTTCCATCATCAGAATTTGAAAAAAACAAATATACTGCTCTTATTTGAATCTGTGTCAAAGACTGAATTTGAAATAGAATATTTTTCTAAATAAACTGTGCAGAGTTGTGTTTCTTTTCCGTGGAGGGGAGGAGGGAATGGCAAGTAGTTTGTCTGAAGCAGAAATATTAGCTAGTTTTCATCTTACAGGCTTTTGTATTTAAAATATTAATAAAAGTAACTGTGCTAAACTGTTAATAAAAGTAATCGTGCCAACCAGTGACCAAACCCTGTTCTTCCACTCTCTAGACAGTTAGAGGTGGAAAAAGCTAGTGCGGGTTTGTTTTTTCAAAGCCTGGTTTTGGCAGTATAGAAAGGTGGATTATTAGCTTTCTTCTTCCCATCTCCTTCAACGATGCATGTGTTGGTAAAGATCAAATGGATTAACCCTTTCTTTTCCACCGCATCAGAGAGGAACCATCTTCCCCCTCCTGCAGCTTCTAGAAAGTGGAAATTTTCTGACCATTCCAAGTCAGTGCATGACCACCTCCAACGATTCCAAGGGGACAGACTAGCTCCTACACCAAAACTCTGTAAGAACAGCCCCTTTATGGTATTGCAAACCTGAAATGGGTGCTGGCCAGACAGTCCCCATGTTGCCACTTTGGGTGGCAAGTAATTTTTTTTTCTGCAACACCCCACCCTACCAACTGCATATATCCCATCTTTAATGATTTCACAGTTTCAACAGTTAGGAAGTCCTGATCTGAACCTTGACAGCTGAATATTTTTCTTGCATTTCCTGCTTTAATTTTCCACTGGATTTGAAAGTAGAAATGCCAGGGATTGAATAAGTGTTTTGAAGCCCACTCTTCAAGAATAGCATTTTTTAACTCTTTAATTCTTCTTCTTAATGTTCTTTAGATTAAAATATTGATAGACTAAATATTCTTTCTATAGCACCCTCAGATTCAGAAGAAGTCTCAGTATATCAAATATCTCTGCTGTGATGATGTGAGAACTCTACACCAGTGGATAAATGGCATTCGTATTGCTAAGGTAACTACTCTGAATCATTTTATTCCTCTTCCATTCTTGCAATGTAGTGCTATTTAATAGTGTTACCTATATAGTAACTTACTGAGACAGATGATGTGTCAGTGAGGGGAGAGCGAGAAGACTGACCTAAAATTAACTAATCAAGAAGGTAATCAGCTATGGGTCAGATATTACTTGTTTGAAACAATTATCAAGACAATGCATGTTATCTGTTTATAAACTTCCCTATATCTAGCCATTCTGAACTTGAAGCTCCACGATCGTTTTCGTACATATTTCTTTTTGAAGTCTATCAACAGTATAAATGTTTCTTTACCAGAATTCCTGCTTTAGGTGCTTATACAAATTTTTCTGCCCCTTAATCTCTCTCTTCCTGCTCTTTGATTTCACAGTAAAGTCCCACTAGACATGGGACATCACTGTTAGTTTTTAGCTGTGCTGACTCATTTTGGGCTAACTCATAAATGGATCTGAGAAAGGTGGCTATATCAAAAATAGAGACTTAGTAGTTGAGGTAATGATTACTTAGGCCTGGTCTACACTGGGGTGAGGGGAGATCGATCTCAGATACGCAACTTCAGCTATGAGAATAGCGTAGCTGAAGTCGACGTATCCTAGATCGAATTAAAATTACTTATTCTGCATCCTCGCAGCGCTGGATCAACGGCCTCGGCTCCCCCGTCGATTTTGCTTCCGCCTCTCGCATTGCTGGAGTTCAGCAGTCAATGGGAGAGTGATCGGAGATCGATTTATCGTGTCTACACTACACGCAATAAATCGATCCCCGATAGATAGATCGCTACCTGCCAATCCGGCAGGTAGTGCCCTTAGAACCAGCACCTTGTCTCAATGGATTATGTAGATGATTTTATTGCACTGGCATGTTATCAGATAGTTTGACATTTTCTTCTCCAGGATAACCAGGTTGTTTCTAGTTCTCTAAGCATTTAGATAATAAAAGAGAAAAAAGACAATGTGACTGTTCTTAAACTAAATGAAAAACACGACCTCTACTGAAAAATAATCAGACTGCCTAAGTACCTCTGCGGAGAGACTGCTGCTCATCATGTCTGAAAGAAACAGTGGGCAAAAGAAGCTTGGAACATAAATCAACCAGCTGAAACAGGCACAGTCTAAACAATTGTTAATTTTATTGTTCCTCTCTTTGTTTAGTATGGGAAGCAACTGTATGTGAACTACCAGGAAGCCCTGAAGAGGACAGAGTCAGCATATGACTGGACTTCCTTGTCAAGCTCCAGTATCAAGTCAGGATCCAGCTCTTCCAGTTTACCAGGTAACTCTAATAGCCTGACCCATAATGGAAATACTGTTAAATACCATTTGCTTCGGAAACCATTTGAAAACTCCAGAAAAGACTAGTGAATTTGACTAGTTATTTCCAGTACTTCTAGGCTGTCTTTAATCTCAAAAAGCAATTCATTCTATTCTGTTCTTTACTAGTTGTGACTGATATTAATAGAATGTCCTTTTCTCATTCACAGCCAAAAAGAGAATTGATCTGAAACTGAGAAAAGGAAATATCCTTTCAAATGCCTCATACGTGTCCTCGCCAATTTAAAAATTACATCCCAGGCTTGTGTTTCATGATGAGTGGCGATGTGTATAGTTTTTAAACTGCTTTGGTGGGATAAATACATGAAAAATAGTCTCTACCCAAAGGCAGAAACGCCACAAACCTGTTCACACACAAACTTTTTAAAACATTGGTCCCAGTCCTGTGACAAGCTCATTTTTAAGACAAATAGCTGTTCAAAAATTAGTTAACAATTTGCACCTCTACCTCATTGTTTACAGCTAATTTACAACGGTATGGAATTGGGTTTATGCTTGACTACCCATTGCAGGCTCAGTTCTACTGAAAACAATTTATTTGTAGAACGGTTATGTTTGCATGGACAGGGCATTGCAAAGCTATCTGGTGAGTCACCAGGACTAAGTTACAACTCTTGTGACTTCATGGCATCCTTGGGCTAGGCAACGTGAGCAGAAGCTTCTGCAAGGCCTGGGAACAGGATAGTCTTCACATAAAAACAACTGATAAGCTGCTATCTTCACAAGGTTGCAGGTGTGATTGTCGGGGTTTGTTTGGTTTTTTTGGATGTGTGTGACAGAGGGGGTGTTTCAGACCAGCAATTTTCCAGTGTGTCTGACCATGAGCTAAGTATTTTATTGGAAATAATGTCCTTTGGTGAGATAATGTGTTTTAGCAGGCATGAAATTAGCCTGTCACCTCTGTGCCTAGCAAGTGTCACTCATGAAAGTGTCACATTACAAACTCATTGACTGACTTTGATAAAAATGAACTTTTTCCTGTGTTTCATATTTTTTAAACAGAGTCTCAGTCAAATCACTCTAATCAATCTGACAGTGGAGTTTCTGACACCCAACCAACTGGCCATGTCCGTTCCCAAAGTATTGTCAGCTCTATCTTCTCTGAGGCCTGGAAGCGAGGCACTCAGCTGGAAGAGTCCAGCAAGGTAACAAGAAGACTTTAGCATGAGAATCAACACCCCCACAAAATGTACGAAACAGAGTGACATCTCTTCTCATCTGTATCTTTACTGGGATTCTCTTCTCTTTTTACTCCACCTTTTCAACATACTGCATTATAATTTTTTTCAGATGTAGCTTTCTCCGGGGTAATAAGTCACCTCTTGAGCGTCCTGTCAGGTTTTATACGTGAGGGGTTTTGTAGCCATTTTCAATTATTAGGTGTAAGACATTGTTAGGGTGACCAGATAGCAAGTGTGAAAAATCAGCACAGGTGGTGGGCGGTAATAGGCGCCTATATAAGAAAAAGCCCCAAATATCGGGACTGTCCCTATAAAATTGGGACAGCTGGTCACCCTAACAGCCATGGCTTAAAAATTCTACTGAATAGTGTTTAAAAAAAGGCCAAGCAAAAATGTTAACTGCCAAAAAGTTGAATGAAATGCTTTCAGGAAGATCTCTTTACTTAAGAGACGAGTCATGTCCTTCCATTGTGAGGCTGAGAACAACCAAGAGGTGGCGCTAGGAGCAGACAGACACATGAGCCTGTTTTGAAATCTGCTCCAGTGGTATTCCCCTAGGTGCTTTTATTTGGGTTCCATGAAAATTGAAGTAGTAAGTTTTAATATGCTGTAGACAAAGTATGAAACAGAAGTAGTAATTGGGTAGTGAGAGGAGAGCAGATGCCTCGTGTTGTTAGTAATTGGGTATAAAGGATTTCAGCTCAGGTCTGCTCTGGGTTAGTAATATACACTTCCATTGTGAAATAAGTCATTAATGCAATTTCTCGTGAACAACATAACACACCACAAAAATTGCAACTTTGAATGACTTTGTTGGCAGTCTTGGCATCGATGCCCAGGCGCTGAACAGGCACAGAATCTGAATTAACAGTGTCAGGTCAGAGTTGAAGTATATTGGCAGGACAATGTGAGAGATGCTTCTGTCTACTTCCTTCCGTGCTGTCAATCTTGCATCTGTTACAGACACTGAATTCATTTGACAAAAGACAACATTTTTAAAATTGGAACATGCTTTAAAGAAAAAGCATACAGATCTCACTTTGTCCTCCAGTGGTGATGTGAGGTTGTGGAATATATAACTACATGAAGAAAATAAGTTGATGCAAATTCAAATATGCAGAAGTTAAGCAACATACAAGTTATAGTTCTCTAAGCAATGTTAACTCATCTACCCTGCACATACCTTTTACATTTTCATAATTTATCGGAGCATCTAGAGTCTTTGATGGGGAGGGTTATTTTTTGTATAAATCTAATCACTCAGTACTGAGTCTAGTAGTAACAAATTCTGCATACTGTGGACCAACTTTTAAAAGTGCACAAGAGCTGATCATTTGTGTGCCATGTACCAATCCATGCTTGTGATCCTGACATGCATAATCTAATCAGGTTTTGGGCATGTGCAAAAGTGCATTTGCCCTTGAAAATTTGAATTGGTACAGCAATGTGGGTGAGATAATGTTGCTGTGAGAACTGTAACTTTTCATTTCCTGATTATTTTTTTTTTTTTTAACTTGAAAAACCTTCCTACTGCACTAAAGTTTTTTGCATTTAATTTTCTTGGAGCACAGTGGACTCGTGATGCTGTATTTTTACAACTCCATAGTGCCCAAAACCTAAGAGAATTTATACTATATCTGATTAAACCAATTTTTAAAACACATTTTTTAGACTGTTCCTTATTGAGGGCTATCCATGTACAAAGACTGAAGTTTTATAATTCAGCAATTGAAGCTACTTGTCTGCAACAAAAAGTGGAACAACTTTTTTTCAAACAAGAAAGATTGTATTTCTCCCACACTTGCCCAACACAGGTGAATGGATTGCCCTAAAAATTTCCAGAGTTGACCTTTGCACTTATGCAAAGTATGTGATGTTTTATCTCAAAAGTACATTTTTGAAAAAGTTAAGTGTAAGGGGTTACAACTGAAGGATTGAGTTATAACCTTAAATGCAACAATCACTTCTGCCTATAGTACCTAATTTTGGTCCTGCCTGGGTCTCTGACCTCAGTAATACCAGAGCTCCAAGAATTAAGGAGATAATAAGAATTAAGATATATTGGGGGGAGGGAGGGGGGAGGAAGAATATTGTCACTGAAATGTTGGTGTTGTGATGAGGCAGTTAGAATCACATTGAAACATTCCTGGTAAAAGCAGATCATTGACTGGCTAGACTCCAGCAGTGCCAGAGTGTTTATCATAGTGTCCACACAATATATTTGCAGCTTTTAAAGGAAACCAAGCAAGCTGAAAAGTTTCAGAATGGAGGCTTGGCTTGACAGTCGAGTTGTAGCCCAGAGTCGGATCATTATGGGACTTGTGCTTGGTCATCAGTCCTCTGCTGGAAGAAGGCCTTTCATTGCTTGGTTACCTTTCAGTCAGACAAAACACTGAGGAGCCTCAGAGGGAGTCTGGCCATTGAGCAGAAGGAGAATCATAATGCAAGTTTGAGATTGTGAATAGTAAAGGGACAGGGAATAGTGAGAATCCTTTAGGTCAAAAAATGTCTTGGAGGGGTCCCAGAAAAGGAAACACTAATAAAGGCATTAACACACTGTATGGAACAAGGGAAGCTGTTCTTGTGTATTTTGTCAGTGTGCTGTGATATCCCAGATCCATGCATATAGAGTAATTCTGCATACCAAAAAAATGCTTTAACAATAGTGTAGCTATTCCATATACAAACTGTTTAGTAGCTGCTCTCTCCTTATAAATAGCATTGGTGTATTTTCTAAATATTCCTAAAGATACACCTCACCATTGTGAATTAACAACTGCAAATATAAGCTAGTTTTAACTGCCTCAGAGAAGAAAAAAAATGAAACACAGAATTAATTATCTTCTAGGCCTTTATAAACCAAATTTCACTGAACACACTTTCGTAATTTGTTACAAATCATTGTGCATTTTTTTTTTTTTAGAGTTCAGAGACATTGTTCTTTGTCCTTTCCTCAATATTCCATGTGTTTATTGCTTTGTGCAAAAATCGCCCTCCTAGATGCCAGGCAAAATTCTTCATGCTTAATTATATCTTAAAGTTTTAAAAGCATGTTCAAAAACCATATGGTAATCTAATTGCTTATAAAAAGATTGCTCTTTGACAATACAGTTGGAGCAAATGAATGACTCTGTATTTCTGAATAATTAGACTTGTATATCTGCCAAATAATATTTTATTAACCAGTTCAGGTCAGTACAGTAAAGGACACCAAATACAGTGTTTTTTAGGTTGATCTTTTTATTTACTTAGTTTATGAGCAGCTCTCCAATTTTAAATATAGCCACGATGGCAATACAAAAGAAGAGTCAAAGTGAGAGTTCAGAGTGTGGTTTTTAAACGACAAGACAAAGGGGGTCACAGAACACCCTCGCATGCAGTCTTTAATTCCCAATCTTTGCAAACTCTGCCATGCCCTGATGCGTGCTTGTTACGCTTCTGTCACCCTCTTTGTGTTTGATGCTCCTTGTGTTTCTCCTGTTGCCTTACTGTCTCAGGTGTCAAACGTGAAGCCCAACACAGCTAAGGTCTGCGTGCCCGGCATGCCTTATACAGGGCAGAATTAAGGTCAGGGGCTGTTTTGAAAGCACATTAACCTGAGTGACATTACCAGAATCTTGCAGACTAACCCTTTTAAGAAATCTTAATCTTTTTTTTTTTTAACCTGTTGAATTGCTCCAGGGTTTTGTCCAATTCCTTGCCTTACTAGCTTAATTTGACAAATAGAGGTACACTCCACGTTCATTATAAGTTATTCTATTTGTCTTATCTATTTCATTATAAGTTAATATTTCAGTTTTCTCCCAGTCAAATGAAGAGTTGATATAGTACTATCCATGTATTGACCCTTATAACAAACTGATATGCAAATCCTTTCATATAAATTAGCTAGTCATATATAATATATAGTAAAAGCAGCGAAGACTTATAGACTAACAGGCGTATAGGAGCATGAGCCTTCGGATGCATCCGAAGAAGTGGGTATTTACCCAAGAAGCTCATGGTCCTATACGTCTGTTAGTCTATAAGGTGCCACAGGACCCTCTGCTGCTTTTACAGATCCAGACTAACACAGCTACCCCTCTGATACATAATATACAGTGGCATTGACAAAATGTGTCCTAATAAAATGTTTAGTAACTGTGGCTGTCCATTCTAAGGAACGGACGTCAGTTACTAAGTAGGCTTTCTATTACAATCATCATGAAACTCACTGCTTGGCTCAAAGGGGGACCATGTTATAAGGAGGATGTGGTGTTGTTAAACCTTAGGAGTAAATATAATTATGTTCTCTAATCTTTAACAGAAATTTAGATTTACAATTTAAAAAACTTTAACCCTAATGCTACTGAATAAAACCAAATGAATTGGCTGGACTGTAGAATGCAGTATTCCTTCCTCTCTCAACCCATTTCTTTTCATCCCTGCTCTCTCTCTCTCTCTCTCTCTCTCTTACATTCAGTTGCATGTCTAGCTCTTCTTTACCAATACAGTTTTTGTGTATCAATTTTTATTATTATTTTATACTGAATGTTTGAGGATTTTTCCATAAAATTCCCCTTTTCTCTCTGCATTGTTGAACTTGAGTGCATGTTGGATGAAAATGTCTCGATGTACCAGCGTGTGGAGCTAGTTCCTATAGTGTCCTGCACACTTCTCAGAATATTTTCAGGCTTCGATGTATCAAAACATTAGCAGCATAATGCCATCACCACAGCTAGCATAAAATAATAGCCCTTCCTAATGCCGGTCGAGATCGTGGAAAGACAGGTGCTCTTGAAGGCCTAGCATCAGCCTGGTCCAAATTCAGTCTTACGGACCTGAACGGCCATCTGCCGTGTCTCTTGCTCTGCATGGCTTCCTCTCTAAGGGCTCTCTGCAAGGGGATCTCCCTGGGTACATCCTTTACCCATCTGGAATCCCATGAACATTACTGGGATTCTGCATGGGCGCACAGATCTGCCCCCAGGAATCTTCGCGGGTTCGTGCCTCACTTCTGTATGTGTTCAACACCCAAACACAATGCACCTGCCGCCTCCTTGAACTGCTATCTGATCAGAAAACTTCAGCTCCAATCCATCTCCTCCTATTGTTCAAGCATATAGTTGAGTAAACCTAGGACTCTATACTTGTGAGACCCCATCTCCACCCCACCCCCTCCATGAGCGCACTCTAGTTCCTCCATCTTGTCCAGAATTGTTCAGAATTTCCTTGTGCTGCATCATTGTGCTTACGTTTCCTGCATGCTGTAGTCTGCATCTTATTTTTTCAATGACAAAGACATTTAGAACTTGCCTTTATACCCTCTCTTAATCTCTCTCTCTTTCTCTTTTTTTTGTTTTTGTTTTTTTTTTGTTTGTTTAACTCCCTTTTAGGCCAAAATGGAGTCTGTGAGCCGACCCTTCACTTCACTTGCACCTGCCATGTCCCCACAAATTAAAGTGGCTACCCCATACACAGCTTCTCAGCCATCGCCTCCCCTTCCACCACCCCCACCGCCACCACCCCCACCTCCGCCACCACCCCCTCCTCCGCCACCACCACCGCCTCTTCCCAGCCAGTCTACGCCTTCGACCGGCTCAGCAGCCCCCCTGTTTGTCAAGTACAGCACGATCACGAGGCTGCAGAATGCCTCCCAGCATGCTGGGCCTCTCTTTAAACCTCCCCCCATCACCCAGCAAATGCCACCACCCCCAGCTCTGGGAAAACTGCCCATGCTGGTGGCTCCCCCTCCTCCCCCACCTCCTCCTCCACCTACTCCCGGATCAGCTATGGCACAGCTGAAACCAGCCCCCTGTACCCCGTCAGTGCCACCATTCACCCCACCACCACCCCCTCTCAAAATCCATCAGGTTCCACAGAACGTTACTCCAGTGGCTGTGTCATCACCACCCCCTCTTCCTCCCCCTGTGCCTGCAGCGCCTCCCCCCCCAGCCCCTCCTAAACCCCTCCTACCTGTCCCCACGCAGGCAAGTGCAAAGGCAGCATCGCCCATCGTGACCAACATCCCGCCACCCGGGCCCATTCCCCCTCCTCCTGCAATAAAAAAGCAGCCAAATTTCACAGCTTCCCAAGTTCCTCCACCAGCACCTGTTCCTCCAGGGCCTACTCCCCCACCCACCTTACCAAAACAGCAGAGTTTCTCTGTTAAACCTCCCCCATCCCCTCAGTCTCCTGTGCCATCTGTTGTGAAGCAGATAGCCAGTCAGTTTCCACCTCCCCCGACCCCTCCAGCCACAGAGCCTCAGCCTTTAAAGCCTGTCCCAGTAAGTGGGGCACCACAGTCTCCCCCAGCAGTGAAAGCAAAGCCCAAGTGGCAGCCCACCTCTGCTCCATCTCCTGATTTTCCTCCTCCTCCACCTGAGAGCAGCTTAGTGTTTCCTCCACCACCTTCCCCAGCTCCCTCTGCAGCTTCTCCTACCCTAGACAAGGCGGGATCTCCAGTCAAAAAGGCCAGCAAGACCTCAAGTCCTGGAGGGAAGAAACCACCTCCAACACCTCAACGAAACTCTAGCATCAAATCCAGCAGCTCTGCTGAGTATCATGAATCTAAGAGACCTTCGGTGGACAGCCTTGTCAGCAAATTTGCACATCCACCAGAGCCTTCAGGATCTCCTTCCAAGGAGCCTCCACCTCCTCCTGCAGCTCCTCCAAAGCCAGGAAAGCTAAATCTTTCTGGGGTGAATCTGCCTATAGTTCTTCAGCAAGGAGGTATTTCAGCAAAGGTACCTGCAGTAGGAGTGTCTGGGAAGGATCCTATGGTAGAATTTCCTTCTCCTCCATCCGATTCAGACTTTCCACCACCTCCACCAGAAATAGATCTGCCTTTACCACCAGTAGAGATCCCATCCGTGTTTTCAGGTAGCACCTCTCCAAAAGTTGCTGTTGTTAATCCGCAGCCTCAGCCCTGGTCTAAATCATCAGTGAAAAAAGCCCCTCCGCCCACACGTCCCAAGCGGAATGACAGCACCCGGCTTACGCAGGCAGAAATCATGGAATCACAGGGGCCGGTCAGTCCACAAGTGCCCACCTCGCCCAAGTCCAGCCTTAGTGTTCAGCCTGGCTTCCTGGCAGACCTAAACAGGACTCTGCAGCGGAAGTCCATCACTCGGCATGGCTCTCTCTCTTCTTCCCGTGTGTCCAGAACAGAGCCGACTGCCACGATGGATGACATGGCCTTGCCTCCACCCCCACCGGAACTGCTTGCAGACCAGCAAAAGACTGGCAGCTATGGAGGCAGTCATATATCAGGCTATGCAACGTTGCGGAGGGGGCCACCGCCTGCTCCCCCCAAAAGGGATCAGAACACCAAGCTGTCTAGGGACTGGTAATCACTAGGTGAACTCTATTTTGCGTGACTTTCAGTCAGTTCTACAATCAGCAAATCTGTACTTTGTGTGGAGAGAGAACATGTGACTTGTGCGATAACATGAGGAAGACGTGGTCTCCCACTGTCACTAAGGGTAACTGTATGCATTCCCCTTCAGAACTAGTCCAAAAAGTTTGAGGGTTTGGGTTTGACTATTTCAAGGGTGTGGAGGGGCATTGTCCTCTCCCTTGCAATTTCTTTTATCCTTCATATGGATTGGACCAAAAAACCTTTCTTACTTTTTTCTGCATTTAAGAAAAAAAAGAAATTTTTTGTAGTGTCTGTCCATGTGAGATAAGTTTGTGCATGTATTATAAATGTAGTTATATAATAGATTGTGATATATTACGTCGCAGTTATAGAAGATAACCAGAATGTTTTTGTAGCTCTGTATTTATTGTTTCAGTCCACTGACGTATATATTACTCGGAATTGGACTCTAACCAGTCAAACCTTTACATGAAGATGAAGATGTAGGGGGCACTTTAAATCAAAAAAGCATCTTTTGGCAGTTTGTGACGGGTAAATGGTACAGAACTGAAGCATTCTGTCAGTATCTGTACATTTTCAATTGATTGAAAATACAGACACAACATACCAAAACATTCTGGTCGTAATACTACTGAAAATAAATACATTTTGAGCAAAAAAAAAAAAAAAAAAGTAAGTTATATATAATGGGCTGGAGTGAAATATATTTATACTATAAAGAGCCTCCCCCTCCAAATAGTTGAAAACCACTCATAGCTCCAAGTTCCTTGTCCATACAGTAAGTGGGATACATATATATTATTCCAATCCCATACACATTCTAATGTGGTAAGAAGTCTGGTAGCCACAATTCCTTACTTTGACACACTGGGAGGCTTAACGATCTGTTATGTGATACATCATCAGTACATGTGAAAATACAGGTATGTTTCTGTATTCAGTAATACTTTCTGCCACATGCACACACCATATATAGATGCTCACCTTATCTGTGCCTGAAGAGATGAATTATCTTTACAAAAAATGGCTGAGAACCCTTGAGGAAGCATTGTGTGTAATTCGCCAGCTGTGAGCTAGAAGCTTTCATTTGGGGAGGGAGGGATGGGAGTGGTAATTTCGGTCCACAAATAGCTGGGAACCTGTTTTCTTTGACCTTTTGAGACGGCAACAAATGCATAAGCCTATTAATTAACAAATTGCACTTCTGGCAGTCATGGAAGATGACTGAAAAAATATACAATTTGGGAGCTGATAAAATCTGTTAGGAATCCAGTTACATCATCAGGGGCCTTATTAGGTGGAAATAGAATACTTTATTTGATTTGTTATTTATTTATTGCTGATTACAACCGTAAGATCAAAATAATAGAATCCTTTTTCTTGTAATCTGCTAGTTTTTGATTGTGCAGTCTTACCTGGGTATCGGACATTGTGATATGATAGTATAGTTAGTATAAGCGATCTTGCATCTCGTGCATGTGCAGTACAGTGTATGTTGTAAAATAACTCCAATATTAGCGCTGTACCTTAACATGCTCGTTTGTGTGAATTTCCCTGATCACTAAAGGGACACTATCAAGATTGGGGTGGTCAGATTTTTTTTTTTTTCCTTCAAAAATAAATTCTAAATGCTCTTACTTTTTTTTCTAAAACAAGAAACCAAGAAAGCAGCCCAGAAATCACAAGCAATGCTACAATAGATCACGTGCGTCGATAAAGTAGAAACTAATATTTGATCAGAGAGAATATTTGCCATTTGGGCTTGTCAATGTGAGAAGCATCGTTACAGCGTTCCCCCTTTTTAAAAGTATAATAATAATCCACGTGAGGAAACGAGTGTTTGATTAGGAAAAAATGAGCGGTGCTGTCTCTGCTGACCTGTTTCATATGATTTTGAATCTGCTTCAGCACCTCCAGGAAATCGTTGTAATATTTTAGAGTAGTTTATTTGAGCAATAAGAATATACCATTGTGTGCATTTTTAAAGCACTGCTGTGGAAAGGCACTTTTTTGTATCTTTCAAACTGTTCACAAAAGTTTTATTTCTACTATTTTTGTGCTTATAAAGTGTCCTTAAAAGCATTGGCATTGTTGATTTTAAGCATGCTCAGTTAGTTGATTAGTGTCTTAGTAACAAGATGGTTGAACTATGCTACAAGTAATGGGTGCTGTAATTTTCTACATTGTTCCTGCTGCTGCTTGTACTGTATGCTGGCCCTCGATCTCGCGCCTTCCAGTGGAGTTACAGGTGCACAGATAGGAATTCTAGCCTCGTCGTTTTTATTGATAAGTTTACCTACTGATCACTGCCAGCATGCACCCATGTTCTCTGGGAGCTAAATCCGTTAGTTGATTCTTTTATCTTCATCCTCCTCCCCTCCCCCATAACTCCACTGGTGCATGTCAGCCCTATCATTCTCCCTTTTATTCATTTGATGTAGGTACCTCTGGGATCTGCACTTGTTCGTAATTATGGCAGAGGAATGTCTTAAATGCAATTTCTTCAAAGGCAGAAGAGAATTGTTCTCTGTTTCCTATGATCAGGTTCATTTGTCTAATATTTGTTTCCCATGGGATCTTGAATGTGTGCTCACTAATGCAGGCCACTGAACAGCGTGCTGGAAGTCAGAAAACAGAACTCCATATTGGCAGCAAAAAGAGTGAGTGGAATAGGAACTCAATCTTTTTGTTATTTGTTAGCTTTGGGCAATCCGACAACCTTTTGTGTCTTTGAAGAAATGTTAACGCAGTGAATGTCCACAGTTCCCATGTATTTTATTTCTGTACCTGCATGAGTTATATAAACCAAAAGATGCAGTGCTCTTTTAAAATAGGGTCACTGCAGGGCGGGGGTTGAAGCTTCTCCTTGAGTTCTGGTTTTCCCACCTCTTATTTTTTAGCGTTTGTGTTCTTGTCAAAACTCTTCTTCAAGGTACTGTAGTCTTTGCTAGTGTCTGTCCCCAGTCCAGTGTTGGTACAAGCTAAGTCGTAAAAGCTGGCTGCAATGCTCTCAACGAAGTGTACTGAAACTAGACCACAGGGTGGCAAAAATTAAATAACCTGCTTGCCATTGCAAACCTTGAGAATCCTGATGGCAACTGCTGTTCCAGCTAATTTGCTGTTCTGTTCTAGTATTCAAATGTATAAGCCTTGTTTGCAAATAATTTTCTCCCTGCTCATTGATTTGGAAATTGCCTCATTTCTTCCCTCTCTTTTAACCTCTTTGCTTCCTCTCTCTCTCTCGTAGTGAGAAAGTAGTTTCCGCAAAGAATATTGACCATAAATTGGATTTAGTCAGCATAGCACCTTGGAGCTGACCAGCCATACTTTAGACCAACGGAGCAGACGGTTTGATCCCATATTATTAACAAAATACAGGTGTAGTTTAAATTACTTTTAAACAAATATTTGCCACTTGCTAGGACCTCCACTCAGAGTGCTTTTTTTCTCTTGCAAGAGCAGCTGATCCCAGAGCTGCATTCCTTAGCCTGTTGTGATGTTCTCTATACCTATTTTCCCATCTGGAAAATGGGGATAACTCCGATCTACCTCACTGGGGTGTTGTGGGGATTAATTAATGTTTGAATATGTAAAACAGTATTTTCACAAGTCTTGTAGGAGAAACACAAGCCCTACGATCGATCCTAGTATGGAAGCACAAGAGAAAATGACATCCATGTAAGAAAATGTGACTATTCTAGTCAGCCTGTGTACATTGTTAATGATTTAGAATCTGAAGCTTTTTATTTAAAAAACATTTTTTCACCTTTAATCAGGAAACACTGATGGGTCTGCAAGGTGCTTGGAGTTGCAGGTGCCTGAGGGACTAGAATTGATGTGAGAATAAAAGGAGTGTGTTTTTCAGAGCACTTTGCTAAACATAAGTCAGCCAAGACAGGACAGAGGTGCTTTCAATACAGCAAGGCCAGGCAGTGATGCTTTAGGTTAGCTGACTGATGCGCCTACTGTATGTCAGTACTGAAAAATACAAAGTAGGCAGGAAGAAATCGCTGAGTGAAGGAGGTAGAGTGACATGAACACATAACACAGTCACAGGCCACTAGATTTCTCTTATGTTTGGGACAAAGTGGAACTCTGGAGCTAAATGGCAAGTCTGAGGCATCAGAATAAGTACTGTGAGAATTGATGAGGTCAGAGAGTAAGTAGGGGAAAGAGAAGAGGACTAGGGAACAGCTCTGTAAAACGAGCAATAGGAAGAACTGGAGCCAAGTTTGGTTATCCCTTCTAATGTCTGAGCAAGTAGCAACCACTAGTTGCTAAGTGCCTCAGCCTAGTAGAAGGGGGCAGAATTCATTCAATCCAAACATCTTCAGTCAGAAGAAAGTAAAAAGCAAAGCCAAGTGTGTACTGAAACAGAAACAGTGGAGGACCAGAAACCAGGGAGCCACTTCAGGGTAAATTACAATGACTCCAAAACACAGAGTTGGCCCATCCCAGTGCTCACCTGGGAGAAAGTTATCCTGGTGCTGCTGCTTCTTGGGAGCACCTGTGGCCATCCAGCTAACGGGGCATTTCTGCCTCCGTTTTAATGGCAGCAGAAACCATAGTTAGTCCTGTGGTATATTTTGCTGGGACTCAGTTCCTTTAGAAAGACCAACCAGGCTTAATTTCATAGACTGTCAATTAATTACAAAAAGTACTTTTAACATGTAGTTGATCCCTCTGAATAAAGATCATAAGTTATTGTGTGAGTGATTGAAATGCAGGTGTTTTAAAATAGCTTAGTGTGGAAGTACACACTTTCCAGGATGAGTTTATATGTAAATTGGAGGAATAGCTGACGTGTTTTGCTGATGTCCTCTAGCAAGTAGGAGCACGTTGCCCTTTAACATGAAAGTGGAGAGCATTGATCATCCAAACACAAGCGCGTTGTCCTTGGTAATGTTGTGCTTGTAAAACACTTGTTTTGTCACGGATGGACATTTGAGCTCTGAATGTAGCAAATATGTCAACTTACTGCACTGAATATGTGCAGGTCTGCAAAGCTAGAGAGCACCTCCATAATGTGCCCAGAGAGAACGATCCTTGTTTGTAGCGCAGCGCAGAAAAAAGCAGACTGTCCACTAGGTTCAGAACAGAGAAAAAGGAATGTAAACAGTTCTCAGCCAAGTGTAGTTTTGAAATCGCTTTAGTGTCTAGAGCTTGGATGTTCTAGCATTGCACAGTAAGAAGCTATTTTCATTTTTTTACCTCAGTGCCCAGGGGTTAAATTCAATCCAAGAACAGTCATCCTCAGTCTGGGTTGAAACTATTTTCTTCCATTAGAAGAGAAGTGAAAGTGCAGGTTCAGCACTAGAAGGAAAAAATGATTTTTTCCACTTGTTACAGAAAACTGTGAAGAGCCCTATTACATTAGCGGGCGACAAGGTGAAATTGTTTTTCATGCAGCTGAAGCTGACACTATCTTGTTAGTTTGTTTTTTATGCAGCCCTAACATATAGGAATCTAAATGACTATTGCGTGATACAACCACTCCATCCGGAATACCTCCACTGAAATCAATGCCGTTGCTCTGGATTTGCAGTGGGGTGACTCAGAACAGAATGTTTTATATTTGTAGGCTCTTGTTCAAACAGGCATTAATTCAGGGACGTCTTAGGGCCCGTGCTATGCAGGAGGTCAGACTAGCTGATCACCATGGTATGTTCCGTGGTAGATGAGTATCAGCTTGCAGGGTTGGTTTTATAGGGAAGAAGTCTGTTGGTCCTTGATGGAGCAAAACTCCCATTTGAGCTGGAGTTCTGTGTGAAATTGGCCATAATACGTTCCAGTCTATCTGTTAGCGCTACTGAAAATTAAATCCAAGAACACTTGTTTATAAATTTGCATTGGAGTTGTTGCAACTCACTCTAAATCTTTTTTGCAACTTCACAAATGTTCAGCATGCAGGTTTTCCTTTTCCATAAAACTGAATTTGCTGAAATCTCAGCTATTCAAAGTTTTGACACTATGAATTCTAATTCAACAGCCAGCCATAACCTGAGATAAAGACCCAAATAATCTGTCCATTTTTTTTCTTCTTTGAAGGGTACGTGTTAGTAATTTAGGCAGTGTTCCTCTACTGTTACTAATACTCTAGCATATTAACATTGAAATGATTTTAAATAGTTTACGTCGCTTTTTATTTTATTTGGGGGGGGGGGATTTCCCTCAGGCTGGACAGTGAAAATAGTCTCATATACTTCTCTTTAGACTCATTTTCAGTTCCTGGTTCTCTCAGATTAGGAGGATGCTGTAGAGCAGATGGGTGGCAAACACTTCAGGGGAAATGTTATTTCTGTTTCCTTTGAAATGTTTAAGCCCTGAAGATTCCTGTCTGTAAAGCTTTTATTTATAACATCGGCATTCTTGTTGTAAAGTGACTTGCCATTTCCCTTTCAAGTCTCTTCATTTGGGGGCAGGGGGAGAACCAGCAAAGCATTCCAATACCAAGTTGTGGTGCTGAGAGCAAAGGGTTCTGCTGATGGTTACATCTCATGAATTACAATCTTAGTTAAGCTTTGAAGAGAAAATAAGTACGGTATTTAGTACTTTCTTCCTTGTATATTTAAATAAAAAAACACCACAGAGAATGGAGCCAGTAATGATCCACCTGGATTCACACAGGCCCTAATTCTCCTGGAGTTGGAGGTGGAGTGAATGGATGTTGTGGGTGTTTAGCACCTATCAGGCCTGTGTACGGCGCTTGAGAGGAGATGCAGCTGGGCAGAAAGACTGTCAATTACCCACACACACATTCCTGCCTTGCTTTGGGGGGTGCAGTACCAGAATAACTAATGAATGACTTGCAAATAGTGTTCCTGAAATAAGGAACTACTAGTATAAAATTTAAAACCCCTTTTTGGGACTACAATCTCAGCGGCATGGTGGATGCAACAGTGTTTCTGCCAGGTGTTTTAAGTCCTGAGTATACTTTCAGAAGGCATGAGAATTGACCTCGTCCTCTACCATGAGTCTTTTATCCACCACTGCCCTAGCTGCACTTCTTTGTGATTACACTGCTGTCTACCAAAGATGTAGCCGTTATCTGCTTTCTTGGTTCTTGAGAATGAGCATGTTGGAGTTGGGGTGCAGCGAAATTAAAGAGGTCAGCAGGTGCCAATGTACAGCATGAAGAGCTAAGGCAGGTATTTTGCAAGAGGTGGCAGCTTGTGGCCCTGTGGAGTAGATGCTGTTGCACATTTGTAGTGTAATAATTATCTAGACCAGTAGTTTTCAACCTTTCTTCATTTGCGGACCCCTGAAAAACTTCAAATGTAGGTGCGAACCCCTCTGGAAATTCAACCTCTGGTCCACACGCCCCTGCCATAGACGTCAAACTGGAAACTGACTGAAAAGAATTCAGTCAATGTTGCATGTGCAAGGCACAGCATTTGACAGTGTGAGAAAGGGCGCAAAACTGTGGGCTTCAACACTTCTGGGGTTTGACTGTAGGGGAGGTATGGGGTTGGTTTTCCTGTCTGCTTCTTCATAAGTTGTAACTCTTGTCTGTTGAACTGCCATGGAACAAGCATTAACTGGAACATCACGGCTTGTTTCACGGCTTACACTAACTGTTAGCAGCCACTGATGGTGTCCTTTATAATAGTGGAGATGCACATGTAAGAAGATATCATTACAATGATTTGTCTGTGCAGCAAGCGTGTGCTGTAAATACATTCATATGTTTACTGCTTTAAAAAAAAATTGCACATTTTATCTTTGAATGGGACTGCTCCCCCTCCCCTCTCGCAAAACAAAAAACAAGGCTCTTTTAAACTCTTGACAATTTCAGGCTGGGGGGAGCTTTGCCATGTTATAAATATATATAAATATATGTATAAATATACTTTTTTAAGCATGGGAGAGGACAAAAGAAATACTGCATTATAAAGTACCCACTATAGCTCATTATACAATAGAATATGCACAATTCAATAAAGATGTAGTTAAATTTAATGCTTTCTGTTTTATTTTCCCTGTCTTGCCATTTTATTTTTTCATGAGATTATAATGTGCCTTGCTGGAGTGAAGGCTTTCATGGGACTAGCAGGTTCTGGAAGTATAAACTAAATCCTCTGGTCTGGTCTGAAACTAACTAAGGCCTAAAACACAGGTTCATTCTTGTCAGCTTCCTAGAAATGTTATGTAACCTCATCATTCCTTACTAGAAATACATTGGTTACATAGGAAAGCCACAAACACAACCTGGTGTGGGCTAAACAGATCTGAAGTATTTAATAAGATTTTTAAAGTCACCTGCATTGATTTAAAGTTCAGCTTGTTTTGTATGTATTTGAATAGGTTTTCTATGTACAGTATAGTATATTTACACACTTGTATAAACTAAAATGATGTAGATATGAGGACAAAATGCTAATGAATAGGCAGTTAGCATATTGTGTTGAAGCAGGCTCCAGGCCTTATGCTCTGGTGGGCATTATGTTAGGCAGCCTGCTCTACCAAAACTGAATGAACGGAGTGTCTACACTGCACTGTGGGGTGAACTGTACAAAGGACCACATTGTTATGCGCTGTCTGCCTTGAGCAAGAAGGCCTGTGCATGGTGATGTAGTCCTGTTTGAAAGACGAGTATTCTTCATGCGAAATAGGTATCGTTTGGGTTGGGGCTGCCCTGGGTGCCACTGCAAGGCTGGTGGTTAAGAAAGATGCTCTGCTCCCTGCATTCAACGTAGAGTGGAGTTGCTGTTCCTTTAAGGCCACTAAGAGAGAAGTTTTTACATCCCAGATCTGGCCAACCCCTGCTGCTTCAGCTAGAGAACCTCACGCCACCATCCCCTTCCATTCCTTTTACATGCTGCTCCAAAGAACAGAGGCAGTAAGGCTATTGCATTTGCTTGACCTAGGTTAGTCTGTGCCCCCAGTGGTAAACGCTAGACATGGATGGGTTTGTGCCCGCTTTCCTAAGCAATAGCACTCATCCCTTCCTTTTAGTTGGAGGAACATAACAGACTTCCTGTTGCTAGCACAGCTGTTTCTGTTCCACATCTGTTCTGTTCTCAGATGATGGTTAGACATGAGCTAGGGCCATTGGGGACTGGGGGCCTAGCAACAGTGTCTTAATCCAGGCCAAGAGCTGGGGGAAGAATTTGGATCACCAACTATTTCGCAAAGTCCAGGTCCAAAGGCTGATGCTGCCCCTGTGCAAAAGGGATTTGGTGGGCAGTGGCTCTGATACCACCCTACAGAGCAGGAAAACTGATTTGATTTTACCTACCTCTGTGAAGCACTGAAATGCAAGGCTGGAAATACAATCACCAGCATTAGTCAAACGTTAGAAATCATTAACCCACAGTGGATGACATGCTGTATGCATCTGTCTTAGTTAATGATGCAGTGGGGACAGCTCTGATCTCTCACAGTATGTCCACCTGACAGCCTGCTGCTAGCTGTGTGACAGATGCTTGTCTAGCCATGCCCATTATTAGCTGGCCAGCAGTTGTGATTAACCCATGGACTGTTACAGAAGCAGTATATTCACAGGACACTTTGATGTGTGCTTTGTTTGTTTTTTTTATTCAGGACTTGTAACAAGAGGGTTTAGTACACAGCAACAGTTAACTCCAAGTACAATTAAAAAAATTTAAAAAATACATGTTCCCCAATCAGTGGAAGGGGGTTTGAATGGCACACACCCACTAACCATCTTCTGGTGGCATGCATGTTTTGAAACTTACTTTACAACCTCAAGAGCAGAGTAGGGGCTCTGAATAAATCAGCCACATTAAGTCCCAGAGCCAAAAATTGCTGCTTAGAGTGAGCTAAATGGGGTGTTTTATTTTTTGAAGAAAAATTTACAGGAACAGGAGGACATTAGACAGTGAGGTTTTTCCAGAGAATTCATAGTAACAACATGTCCATACAAGTTGCAAAAGACACTTTTCAAAGATGAAAATAAGCACTTGTTCTTTACAAAAATCTCAGATGATGTCAGCGCTTAACCTTGCTAAAGCAAAACTCCTTTGTACACAGCTCTGTTTTTCCACATTTTTCAATGGTAGAATTTATCAATAAAAACACATAACGGCACTGCCCTCAGCGAAGGAAGTCCTGTAGTAGTTAGTGAGCAGGAGGTGGATAGAAAGGCTACCTCTTACCAGGCTGCCATCCAGGCTTTAGCAAACACCCTGTTGGGACGTGTGCTTTGTTAAGGCACAACCCTGCAATGTGCTAATAAATACTTTCCTGTACCCTTAAAGAGAAAACTTGTGGCTGGGGAAGTTGCATGTAACATGTTGATTTCAAACTAAAGCAGCAGTGGAACATTCTCTGTGAATTGTTCTCAAAACCTGGGTTCATCGATTTAGCTTTCAAGTATCTTCCCAAAGATGGTGCCAGGGCCACCCTATTATTTTTGGAATTTCAAAATACAGACCTAGGCCCATGGAACTAGTGAGTGAGTTCAGCTACTGTGTATTAGAGCACTACCCAGAAAAATGTCATTACAACTAAGTCAGCATTATGCTGCAGGGGGTGGGAAATTAGTATCTTATGTGATAAGACAGTAAGATCTAAAAGAATTTGATTCCAGTCGTGCTCTCCCACCCTCAGAATTTGGTTTTGGCTGGTCCCAAACAGGCATTAAGCAAGATTACCCCATTTGGCAAATGCAGCATCTGTGCACTTTCCTCTATCCTCTGCTAGGGCTCATGTTTTCCAAAACTGCCCCCCGCACTGCTCACTCCAACTGGAAACCAGCTACTAGTGTCCCACTGTGATCACTGGGCTTCACCTTTCACAGCTTAGAACCCAATCACTGAGCACAATAGCGCAGAGCTGTAAGTAATTTTCAATGTATACAGTGCCCCAGTTTCACAGCCCCCGCTTCTGTAGGCGAACACGCACCATCAGGTTATGCTTTAACATTAGGGCAGAGGGTTAAGATGGAAAAAACAAGGAACATGCCATTTAGAAAAAGCACATCCTAGTTGTCACTGGCACACAGCAGAAAAGCCCCCAAGGTGTGTGCTCAGAGCTTGTTACCGGACAGCCTAGCTTGGGGACAATGATGGACTCAGCATCAAAGGGCAGGGTTTATTTTACCTCAGTGCAAAAGCTGTTTTTCTCTCCCCCCCAAAAGGAGAACACTAGTCCACTGGTGCCTCTGGCAGAGGGTGAGTGGGGCTGGGAGCCTCCCTTGCTGAACAAATTGTGCTGTGTGAAGAGCACCGCCTACTCCCCCACAGGCTATGAGACAGGCAGCAGGGCCTTTCAGCATACGTCACCCCATCACAGGATGTCAATGTCGGGTTTTCCTGCTACTATGACCCCCTTATGAACAGCAAACACGAGTTTGGTTGGCAACTATTTCCGTTTCCCTGTGGAGCGCAGATCTCAGCTTCGCAATAATGAGGGGCTACATTGAGTGAGAAAAGAGGGGCCCTCCCAGGCTCAGGGGAAGTAATCAATGGCCCAGGAAGGGGGGGGGGGGAGAGGAAGAGAATATGAGACCTAGATGGGAGAGAGGTGATGCCCCTGAATTTTCCAAAATTGGCCTAGACGGAAGGGAGACAAATCTACATTGGAGGTAGGCGTTAGCCTTCTATCCCCTGCCACTCTTGTTTGACAACTGCTGGGGTGGGGTAGCCATTGGGCTAAACAACTCAACCATTACTTATGAGAACCTCCCTAATCGTTTGCTCTTTCCCTCCCCAAAGGGGGTTGGTTTGGAGTAGTTGTAATCTGCTGCTGGTGAAGTCATACTCTGTAATTCTCCAGAATGTGCAGCAGCACCGGGCAATAAACCACTCCCTTCCCCCATCTCTGAAAATGACTTTGTGAAATGGCACTGGAAATTATTTCCCCCCTGTTGCTTTACTGAGACAGCCGCAAAGCTTCTCCGTGCCCTGCCTCTGAGCAGCAGGACAAGAAAACAGGAGGCCCCCTCAGAGCAATACATGGAGAAGCACAACTTTTATGTGGCACGTATCACCATAATAGCTCAGGATATTAGAACCACTGTTTTTTTTTGTGTACTCCCCCTCTGAGGACAGCAGCTGTGAGCAAAAACAGCCCGTGGATTCACATAAGTAGAAATGTATTTAAAGAAACAGGACCCAAAGCCCCCAGCCTCCCCCTGGCTGTGTTACAGGTACCAGACCGACTCTCTGCCCTGTAGCTGTAGCCGGACTGGGACGTTGAGTGTGCGCAAGTTGTGTAGCTTTGTGGTGGAAGCAGGAACTATTTTTGTTCTTTTTCAGGAAATCACAACTTTATTTTGGAGGGAGTAGCGCTTCCTCTTTGCACAGCACCCTTTCTTCACCAACGAACCCTCTGCCACCAGTGGCAGAGGCAATGGTGGACTAGCTCTTCTCCCCCTCCCTCCCTTTGTGGATGGAAAAAAGCAGGAGCTAGAGAATTGCTATTTAGAGCCTGCTTTGGGCTAGGCTGCTGTGTCCTTTCTCCTACCCCCCCAACCCACCCTACAGTGAGAGAAAAACAGCTTGATCAACAGCTTGTAACACCTTCATTTCAGTTTTGGCAGCAGGACTCCGTGCAGAGAAGTTCTGCATCGATTTGAATAGCAAGTTTTGCCAATAGCCCAAGCCCCCACCCCTTTTTGAAGTAACCATTTAAATAAAAGGGGAAAAGGAGATGGGGATTATAAATGATAGAACTGGAACCACAACCCTCACTGACGTTAATAGCATGCAGTCTATGTAACAGTACATACAAAATCCGATTACTTTGGCCCTCGTCTATGCTCATGACATAGCATCATCCCTGGACAGTCTACAGAATTCAAAACTGTACAAAATAAAAAATATGCATAAAACCCAACAAGTGTTTTTTACAACATTAGTACTGCATAAAAAAGCATCAAACCAGCAGGAGGTGACCCAGAAACTCCCTCCACAGCAGCTCTACAGAATGAACCACCTCGTAAGTGGCAAGGAGCTTATGCTGCCTGCACCATCTTGTCTGCTGGGGAGGGGTCAGGACCTTCTGGCCTCTACAACTCCTCTGGTTTGTGAGCTCGCCACACCAGCCATGTTTCCATGGAAACAGCTAGTTTAAGGAATAGTGATTCTGTGCCCAGTCTATGGCACAAGCATATCCAGGTCCAGGGCACCAGTTATAACACCGAGGTCCCAGGCTCAGAAAAAGCACATCTGTTTTGTAGAGTAGATGGGACCATAATCAAGCGCTCTGAGGAGCGGGTGGTCCCCCCTTTACACTACACAATGCAGCCGGGCTTTAGCCGTGTGCATTGGAGCAGATGGGCTCCCCTGGTACTTGCCCTGCAGACATGCCCTTGGGGCTTGTTTACATGACAAAATGGCCCAGAATAGCTCTTGTACTTTAATTCACATCCTACTTCATTTCATGACAGCAGCTAGGCTCCAGTGCCAGCTATGAATGAGTACGGGGAGGCAGAAAAGCTCCAAGGAGACTTCATATCCAGAGTATAAGGAAGAAATGCACAATTTGTCCATTCCTTTCCCACCCCCTCAGATTGATGCACAGCTTAGCAAAGGTCCCATCTAGCCAAAGTGTTCCTGCTTGCTCTAAATGCACATCGCTGGCAAGATATTGCACGAGATACTGAGTTATGAGACTGGCTTGACTGTGCACATTTTTACTAAGGAAGGAAGGAAAACCAGCCTCCAGTTAGTTCTCTCTACTACTCTCCCTGCAAGATTCCATTGTACACACGTGCCTTAGCAGACTGTTGCAGCATTATCTAGACCTGAATAAGCTACTGTTGGTACTGGCTGGAATTTCACCTGGGCTCAAATAAAGATAGTTCAGGAAGAAACATGGCTCCCTATTATGGGAGATCAGACTAAATGTACATAGGTTGCCCTCCTCCAGAAGGTGGACTACAACAGCAGGTCAATCAGTTTGCTAGGTTAATGAACTACGTTAACACTCCTCTTTTGTTTGAAGTTCTTCCTAAACTGGCACAAATGACTGTTCTGAGGTCTTTACGCTCATCTGTGAAGCCAACTCCAGTGGTGGCATTTTCATCTGAGACTGTATTAAAAAGCAACCTACAAATGTATGTGAAACCTTTATAGTATGTGAGTCACACCTGGCTAGTATAGCTCTGAAAGGTATTTACTGTTTTATAAACACTGGAAGGGGCAGGGAAAAGCTCTAAAATAACAACCAGTTCGTGCGTAGCTTTCCATGGAAAACCAACACATATGGCGGCAGCCCTTTTTACTTCCACTGAGAGGAGATTTTGGTATAGACCTGAAGAAGACAACTGCTCTTTGTCCTGCCTCTGCACAGAGCGGTCACAGCATATACTCAGATCTGGAACCAAAGTAAAAAAGAGCCAATTTACAAGACCTGATTGGCTTTTAAAATTACACTGTGCGTAATACTGACATTTAGGATGAATAATCTGTCTCGTGCAAGCATGCACGAAGAGATTCAAACCTTAACTCCTAGAGTTAGCCTCAGACTCCCTAGGAACCTATAAACTTAATTTCCTTCATCAGCACCACACACTGCATTTGTGTTCAGCTTAACCCCTCCGCACCAGCAGGCTGGGAGCTCATGCCAAAGGGGATAACTTTCTACATCAGTGCATAACACAGATCTAACCTGGGGCAGTCAAAGAACTAAGATTACACAATGGTGAGGTCTTCTGTGCTGCATCCATCTTAATTATCTAAACTGAAAGGTAAGTGAACCCGAGCCAGCTCTGTGAGCCCCCACATCAGTCTACACATGCAGAGCAGTTGCAGAAGTGTTTACGTTAAAGATGTAACGAACCATCTGGAAGTCAGATACAGGAACTGCTTTGTTTAGGAATACAAATGTTAGCTAGCACACAAGTGTCTTTCCAGCTGCATGGGAGTGTAGAAAAAGTGAGGGATTTCCACTGGCCAGTTACATTAACCCTTTGCACTGGCATCCCGGATGTCCTGGTGCCAGGCACTAACGCCAGAGGTAATAGCACAGGGGCATACAGTATTCCTGAGAAAGATCCCAGATCACGCTTGAATCAGTCTGAATTTTAGTCAAGTATCAGCTACTCAACAAGTTCGTTACATCTCCACTATCTACATCTGAATGGGTCAGCTTATTCAATGTCGGGCACAGCCACTGCTGGCAGCTGGAAGAGCCATTTGTTCAAACAACTCAAATCGCTATTGTTGTATAATGAAAAAAGCAAAAAACAAGAGTGGTTTTGTTACAATTATCCTTCATTCAGTTCACTTGGGTGGGCCCCTAGGGGCTGGAGGAGAGCTGAGGAGTCCTGACAGTTCCTGTGGTGCAAGGTGCAACTCTGCACCCTGTAGTCTTCACTCAGAGTAGTGCATGATGGACTCCACATAGTTCCCTGGGAAGAGCCCCGTCACTCCATTCATGACACCCTCATACCACCCATCATCGTTCTTCTTAATGACATAAATGATGGCACCTTCCTGAAATGAGAGCTCGTCCTCCTTGTCTTTTGTGTAGTCATAAATCGCCACCACTAGGAAAGGGAGGAGAGAGAGAAAAAATAAACATTGAATAAGGGAAGGTTCTGGTGGGAGAAGGAGAAAATGCAACTACAATGGCCACAGTATGCAGCATTCTTGTGTTTAAGGCAATCTGGAAAAACTACTTCCCCCACTCATCTGAATTTGCTCCCCACCCACCCCAAATCCCTTCCAAACTTCCCAACTGATGCTGGGCTTTTTTCTAATCCTTATTGATTGAACTCTGGCTGTTCTCATCATTGATATAAAAACTCAATGCTTTCTTGAATGCTGATCTTCCAGATCCATCACGATGGATAAACAGAGTAGGATTAGACAAAGTTTGGTTTGGCTCCACACGGGCACAGACAACTCCCTAAATGCAAAGCTACTAACACTACCAAGTGCTACTAAACTAATGCCAATTGTTATAGATTAGCAAAATGCAAACTAATGACCTGTCCAAACACAGGCTGGAAAAAGGAACAAAGAGCACTGTAATGAAGTCTGGAAGGGGAAAGGATTCCAGGAGCAATTCTCAACTGTAGTAGGAAAAGAACGTAGGGGAAGTAGGAGCTCTGGGTTTCCATGTAACCTCAATCCCAAATATATCACAGTCAGGGAATGCACAGGTGCAGCCCCAGCTCTGGGACTCATAGTGCCAAGATACATTATCCAGAGAATGGGGGTCTGCTGAAGTAAATCTAATCAGATGACCCTTTAAAGGAAAACTTAGGCTAGATATTAGAAAAACTTCTTGAAAGATTAAGCTGTGGAATAGTTTTCTTAGGGAAGTGATGGAAGCCAAATCACTTGGGTCAAACCACTGGGAAATATTAAGCAGAGGACTTTCCTGTATTGGAAAGTGAGAGGGTGACCCAATAGATTTTTCCCCACCAGAAAGCAAGTTACACATGCCAAAATCTGAATACTGCTTCAGCAAACTGCATCAATCATCACTTTAAGCAGTTGGCCTTGGCACACCGAGCACAGGCCTTGAAACAAAATGCATGTTGCACTCCTGACTCTTCACGCTAGCGAATTAACAGAAGTTATCTGACCCAAATCCAGGGGGAATTAATTAACAGCATGAGTTCAGGAGTCAAGTGTCCTGAAGTACTGCAAAATTCATGATGATTTTGCAAACAGAAGATGAAGCTTTTCATTGACGGAAGTTCCAGAGACGTTCAGTACAAATGTCTGCTATAGGTACTGGCTTTTTCAGGATGAGAAGCAGAATTCATAACCACAGTGCAATGGAGAGACAGAATAGCTACCTGGCAAACACTGTTAATATGTGCAACACTGACCTGCAGAATTATGTCATTCGTACAAAGTGCATTAAAAAATAGCATGCGTTATAGGCTCTTCTTTACATTCCTCTATTTGTAAATTAATGCATTCTAACCAGTTTTCGATGTACCATTCTAAGGGAATAAAACACAAATGGAATGAATAAATATTTATTGTACTTGTTTTTCATCTTGGAAATTTAGCATTGAAAAACCATTTTTATTTAATCAGGATACTCTTGTTTGTGTGATACAATACTCGCAAATTCCTATTTTAAAATACATGAAAGTTCCTGGTGGATCTGTTGTTCCTAATTTTAAGGTGTTTTTCTCTTAACTAAAATGTTCCTGCCCTATCTAGTACTCAGAAGAGCAAGACATTTAAGAGAAAAATGTCTTAACTGAGGACCAATAATCCATCTGTTTAGATGGTACCTTCTGATTCCCTACTTTCCTCATGTGCCAGTTTGCACCAGTCCCTTCTGATCATTTGGAATACATTCAGCGTTTCTAGTTTACTAACATACGTTTCCTTGTCATTCCATGATAAAACAATGGAAGTCTGGCTGCTTGATTCTCTTATAAAATGACTTTTTTATAGAAAGAAAAAACTAAATCTGCATGATAGATCTCTTCTTGTAATCTGTTCCTTCTGTGAATTACTTTTGCACTGGGACCTTTTCCTCATTCTCAAAGAATGCTTAATCCTTTTGTCTGCAGTCACACCACTTCAAGCTGTGATCTTGGCAGAGTTCCTAAATTATGCAGAGTCAGGCCAGTATTTCAGCAAGAGCTCCAGATGCTGAAGTAGTAGTATTAGGGATTGAACAGGTGGCAACCTTCCCTCTAACAAGTTTTAGGCAGGGCCTATTTTCAGGTGTAGCTGAACACATTTCAATGCAAAGATTAAAAATACAAAAACAACAAAGAGTCTGGTGGCACCTTAAAGACTAACAGATTTATTTGGGCATAAGCTTTCGTGAGTAAAAACCTCACTTCTTCGGATGCATCCGAAGAAGTGAGGTTTTTACTCACGAAAGCTTATGCCCAAATAAATCTGTTAGTCTTTAAGGTGCCACCAG